>NW_024528821.1:13874049-14130702 GCF_017590135.1 Pyrgilauda ruficollis | reverse complement strand
CGTGGCCGACGCCCCACGAGGGGGCGTGGCCGGTACCGCTCGCCCCCTCCCGGTGGCGACCGCTTGGGGGCGCCCTGCGGCGTGTCCCGGGGGGGGGGCGGGCGCTGTGCGACCCTCGCCCGTTATGGGGGATCTGGGCTGTGGGCTCCCTCGGGATGGATGGGGAGCTCCAGCCTGACCCCCACCCCTTGCAGCTCCAGTCCAATGGAGATTCCAATGCGACTTGCTCTGCAGTGCGGGGGAGGCGATGCTCTCTGCACCCCTCCCGGGATGGCTGGGGAACGAACTTGCCTGGCCCCCATCCCCGCCTCGGTTCCATGAAGACCCCCGTGGGCCCTCGGTCTGGATGGGGGTGGTCTCTGGAGTCACCCGGAATGGACGGGGAGCGCCCATGTGACCCCCATCCCCGACCTGGTGCAGAGCTTGCCCCCTGCAGTGGGGGGGGATCGTGCAACCCTTAATCCTTTTGGGGAGGGGTCTGGGCTCTGGGTCCCCCCACTGTGGCTGGGGAACCCACCAGCCTGACCCTCATTCCCACCCTGCTTCCATGGAGACCCCAGCGAGATCCTTCCCCTGTTGTGGGAGGTGGTCTCTGGCTCCCCTGCGAGGGATGGGGAGCCCCAGCCTGGCGCCCGTCCCTGGTGTGGGCTGGCGCGGGGGGCAGCTCTGGTGGGGGGCTGGGGCTGGGGCTGGCTGTGCCCCCTTTCCACGTCAGTGCCCACGCACAGGCTGGGCCCGGGGTCCATGGCTCCTGGAGGGCTCTGAAGCGCTCAGCCCAGCGGGGCCTGTCCTTGCTGAGGGGCTGTGCTGGGCAGTGACAGCAAACAGCCCTGGCAGCCTCTGCCCCAAGCTCGGCCCTGGCACCCGCCCGGGCTCGGCTCTCCCGGTGTCCCCAGGGGCTCAGCCTTTATGGTGTTGTCACCACACGCAGGAGCAAAGTCTGTGGGGCTCAGCAGCTGCTGCTCTGTGAACTGGATAACCTTTCTGACAGCCTTCCCCTGTGTGGGGAAGTCTGGAGCCTCCTCAAGGCCTGGTAGGGGTGTGTGTCCCTGGGCAGCATGTGCTGCTCTCGAGGATCTGGCCCCGTGAGGGGAAGGTGCAGCCCCACGGGGCTGGAGCTGCCTTGGGCTGCTGTGGGAAGCTCCAGTGTGCTGAAGCCTCCCCGTGTGGGCAGTGCAGCTGTGGCCAACACGGTGCCCTGGGGAGCATCAAGTACCTCCTGTGTGGTTCCTAGAGGCGGAGGCAGGCCTGGCGAGGCAGGGAGCTGGCTGTGCTGTGTGCCCAGCATGGGAAAAGGCCCTGGCATCAGATATGCTTGTGTGGGCAGAGGCAGCGCTGGACGTGTCTGGTGATGGTGGGGAGCAGGATTTTCAACTGAGTGCTGAGGGATAGTTCCTGGAGCCTCTTTTGATGAGGATGAGAGCTGCTTCATTTGTGCTCTCCTCTGCTCCTGCTGTGCTTCCAGGTATGGCTTTTGTTCTAGGCTGTAACTTCTTTCCTTTTCATTGCAGCTGCAATCCCCAAGAAAACTTTTAATCTGCATTTTCTCACCTAACCCTGCCTAGCCTGGGATCAAAGCTGGTGATAAGAGTGTAGCCCTGTTGTTATTGTGAGCTCAACCTTATGAAAGGAATATCCACAGCCTACAGAGCTGTAATGACTAACCTGAGCCTCACAGCTCCATAGTGCATATTTGCACAACCTCTTTTTCTCTCTGCACCTGCTCACATCCCTCTCCCTGTGAGTGCCCTTGCTTTGGAGGATGACAGTGAGTGACACCAGATTCTTCCACATCTCTGGCAGCCAGAGCAAGGGCCCAGGCTGAGCCCATGGCCTCACTTTGGGGGCAAAGCCTCTTGTATGATAACTTTGTGGATGTCTTGTGGTCAGTGATGCTGGGATGCACAACTCTGATGGACACAGACGTGCTGGCAGAAGCCTTGCTGCAGAAGGGTTGTGGTCAAAGCCATCCAGTGGAAGTATGGAATAGGTTACAGATGTGACAGTGCATTCATTAGTTTAGCAAAGGCAGTGCTAAGGATTTGACTGGATTTGTGTTTTAGTCTCAGTAGTGTTTTATTAACTTCCTCCTCTGCTGATGGTACACGTCAGGAAATGGCAGCGTTTGGGACCACCCTCACCAGTCCTGCTGGCCATGGGCTCTGCTGTCTCCTTGTCTCCACTTGCTGTGAGCCTGCTCTGCTGGCCCAGCCCTGGGCAGCCCAAGGAGGAGTTGGTCTCTAGGTGAGGTGAGACATTGCTCTACTCAACACAGCCTTACCCAGGGCCAGTCTGAAGAGCTGCCTGTGAGGTGAGAGATCTGGGACTGTCAGGGAGGCAGAGGAGACAGCTCACACTGTTTTTCCAGTATTTTGGCTCTGCAGGGCCTCTTTACGAAAATTACATGTTTTGCCTTCAAAGATAGATCCTCTTAGAGACTCTGCCCTTTTGTTTTCTCTGTCTTCCCTGTGCAGTAAGGTTTATTCACAGAAACACTGATGGATTTGGATTGTAAGGGACCTCTAGAAGTGTCTGGTCCAACTGATCTGCTCACAGCAAAGCTGACTCGAGTCCTGGTTGTTCAGGGCTTTGTCCAGTTGGGTTTTGAGGGCCTCCAGGCAGTCTGTGGCCTGTTCCCAGGCTGCAGCACTCCTCTGGAGAGTCGCCTGCTGTCCATGCAGCTGTCCTCTCCAGCTGCTTGTGGGATGTGCCAGAACACTTTGTCAGGTGTTCTGATGCCTTCCTGCAGCATTTGGGCAACAGGTAGACAGACCTGATGACCATCTGTTTTTTACCACTTCCAGGTCTTCTATATTTTTTAATCATTGCCTTGATATCATTAAGACAGTTTGGACACACACTGCTCAAGCATGCTGTACCTCCAAGCCTTTTTTGTTGTGCTTCTGATAGTACTTCCAAAGCATTTTTACCCACTCACCCATTTCCCCAGCATTTAACACTATTTTGGCTGTACAAACACCAGGAGAATTTTCTCTTGGACTGGATGGCTGAGTGGAGTTGGTTCTTGAAGCTGAATTGCTCTCCAGACAGCATTGCTCTAAGGATGTACTTAGACTTGTTACTCTTTTCTCTGTTGCAAAGCCTTGACACTTAGTGCTTTGGGAGATCCTGGTCTTACAGGATGTGAGGGGATCCAAGCCATTTCAAGCTGTTGCCAGGATGGCATTCTGGATTGATGAGGCTCCTGTTGCCTGTCTTAGCATTTACTGCTATGGTTAGCAGCAGATAATGCTGAGATTGAGCAATATTGTCAGTTTTATTTGAAGTGTTGCAGGGATTCTCCTGGTAAACCTAATTCCAGGCAATTCTGTGATATTTCTGAAATTTGTCCTTCTTGTACTTTCTTGAAACTGAGGTGAAGTTTCTGGAATGCAAGCTCAAAATCCAGTTTGGTCGTTCCTGCCTTTGAGGAATTTACAGGAGACTCATGGCTGTGTGTTGCAGCACCAGCTGCTCAGTGCTGGAGGATTTAGGCTTTCTGGGTTCAGGGTGGCTGTGATACTACATTTGAAGCCTGCAGCCCTGAGCTGGGGCTCCTGCTGTAGGAAAATCTAGTGATGATCTCCTTTCCTGGCTTTGGGACTATCAAAAAACAATTGCTGGAGTCTCGATGCTGCTGGTGAAATGCTGGAAATTCCCTTTTTTCCCCTGTGTACCAGTTACAGTTGTCCAGACAGTCCCAGTCACACGTGAAGACTGGCCTGAAGGGGATGTGGTGAAAGCCTCTGCAGTTTGCACTGACTGAGAACCAATCATGCATTTGGAGGTGGGACAGTGTTCACCAAACCCTGCCTGCAAAGCACGAGGGCTTGACCAGTGGCATCTGCAGGAGCTGTGGCTGACTTGGAGTGAGTCACTGCATGTAAAACCTCCAAGTCACAGAGGGTTTACAGATCTCATGGTCAGTTGTTTAATCATGTGTTTATGAGCTTGTCCAGCTTCGATTTCCAGCTTTTTGTGTCCTTGTGTGTATCTGTCTGTATCTCTAAGGAGTTGTCTGCTGTAGATCTTCTTATTTTGTGATTTTTTGAGATGGGTCCTGTCTCTGTTTCTTTTCAGGGAACAAAATAGGTTTAGCACTGGAGGGTGTTTTCTAAACCATGGCTGATTCATAAAGCAGTGGGATTCTTGTGTTACTGTGTCAGATTTTTTTATTTTATTTGAAACATCTCAACTCTTCCAATAACTGTTATCAATTGTAGACAGTAGCCAAGAATGAGGCAGTGATGGTCTAACATGGCACTGTGTGCAAGTAGCACTGTACTGAATGTCACCAAGTGGGCTTTGTGCTCTTTGAATTTGCAGCTCAGAGAGCTGCCTCTCCAAAAACGCTAGTAAATAACAAAATCCTTTCTGGAGAATTTTGACTGGACTGAAACGTGGTTCACAGTAGTGTGCTTAGTTTACTGGTGATTCTTTGTAAATTCATTTGTGTTGAAGTGAGTTAGCCAGTATGTAGTAAAGGTTTGCAGTGCTTGAATTTAGAATGCTATCAGCTGTCCAGATAAACTCAGATAAGTCACAGCAGAGAAGTTGGCTTCTGCTGTGCTCACCACTCAAAGTATAATATTGTTGATGAAGATATGTTTACTGAAACCATGCTGGTAGAACATGATATTACTTTCTTAATGTTTTATTGATTGAACTGTGTATTGACAGTATTTTTGTTGAGAAATACTAGTGTTGCTGTTTGTTAAAAAAATTGGCACAAAAAATAGAAGCTTCTTCCAGAGCTCTGCTTAAGTCTTACAGACCTTATAGATGGGAGGTGGCTGAAGTGTTGATTTAAGTGTCTTTTATAGTTACTAGTTAATTATTTTCATATTTCAAATTATCTCTAATAGTGAAAAAGATTCCTTCAGCCTTCAAAAGTATTGAAAATATGAATACACGTCCATGAACAGAAGTCCAGGACAGATACCCAAGCAGTTCCTGTTCCTTTGCTATAGGAGAGCAGTAACTGCATGTGGGATTTTTTTTTTTTTTTTTTTTGTGGGCTGTGAAGACTTCTGAGATGTTCTCTTCATCAGGAGGGAGTAACAACAGCTTTTTTTTTTTTTTTTTTTTCCTCTCTGTTTTTAATTAAATGTTTGATGGTAGAGCCTCATTTCTGTAGGTAGGCCACACATTCCCCTGCTAATGGTTACCTGAGTTACAGCACTACTGATGTCTTTAATAAGCTGGATAAAGTCCCAGGTAGGCACTTGGATGTGCTTAAGTGTCCTGGCAGAGATGTTGCACTTCGAGCTTCCAGATCTGAGAGATCCCATATGTCCCTCTTTGGCAGAAAGAGCTGGGCAGGTCTGGCAGTCACAGGTACTGGGTTTGGCCATCAGTGTCATGTTCTGTGCCACTCCTGCACACTTGGGGAGGACCCCCAGCTGTCCCATCACTTCTTTGGGAATGCTTACTTGCTATCTGAGAAGTGTTCTGCTGCAGGCTGTTGTGCAAGAAACTTTGCTCCTTCAGCTTGTTCTTCCCAAGAATATATCTCTTACAGAATACTCCAGGGAGTACTTACTCCTCAGTGAGGAGTTCCCAAATGGAGCAGTTTTATATGCTGCTAAGTGCAGGATTTCAGCACACTGCCTCCTCTTGGTTTGGCCAAGCCATGTTGCACTGTACTCTCCTTGCTGCCAGTTATGTGGCTGGAAAAGAGGAAGATTTTGAGCAGACCAGTGACCAAACCCCAGTGACTGAGCTGTGCTTTAGCTGGTCCTGGAATAAGAGAGGTGATGACTTGTGGTGGATCATTTCAGCACCTGCCAGAAACAATAAGCTATTCTGTTTCTGTTGTGGAAGGTGAGAAAAGATTTTACCAGAGATAAAGTGCACGCTCTGTTTGCAGCTTAACTCACTGTGAAGCTCAACAGAAGGCCCAGACAAATCTGACTGCCTGGGGCAGACAGAAGTAGAGCTTCTTACCTGCTGCAGCAGAGCAGCTCTAATTTCTTCAGGTTGAGTTTGATTTCAGAGCAACCCACAGAACTGGAAAATACTGTTCTTTCCTATTTTGAGAGCCTCCTTCCTCATTCTTATCAGCTGGTAGTTGAAAGCCACTATAAAGAATTCTTTGTCAGGGACAGTCTGTGCTTTCCCACTCACACTGTTTGTCAGCATCACCTTGGGCCCAGCCTCATCTCTTAACTCCACAGCTTTTCCAAATTCTTTTAAATATATCAAGAGTTGGCATTCATCTGCCCTGTATCACCTTGGAGCTCTGCTGCAGCAGGTTGAAAATAAACAAAAGGAAAATACTTCTAAAAATTGAATGTTAAACTGCAGGACTTAAAACCACTGGAATTTTAGGAGGTCCAAAGTATAAATTGGTTCAAAGTGGGATTAGGCAGAGGATTTGCCCAGTACAGACTCTTAACAGGGACATTGTCAGTGCAGCTCAAGCCAAGTTGTTCTTTGACAGCTGAGTCCTTGACTGGGGGATGTGCTGAAGAGGAACATCCTGTTGGTTGTGTTTCTTAAACTCTCTCCCCAGGTATCCGTTCTTGGTGTGAATAGGAACAGGATATTTGAGTACGTGGTCCTTTCACTGGACTGACTGCAGCAGTCCTTAGCTTTGCACAGCCTAAGAAGAAGCTTTGGTTCCTTCTCCAGAAGTGTGAGCTGTTCTGCTGGGAGGATTCAGACAGAGCTGATGAGAGGGGACCGGGCCTCGAGCACAGGGGCTGTGCTTCCAAACAGAGCGTGTGAATGAGTGCTCTTACTACAGCCTTGCCTCTGCAGAGGGGTCTGTTCCAGCCACATCCTGGTAGTTCGGAGTTGCCTTAGTCTGCAGAATACTTCTTCTCTTTCAGACTTTTCTGTTGGTCAAGGACATTGCCATTAAGTCAGAGTTTTGTCTTGCATTCTATCACCCAAAGTTTGAAAGCAGTGTAAAGGCACTGTTAAAGCGCTGTTACACCAGGTGCCTTTGGTCCACTTGTAACATAAGTTACAGGACAAGTTTGTAGACTGTTGCTTGCATTATGCTCTGGGAGGGAATGCCCAAATGGATTTCTTATGCTCCAGATGTTTGCAGGGTCTATTTCTATCGAGCAAAGACTAGGCCAGCTGAAAGTGGGAATTGCTTTAGGAGTGACCTTAGTGGCTCATGGCAAACTTGTGCAAAGTGTCTGTGGTCATTTTGAGGGGTATGTTAGCTCTGTTAAATATACCTATAAATAAATTTTCCTTCCTCATCTGGATGCCTTGAGGGTTTTTTGCTTATTATTGTAGGGTCTGCTGTCTGTGAAACTGGGTGGGGGATATCTTTGAGCAGGAGGCATTGCTCATATTCTGAAAAGCAGGAAAAAACCCCTTGTTTATCATCTTGGAAGGGTTCTCATCTGCTTCAGATCCTTAGGACCTTTCTTTCAGATGTCTGTTTCTATTGCACTTTGTTCTTATTTCTGTCATCTAACCTAAAACATGTATTACATCCTGCATTGCTCTGGAATTGGCTTATTCTAAAAGTTTTGTCTTATCTTGTAACTAAAAGTGAACAGAAACACCAAAGTCTTTGGGGATGAATCTTGCTGAGCATTTCTAAAGATTACATTTGCTTTAGTTTCTGATTGGGTTTGTGGGAACAGTGCTTTATCTGCCACCAGGAAACAGAAAACATTACTGTGTATTTAGATAAAATAAGGAGGTGGTGGCTTTGAAATCCAGTTGTTGGGTATGATTTAATTAAATTCCTGCTTGTCTTAAGTTTCAGAAGCTGGCTACCTTCTCTGTCCAAGTATGTTCTGTTTAGTTCTGAGCAAATAATTTGTGAGTGAAAATTTGCTTGTCCTTTCAGAGGGAAGGGTATGAAAAAAGAGTTAAGTGAATAAGTGAATCATCATCAGTGAAATTGTATCAAGCTTCCTCCTTCATTGATATAGATGAGTTATGCCCACTGTAAGCCCAAATAAACAAAAGTACCGTGTCTTCTCATTCAGGGCTTAAAACAGTGCTAAATTTAGAATTGGAATTACTCTGATTGAAAGGGCTAGGTTGTTGCCATATAATTTGATTGTAGTGCCTTTTTTGTAGTGTCTCCTTAGAGCCTGTTCAGGGACACAATGTTACTTCAAGTCTTACACTGCCTTCCCACTTGCAGACTCCAGCTCCTTCTCCCTTTCCCTCTTCGGGTTTGTCAACCATTATCTCCTTGTGGGGGTATAATTCAGTTTTGGGCCATATTACTTGCCTCATCTCAAAGTCTTGAGCTTTCTGTGTTATGATGATGTCAACCATGAGGAGCTGGGCTGTAACTTTCCCCCTGAGGTTGTCAGTCTGCATCACACCTTCCTGTTCAAGTCACTGTTTGTGCCCTGCAAAGTCACACTGGTCTTTTTTCCTGACTCTGCATTGCTTGCTTCTGTCTATCTTGCTACTTGTTCTTCTTATGACTGCTTTTAACATCAGAGCTTTACCACCTTTCTTCTTGCCACTCTCCAGAACTCCTCCTAGTTCTAACTTAAGCTTTTCCAATTGTTCCATGTCTGAATACTAGCCAAGGTATTTTTGGGGTTATGCAGTAGCTGTAGTTATACTGTAACATTGCTTACATCTGTCCTCTGACAAGATTAATGCATATTGTCATCCTGTATCTTGTTAAGACTCACAATTCAGGGCTTGAAGGGAGTTATTTCTACCTCTATGTTTAAGAGAAAAAAGATATTTTAAAAATTAAAAATGTGCTAGCTCCATACGAACAGATCAGGAGAAGGGACAGACCAGATTGTTTGGATAGAGAAGAAGACAGGGCTGGTGATATTACCACAGAACATTGGTGTGGAGCCTCCTGAATTGGTGCTCAAGCTATTTCTGATGCCCCAGTGTGTAATTTAGCATAAGCAAGTTTCTTTGCTGTGCTATGGTGAGGTGTGTGACGGCTGTAGAGTTCCCAAAGGTCTGTAATACCAAACTACTGCATCCTGCTGCTGACCTTTGTACCCTCACAAATAGAGGTGATTCACCTGCTGGTGTCTGGTGTCCTCATTATGGCCTGGCAGCATTCCTGGGCCTTGTTTTACTCCAGCAGTGTTCAGAAGAGTGGACAGTTCATGTTCTGTGTTAGACTGCTTTTCATTAACTTGCAAGTCTCTCTCTCATTTCCAGTTGCCATCTTCTAAATGGATTCCAGTGAATTTTCAGGATCTTTGGACCCCCTGTCCTTGCCTGACAAACCGCTCATTGGTGATCTCCCTGCTGACATGGAGTTTGGTGAAGATCTCCTGGGCTCCCAAACAGCTTCTACCCAGGAAGTTTCAGTTGTTCAGCCCCCTGGCTGGGATCAATCCAAGCAGATGACTGCAGATGAGGACTTGGACCTTGTAGTGAAAGCAGACAGTGTGTCTGAACTAAATAAATCAAATGACTGTGCTCTAGATAAACCTGGTGTCTTGGATATGCTGGAGAAACCTAGTGTCTTAGATGATTTGGGTAAAACCTCTGACTTGGTGGATAAACCAGAGGGTCTGGATGGGCTGCGTAAGGCACAACCTTCCCAGGACGTGGAGGGTGGACCAGCAGACTCCTCTGCCCTGTCTAGGGAAGCCATTGGTCCAGAAACAGGGAAAGAAGGGGAGGATGCACCAAAAAATTGTTCTGGGGATGTAAAGGAAGATGGTGCTGCTGCTATTCCTGCACTGTCTGGTGACAATGCCCCTGGATCACCCCAACAACCTGTCCCTGACTCCAGGGACCTCAGCAGTGCCCCAGCCATGGAAGAAACCACAGCACAGTCCTCAAATCCCACAGTGCCCCCACCCCAAATCAGTCTTAAACAAACAAAGAAGATGAAGTTGAAGGCACCAAGGAAAAGCTCACCTGTGCAGAGGGAAGGTCTGGCAGGGGAGGCAGAGGTACAACTGAGCCCAGACAACAGAACTGCAGCTTTGCCCCCTGAGCCTGTGGAGAAAATACGGGCAGAGGAAGGGGATGATAATGGGAAGAACTCACTTAAAGAAAACAGTATACTCAAAGCACAGGAAGCCTTACCACCAGCAGGTAAGTTGTTGGCTCAGCAGAACCTGGCTTCCTTTTGCTCAGGAGGTCATCCAGCTACACACTGCTGAAGCTGGAGTCTGCTCTGCATTGCAGCTCATCCCCTGCTATGGAAATAGCCAACTCTTCTGGTGGTCTAGATTTGGTCAAAGCCTCTTGTGTAAAGGGAATAATGTTCTGGTGTGCACAAGCTCTTGCTCTGGCTTTCGTGGCTTTAACTGATTTTTGGTGCTTTTGGAAGCAAGGAGCTTCCCCAGTAAAGCTGTGGCTACACATCAGCTTAGCTCACTCTCTTCATGGCTGGAGTCTTTGCTGGAACTGAGGGTCACCAGCAGGTGTTTCCAGTAGGCAAAGTTCCTCTGCCCAGGCTGGCCATCCCCAGGAGATGCTCAGTCTTGGTCAGAAGCAGTTGGAGGTAACTGCCCACCCAGCCTGCCTCCCCCATGCAGGGAGGTTTCCCCCTTACAGGGCTCCTCCCAGTCTGTGTGTTTGGCCTGCAGCTACAGGTGGTGGGTTTAGGAACCTTCCACCACCAGAACTGTACTTGATAGCCAGGACAGGCTGAGGCTTCATGTGCTGACTGACCCAAAGGGTGGCTGCATTTGGAGAACACCTGTGCTCTTCTGTTGGGGAAAAGCAAGATGCTAGATGCAAGCTTCTTCTGTGCTTCTGTTCCAGGAGAATGCCTGTCTGGGAAGGGAAGCGAGCCGCCGGCTGAGAAGGTGAGGAAAATGCAGTCAAGTATGTATGGTACAGGAGCATAGAGCATGGCTGGCTCTTGTCAGACTCTGTGAGGGACACTGGCTGTCTTGTCAGCCATCTGGAAAGGAGTTTGCATGACTCCTGTGACAGAATGATCCCTGTGCAATGCCACTATGCTGTAATGTGGCTTCAGTGTGTCCCTGCTACCCTCAGCTGAAATGTCATTCTTATAAGCCTACTCCCCTCTCTCTGTCTTGCCAGCTCTAATCAGGTGTCCATGGAGTTTTATCCATTTTCAGTCTAGGTACTGGGAAACCAAATCCCAGAAGCTGGAACTTCACCATAATCTGGGTCCATGGTTGTCCTAGCTGCTAGTTAGCCTAACTATTTTCTGAATGTCTTCTAGGAGCAGAAAAGAAGCGAACGACCCAGAAGATCAGAAACTGTCAGGCCTGAGACTGTGAACTCCTCAGAGAGCAGTAAGTAACTGGGGCTGGCCAGTCCCTGTTTTCAGCCAGAGAGAATGGCCCAGATCCATTGTGGGCAGGTAGTTCATGGTGTGAGTACAGTGGGAACTCTGGAACTTCCGTGCAGACTTCCCTTCTACATAGGACAGGTCCACAAGTCTTCATCCTGGGATATTTGTCTTGCTTTCTCAGGGCACTTAGGTCAAAACAGGGAGCGTTGTAGTATTTTTACAGTGGTGTGTGGGCACCAAGCACTAAGTAACAGGATGAGATTGGGGGTTGTTCCCAGGAAATCCATCTTCCATCTCCTCACACAGGAACTTTCTTCCTTTCTCTCTATGAGAGCAGGCTGTCTGAATGCAGGTGGCATTTTGGAGATTTTCCTGGAGAAGTACGTGAAGTGTCTGTTCTTTGAGATATTTAATGTCACCCTGCCATTCCCTAGTATTTGTGTGTTGCTCCTTTATTGCCTGCCTGTGCTAGAATCTGGTGATCAGCACATTCCCTTTCCAGTCTTAACAGTTCTTACAGGGTAGATGTTCACTCTTTGGGCTTCTGCTCAACCTTGGCATATCATGACTTCCTAGACAGGAATTGTATTTAAGCCTGGTTTGTTTAAACACCTCTTGATTCATCTCCAGTTACAACAGAATTTCTTTTAACGATCCCTTTATCATTCCAACCAGACAGGAACAAAGTATGTAGAGAGACTCTAGAAAGGTGACTCAGAAAATCCCAGCATGTGTCTCGCGGCAGAATTTCTCACTTCCTAATGAGGGGTTTCTGATCTTCCTCTGCTGCTCTGCAGTTCCAGTCTCTGATGAAGACTCTGATGCGATGGTGGATGATCCCAACGACGAGGATTTTGTCCCTTTCCGTACGCGGCGCTCCACTCGGATGTCGCTGCGCGCTCAGATGGCGCAGCGAGCCGCCCGCTCCACCTTCACCAAGATGACGTGTGCCAACTGCAGGACCCCCCTGCAGAAGGGCCAGACTGCCTACCAGCGAAAAGGGCTTCCTCAGCTCTTCTGCTCCAGCTCCTGTCTCACCACCTTCTCAAAAAAACCGCCTGGCAAGAAGATATGCACCTTCTGCAAAAAGTGTGTGTTCATTCCCCTTTCCTCAGCGCTCCCGTGCTTGTGAACCCCACTCACCTGCTCCACAGCTCTCCTGCCAGTCCCCTTCCTATGGCCCTCGTTCAGCCACATCACTCCTGCCCACTGCCAGCTGCTGCCCCATGTCTTCTTTCACACACTCCCTATCCCATGCTCCTTACACTCCCTTCACATTCTTGCTTTCCCTCCCTGTCCCCAGACTTAGTGCCCCATATTCCAGCTTCCCCTCAAAACAACCTCCTGCATGCTCTGTCTTCAGACATGTCTCCCCTGGGCCAGGACAGAAGCTGCTGTGAGACAGTTCTTGCCAACTTTTTGGGACACCAGAAAGTCCTGTGCATTGCAGTGAGCTGTCCTCTCCTTTTGTGGCAGGACACACGTGTCCTTGCGCTAACCCATCCCCTCCTGATCCCCAGGGAGATCTGGAACACCAAGGACTCTGTGGTTGCCCAGATTGGTTCAGGTGGCTCTTTCCATGAGTTCTGCACCTCTGTCTGCCTTTCCCTCTACGAGGCCCAGCAGCACAGACCAGCGCCTCAGTCTGCAGATGCCTCGGACACCAGCCGCTGCAGTGTTTGCCACAAACCTGGCGAGGTAAACAAATCCCTTGTCCTTCCCATGTCCTGGAGGAAGTGCTTAGGACTTGCAGCACTTAGTCTTGGCCAAGACCAGGGTATTTGCCAGGTTTTCCTGTGGTGTGAGGCCTCAGCCCCTGAGCTGGCTTAGGCTCACTCTCAAGCTTTTCCTTGCTCTGAGGCTCACTGCTTCCTGCCACTCTGCTGTCCCAGTTGCTCCTCTGACTTTTGGCAAGGGAGTCCACCACGAGTCCACACCAGCTTCCAGTATGGCACTTCCCAGAGTTTTAGTGCCTGTTATCCCAAGGGCTGTGCTTGTATTGGTACAGCTGCATTGGAAGGAGGCCCGTGGTGGTTTGGGGAGTGACAGCAGTGATGTCTCTGCAGATCCAGCACGAGGTCAGCAATGGGAACGTGGTTCACCGCATCTGCAGTGACGCCTGCTTCACCAAGTTCCGGGCCACCAAGGGGCTGAAAACGAACTGCTGTGACAACTGTGGACTTTATATCTACAACAAGGGCTTGCCCCTGGAGTACCTCTTCCATGAAGGCCAGCAAAAACGCTTTTGCAACTCTGCGTGTCTCAACAGTTACAAGAAGGTGGGTGGGGGCAGCTGCCTGGGTGGGGGGTTCTCTGTGGGCACACAGCATCTTCGCTTGGTGTGGCACAGGGCATTTTATTAAATAGTGGGTGACTTGGTCTTTGATTGCTGACAAAGCAGTTACAAGATTGCTGTGGGGAAACTCTGAAGCAGGCAAACAGAATTGATTTTATCTGCATGGGGTCTACCATGGACCCAAGCATGGGTCAGGAAGTCCATGAACTAGTGGTAGAGTGACAGTGGTATATGCAGTTAGCATGGACTGGCTTCTGGATGTCTCTCTAAAGCTGGGCTGGGTATGTTCCTCTGTCACCTGAGCAGTCTTCACTTAACTGTATTGGAAGGGGTTGCCAAACACTGTATTCCTGCCAGGCTACCCTTGAAATGAGGAGTTGAAGTGCCAAAGGCAGCTTTTTTGCTACCACCACCTGAATCACACTGTGAGCCTGTCCCTGGCACCAGGTGGTCACTGTAGGAGAGCAGTCCTGTAATGGGTACAGCAGTGGGGTGGGATGTGGTAGCTGGACCTTGTCAGCTGTGATGGTCTCCTGGAAGCTCTGTTCTGCTCTGTGTTTGCAGAAGAACACTCGGGTCTACCCCTGCATGTGGTGCAAGACTCTGTGCAAGAACTTTGACATGCTGCCCAACGTGGATCGCAGTGGCAAGATGGGCCTGTTCTGCTCCATCTGCTGCACTACCTCCCACAAAGTGAAGCAGTCAGGCTTAGTTGGTAAGAGCACCTGTGTAAAGGAAATCATCACCTCTCCACTTAATTCCTTCCTTGGCATTGTTTATTGCTTGTGGATGGGACTGAAAAGAAGGTAAAAGCCTGGGGGAAGAGTCCAGTGAGACAAGTGGAAGTGCAGAGGGAGCAACCCTTGCAGCATGTAGACATCTTATTTGAGGGTAGTGTACATTGCTGTTCTTGAGAATGAATGCAGGGAGCAGTTGTGCTGGATTGTGCTGGCATTGCCCTTCCCATTACATGGTGTACTGGGGTGTCCAGGAGCGGGACAAGTATTGCAGCCTGTTTTGTCCAAATTCCTATAGAGCCAGGGTCACTTCTGTGAATCACTCTGCTCTCCATCTGTTTAACATTTCTGTCCTAGCAGAATCTGGTGCTCTTAGTTTCCTTCTGTTCTTGTCCCTTGCTTTTTGGTAATAGCTTGTCAGACTGAGGATGAGTGAGTAGCTTGCATGCCATCCTCAGAGTCCAGTCCCACATCCTGTGCTGTGCCCTCACCAACTCCTATCTCTTTCATCAGGTCCCCCTAGACCCTGCAGCTTCTGCAGAAAGAGTTTATCTGAACCCTGCTATTACAACAAGACAGACCGGGTTGTCTACCAGTTCTGCAGCCCCAGCTGCTGGACCAAATTCCAGGTACTGAAATATCCTTCATGCTGGGCTGGGCCATGGAGCTCATGCCTCCTTTCACACAAAGCAGAGGCACCACCTTCCCTGAGCTCCTCAGGGAGGGCTCCTAAGAAAGTCTCTTCTGGAGCACAGGAGTTGCAGTGACGGTGATTGCTCAAATCCCAGTCTTGGCCCTATCTCCCCATCCTGCATTGGGATAAGGTGGGCTGTAATTCACTCTGTCTATCAGGTTCTGCCCAGCAGGAGGGCAGTGCAGAGCTCTGCTGCATGAGTGGTTTGAGACAGAGTGACCTTATGAGAGCACAAGCAAGTGCACAAGTAAGCCAGCAAAGCACAAGTGCACACCTGAGAGCTGGGTGGAAAGGGGCAGAGCTGCCCTCTCACCAGGTGTCACTGAGAAGCATAAGTTTTCCAAGACATGTTGTCTAAGAATTTACAAATAGCAGGCCTGGATACCTCTTGTTTAATAATCCTCAAAGGCTTGACTGGTGATTTTTAATCTTCTGATGTTAAGTTTCAGCGTATGTGAGATGTCTGTGGTATTCATAGGCAATTTCAAGAATATTAGTTTTGTACAGTTGTAAAGAACAAGGTAACAGCCAGGAAGACCTGAGAAACTCAGGCCAGGACATGTCTTGGGCAACTGAGAAAACATAGAGAATCTAGAGGTAAGAGTTAGTTACCAGCAGGTGCAACATTTCATTTTGAGATTTGGTTTGTTTGGGGCTTTTTATTTGGCAGGATGGGAGGCATGTGGTTGGTTGGGGGTTTTTGGTGGGTTTCTTTTTGTTTGTTTGGGGTTTTTTATGAATCCTTGATGTAGTCCTTCACTGAGTAGTGTAGCTATAGAGCTTTTAGCATTGTAGATTTCATAAGACTAGAATCATAGAACAGTTTGAGTTGAAAGGGACCTTTAAATGTCATCTGGGCCAGCCTCCCCTGCAGTGAGCAGGGACATCTTCAATTAGATCAGGTTGCAGAGCCCTGTCTAATCTGTTCTTGAATATTTCCAGGGTTAGGGCACCTACCTGTGCCAGTGTTTCACCACCCACATTGTAAAAAAAATTAGCTCATCTCAATATGCTCTCTTTTAGGTTAAAACTATTACCCCTTGTCCTATTGCAACAGAATCTACTAAAATATGTGTTCCTATCTTACTTACAAGCCCCCTTTTAAGTATTGAAAGACCACAAGAAGGTCTCCCCAGAGCCATCTCCAAGCTGAATAATCCCAACTCTCAGCCTTTCTTGACAGGAGAACTGTTCCAACCCTCTGGTCATTTTTATGGCCCTCCTCTGGACTTGCTCCAACAGCTCCATGTCCTTCCTGTGCTGGGGACCCCAGAGCTGCAGGCAGCACTGCAGGTGGGGTCTGACCAGAGTGGAGCAGAGGGGCAGAATCCTCTCCCTTGACCTGCTGGTGATGCTGCTTTTTGGGCAGCCCAGGAAACACTTGGCTTTCTGGGCTGTGAGTTCATGTTGCCAGCTCATATCCAGCCTCTCATCCACCAGCACCTCCAAGCCCTCAGCAGGGCTGCTCTCCATCTGTTCATCCCCATCCTAGGTCAATACTGGGGTTGCCCTGCCCCAGGTGCAGCACTTTGTACTTGGCCTTGTTGAACCTCATGGGATTCCCACAGGCCACTGCTGTTGCTTGTCCAGGTCCCTGTGGCTGTCCCTGTGTCCCTCAGGCATTTCAATGAAAGACTCAGCTTGGTGTCATCTGCAAACCTGCTGAGGGTGCTCTCAATCCACTGTGTCCTTGATGAGGACATGAAATAGTCCTGGTCCCAGGACAGGTCCCTGAGGGTCACCACTTGTCACTGATGTCCATCTGGACATTGAACTTTTGGCCATTACCTTCTGGATGCAACCACCCAACCAAATTCCTCGTCCACCAAACAGTCCAGCCATCAAATCATCTTTCTCCAGTTTAGAGAGAAGGATGTTGTGGGGAACTGTGCCAAAGGCTTTACAGAAGTCCAGAGAGATGACACCCATAGCTCTTTGCTTCTCCACTGATGGAGTCACTCCATTGAGGAGACAACTATGTTGATCAGGCAGGACTTGCCCTTGGTGCCCTGTGCTGGCTGTGTTGGCACCTCCTGTGCTCCACGTGCCTCAGCACAGCTTCTAGAAGGATCTGTTCCATGATCTTCACAGGCACTGCACAGTTCAGTTGTTTCCAGGGTCCTCCTTTCTACCCATTTTAGAAATGGTTGCAACTTTTTCCCTTTCCCCAACTGGGACTTCATTAATTCATCTAACTTGAATTATTACCATATAAAATCAGCATTGTAAATATATAAGTAAACCCATGCATCACCTGGGTTAGGAACTGTCTTGCTGACAGATCTCTGAACACACTTGTCAAAGAAAAAACACTGAAGAGAATGTTTCAAAATGGCTTCTTCGGAATCAGTGTTAAGCCCAAGGACTTCAACATCTTAATTGATCATTTGGAAATAAAGTCAAAGTAAGCATGATGCAATTTAGCAGCTGAAACAAAAACTGGTGAAGTGTTAGTCCATGCTGCATTCAGGGTAGTCACAGAAAGCAGAGCAATTGGATTGATTGACAAGGCTGGTTCCTCCTTTTAAGTGTGCTTAAACGCAGTTTCAGTGCAAGATCTTGTGTCAGCCTTACTCAGGTAGTGTGGAGATGCAAATCCTGGAAAGTAAGGATTTTGAAAAGGCCATGGAATTACAGCAGATAAACTATTCAGTATGAGCATCTCAGTTTACAGCCACACAGGGAAGGATTAATTTATTGGAAGTACAAGCAGGCAAACAGAGTTAATGTTTGAGGACCAGGGAGCAAAAGAGCTGCCTAGAATGATGCACACCTAGGAAGGATGTTCTCCAATGTCCACTTCATTTTCAATGCTTAAGAAAAATTGGAAGTATTCTGAAGAAAAACCCAAAAATGAAATTTGGGCTTCTTGTACTGAGGCACTTGCAGAATGTCTTATTTGAAGTTATCAGAAAGAAAACCAGGAATGACTTTATTAATAATTATATCCTTGTGGATAAGGCACCGAATGCTAAATGTATTGTGGACAGGACACCAATTGCTGTTTAATCTAGCAGATTAATCTAGCAGAAAATGGGATGAGAGGCTGCTTGAATTCTTAAGTTGCATTTTCTTGAAAATAGAAATCAGGCATCTGTGCTTCAAGAACTTTTAGAGAAATCCTCAGAAGAGGTAACAGAGCCCTCATAATTTAAGTTTTCAAATCCAGTGGCATGGCAGCTTTAAAGCTTGCCTTCCTGAGAAGAGCTGGACCCAGCACAGTGGAAGTAAAGTGAAATTGCTCTCAAGAATCATCTCTCCAGGAGCTTGAGACAAGATGTGATGGACTGACCGAGTCCCCACCGTGGCAGCAGGTCTGAGGGGCCAGGCAGGCTGCAGGCCATGAAGGAGGTGGCAGTGTGAGGCAGGTGCCTGCTGGCCCCCAGCTGCTCTCCCCCCATGAGCTGTCTCTGTCTCCTGCAGCGCACCAGCCCAGAAGGTGGGATCCACCTCAACTGCCATTACTGTCACAATCTGTTCAGCGGGAAGCCGGAGATCCTAGACTGGCAGGTGAGGACTTCCCCCGGGGGGATATTGAGGTGCAGGCCAACACTGCTGAGAACCTCTGGGGTACTTCCTCTCCCTGCTCTAAGCAGAGCTCCTCCTCTGGCAGTCCTCTGAATGCCTTAGCTGCAGAGATGTGCCTGGAGACTGTGTGAGGGCTGCACTCCTGATGTTCAGCAGGATGGCAGGAGGGAGGAGACCGCTCCTGCCAAATGCTGTGCCAGGAGAGCTGGGGACTTAACTCAGCCCTGTAGTCTTTCTCTTGCTTCATTAAGAAGTGTGGGAACCTCCTGCCAGCCTGGCTGACCTGGCTGTGGTCTCTTTGTCAGGACAAGGTGTATCAGTTCTGCTGCAAGGACTGCTGCGAGGACTTCAAGCGGCTGCGTGGGGTGGTGTCTCAGTGTGAACACTGCAAGCAGGAGAAGCTGCTTCATGAGAAGATCCGTTTCTCTGGAGTGGAGAAGAACTTCTGCAGCGAAGGTACTTGGGGAAGGCGTGGGAGAGGCAGAGCCCCCATGCCAGCCCATGCTGGGGGAGGAGAAGAGAGCATGGAGAGGAACAGAGGGGAGATTGTCTTAGCCAGGCCCTGGGGCAAGAGCCTTGCCATGCAGTGAAGGGAGGACTGTTGTGGGGATGGCTTGCTGTCCAGCCAGGCCCTAGGGCAAGATCTTTACCGTTCATTGTGTCCTTGGGGAGGGCCTTCTCACAGCTTTTCTCTCTCTGGGGGCTGGGGAGACAGCAGGTGGCAGCTCCGCTCCTCCTGTCATCATGCACTTCTACGCTCTTGCGTCTGGGCTGGCCTGACCTGGCCTTGCCCTGCCTGCTGGGTTCCTGCACACAGGAGGTTGGAGTCAGACTCTTCCTAGAAGCATGGAGGTGAGAGATGGCAAGTCCCCATGAGGTCCCATCTTATCCCAGCCCTAGGGGCCAGTGCTGGATTGTTCCCTACAGTGTGTTGCGTGTGCTCTGTTGTCTCCGCAGACCTGGATTCTGGTCATGTTTGGGTCAGGGAGGCCCCCAGTTCATCCTGGGAAGGTTTCACTCCTATTGTTTCTCCGCAGGGTGTGTGCTTCTTTACAAACAGGATTTCACCAAGAACCTGGGCCTGTGCTGCATCACCTGCACCTACTGTTCTCAGACCTGCCAGCGGGCGGTCACCGAGCAGCTGGAGGGCAGCACCTGGGACTTCTGTAGTGAAGACTGCAAAAGCAAATACTTGCTCTGGTACTTCAAGGTCAGTATTGGCACTGGCAGCTTGTGCTAAGTGCTGTGGTGGGCACGGCACCCAAATAAGTGGGCATTGCACTGAGGAAGTTCGCACTGTTGGAGTCTGGCTGGCACTGCTGCGGAGAACCTGGCACTGCTGGAGTCCTGCCTGGCAATGACGGGACACTGCTACGGGGAAGCTCACGTAGCTGGAGTCCCCAGCTGATCCTGCCAGACAGAGCACTGCACTGAGGAAGCTCACAGTGCTGGATCCGCGGCCAGTGCTGCTGGGAGAAGTTCGCACCGCTGGAGTCCCTGGCTGGCACTGGCAGGGCACTGCTGCGGGGAAGCTCACTGCACCTTGCGATGTGCACCTTTCACTGGAGAGTTGTGTTGCACTCGGAGGGGGTGTGGTTAGTTACTCGTTGTTTCTCTCCTGCTGATGCGGGCTTTAGGCAGCTCGGTGCCATGCCTGCAAGCGTCAGGGGAAGCTGCTGGAAACCATCCACTGGCGGGGGCAAATCAAACACTTCTGCAACCAGCAGTGTCTGCTGCGATTTTACAATCAACAGAACCAGCCCAACCTGGACACGCAGAAGGGGCCCGAGAGCCTGCTGAACAGTGAGTAGGAGGGAGGGAGGGAACCTGCATAGCTCAGTCTGAGAGACACAGGGAAGACTCAACAGCAGGGGGTGGAAGCTGCCTGCCTGGGACTGGAGGAGACGCTAGGGAACAATCCTGCACTGGCCCCTGGGGGGGAAAGGACGGAGTGGGACCTAATGGGCTTCTCCATCTCTAACATCTATGGTTCTATGACACACAGGGCCCAGACGGGAGGAGCCGGTGCCAGCGTGCTGCCTGTAGCTCACACTCTTAGCGAGGATACTCAGGGATTTAACATCCTCAAGTTGCCAGCGGAGAGCTCGATTTACAGGGTTAGGGGACAGCGTGGTTTGGCATGACAATCCACCTGCAGCCTCACACCACCTCCGAGCTGTGACCTTCTCAGATCTCATAAACTAATCTGGATTGGGCCAGGTCAGTGCTTGGATGGGAAACATTCAAGGACAAAGAAGGGTGCTGCAGGAAGTGGTGCTGGTGATGCTGTAGGTGGGCTCTCCTTCAGCCAGAGCTGAACCTAGAACGGTCTTGAGGGAGCACTGAGCTGCTGGAGGCACTGTGTCTTGCAATGTTAGGTTGGAGTCCTACCACTTATCCAAAGTTCACTGCAGCTTTGGGGAGTTGCCAACCCTGTGTCCCAGATAACCCCATTCTGCATCCATGGAGTACCAGCTGGAGAGGAGATTTTCACTGCCTGTTGCCCCATTTCCTATCATTAACTCAAGCCAGTTCCTTATGGAAGATTGCAAAGTGCTTTGGGATCCCTCAGGATGGAAGGTGCTCCTAGTGACAGTGACAAGACACCACCTGGCCCTCGGACACCTGCAGTCTCATTCTGCTTGGTCTTTGTAGGCCATGATCTCCTGGGTGACCTGGGGGATATAGTTAAAGTGCTTGCAGCTTACAATGGGACTTGCTTCAGTGCATCAAGTTTCAACACATACCTGCATCACAGGTTCAGGCTTTGCTGGCCTCTCTGGGATTTCATCACTTGTAAAACCCTGGCTAGGGTGTGCCAAGGAGGGGAAACCAAGACGAGGACCTTCGCATGGGAGACCTCATCCTCCATCTCCAGACTCTTGAGGTTCCTCCCCTGACTGTAGTGCACTGTTCATAGGACAGGGGAAGCTCCAGATGTTGTTGCTGCTCAGGCAGCAAAGCAGAGCTGCTCTGCCAGAAGCAGCAGGTTCCCCCAGCTAGGGGAAGCCCAACCTGCCTTCCAAGAGCCACTCTCCATAACAAGCTATGTGAGGTGACAGCTCAAGTGGCATCACACTGGAATGACCTGGAAAAGGAACTGTTGGTTTTTACTGGCACAAGGGTGCCCTTGGGAATTCTGTTTGATTTATTGTGCTCTGCTGCCCAAGGGAGAAAGAGGTGTGCGACATGCTGGTTCCTGTAGCTCACCAAGTGATTCCACAGCCCTAGCCATGCTGTTCTGTTTGTCCTCTGCTGTCAAAGCATGTTGCTTTTGAGAGATCTGTAACACAGCTTTTGGGACAGGCACAGTGGGCAGGCTCTGCCTGCAGAGGGAAGCATGTTTCACACTGTTCAGCCATTGTCTCCTCGGAGCCATGGATCACAAGACTGAGAAGTACCTTCAGCACCAGCAACAACCATGAGAGTCTCAGACCTCCACCACATCTCTGGAGGCCCCCCAGAACTCTGCTGCTTGGTATGTGGGGCATCACTCTTCACTGTGCCACAGCTGCATCTCCATGAAACCTGTAAGGACTAAAGGGAGCCAAGGAAAAGCCTGTCATCAGTTGTCAGTGCTCAGCTGAGCACGAGTTCCAGGCTGCCCCAGCAGCTCCTGTGCTTAGTGGATACTGCTGGTGGCACTGGGCCCTCTGTATGCTCTGCCACACCAGTCCCCTGCCAGATGTGGGACAGCTGTGGACATCCTTGCCCCAGGACTGTGGCATACTGCTGAGTTTGCAAAGGAAGGATGCTGAAGCGAGGATCCGCTTACACGGAGAGCTTTCCAGCTGTGCTGTGCTGTGCAGGGGATTTTGGGAGGACCAGCTTCTGCATGGTCTCCTGTGGACCTGACAGCTGTGTTGCCAGCTTGCAAGGGACGACCTGGATTTCAGGCTCATCTTGGACAGAGCTTTTATTCTTCCTTACTCTCTTGCAGCCAGTGATTGCCTAAAACCATTAATTCCTGTGATCCAGTGGCTGCTACCAGTCTGGTGATCCTTGAGAGTTCTTGTAGCTGATCATACAAGCAGATGTTCCCTTGCTGGGAACAGTTCATGTAGTGTGGGATTGAGGAGCATTGCTTCAAAACTGTGCCCAAAGGCTTCCAAAAGGAGCTGGCTCTGCACTGGGCTGTCCAGCTGGAGAGGGTAGAAGTCACAGTTGTTACAGGCAGTGCCTTGACAGCTCCTTGTTGGTTTTGGGATGAGAATAAAGAACAAGCTGCAGCTTTTCTGGAAGCCTGGACATGTAGCACATGGCAGGAGAATCTTGTTTTCTTTAGTCCTAAATCATTGACCAGTGGGGCAATCCTGTTTGCTTTAGATTCTGCTGCAGCAGAAATTCTGCTCATAAGTCATAGCTTGTCTTTTCTCATTCAGGCCATTGGTGTTTCCTACCTGGACCTGCTGCCCATCTACTTTGGGTTGTCAGGGTGAGTTCTTGGCCCCTGAGACTGCTGCAGATCCTATGGCTGAATGCTTAGCTGCTGACTAGGGAGCTTCCTCCAGCTGGGATTTATCTGTTGTCCCCTGTGGTGGTCAGCAAGTGGAGGCTGATGGGCCTCAAATTGTACAAGAATTATCCTGCATTTCCTCAGGTCAGAGGAAGTGTTCATAGTGTGAATGTCCCTGTGTTGGACTTTGAGGAATCTGGGTCTTTTCTGAAGGACCTGTCTGTGTGCAGGAGTTGTGAATGGACCCGCCACTGCCTTTGGGTGCTGGGACCTGCTGCTGTCCTTGCAGGGGTCTCCTTCATGCATGGCCCACCAGTAGAAGGCAATTTTTTTTGCCAGTCAGAGATCCCTGGTAGGTAACCAAGGATCGCTGGAGACTGGGATGAAGGTGCTCTGTTAGCTCACCAGCCTTTGAGATGGGTGCAGGTTCTCTGCAGAGCACATGAGCTGGAATTCTCATCCGAGGCAGGGTGATAGGGTCACCGCCTGAGACCAGCTGTGCCACACGTGCCTCTCACCTGCAGGTGATCCTCTCTTTCCTTAGGGGAATGGACTGCATCCCTAGGGCTGGGGCAAAGCTGTCTCTCTGCTTTCTGGGATTTCTCACAATGCTGCTACTAGCTCTGTCACCTTCTTCCTAGGGATCTCGAAGCACTTTGCCAAGATATTTGTTGCAGGGATATGGAGGCACAGGGAGGGGCCATGGCTCGGTACAGCAAGCCAATAGGCAGAGCTGGGATTAGAGCCCTGGATTCCTCTCTCTACAAGGGGCTGGGATTTCTCCTGACCTGCTGTGATGGGGAAGGGGTGGACTGTAAGGGAGCACAAAATCACATGGGAATAACTTGATTTTGGAGTTGTAGTGTCTTCTGAGGTGTTAGGGCTAGAGATTTTGGAAACATTAACTGTTCCTGGAATGGCCAGGAGCAGTTTCTGGGGAGCCTGTCCCTGCTCTCTGGCTGCTTGCACCTCCAGTCCCAGCAGTGGGACATGTTGGCCCAGGAGCTCTTGAACTTAAGAGTTGCTACTTTCTCTTACAGGTCAGACTTCAGAGCCAAAACCAGCTGTCCCTTCCACACAGAAGGCAGAAACTAACATGGTAAGACCCATTGGAGGTAGGAGTTTGCAAGACAAAGGGGCTGTCCCCAAAGAGAGGACAGTTCTGCCATTGCTCAGGGAGATTTTGTTCTTCTACAACCAATGCCTTTTGAGATGTCTGGGTAGTGGGAGATGAAAAGAACTCCTAGGAAGGCAACATCAACATATCTCCTACAAGGGGGATGAATAACTGTTCCCCAGGAATCAATTATGAGCTCCAGAATATCCTGACACTGTGGCACTGGCTTCTCTTTGCTTTCCTGTGCCTGGGTATAGTTGCTGTCCCACTGTTCCCCTCTACCCCATGGGACAGGAGCCACCATTGCTGGACTCCTGGCAGAGCAGAGGCAGCACACAGGCTTGCTGCCTGGCAGGAAGCGCTTGGCTGTCCTTCATCATGGCCTGACCATGGGAGTGTCCATGTGTTGCAGACTGCCAGGCTCCAGGAGGTGCTTTGGGAGTCATTCCACCTGCACCTGTAGTAGGGAAGAGATTGTGCTGCCTTAGGTGGACACCAACCTCCTGCTTTCTGCATTTCCCCAGCTGTCAGCAAAGGCCTCCTCAGCCCAAACGTCTCCAGCTGTGCCGCCTCCCGCCCCACCTCTGGTTCCAGCCACCCCTCGGAAAAACAAAGCTGCCATGTGTAAACCACTGATGCAGAACCGGGGTGTCTCCTGCAAGTTTGAAATGAAGTCCAAAGGATGTCAGACAGGTAGGAAAGCAAGATTTAACTGTAGGATTACAGGGGCATTTTGGAAAGGCAAGTGGCACATTCCTGCTCCAGACTAACTGTGAACCCAGCCTGAAATGCTGCACAGAGCGGGCTGGGTGTTGGCGCCATGCTGAGGAGACTCTGGGCAGGTGCAGGGCACACATGGCAGAGCTGGGGGTAGGGAGCCTATTTCCATCACCAGCAAAACGAGAGATGTAGAGAGCTCTGTAGCATGATCCTACCCTGTGGGACAGCTCCTGTTCCTCTGGAGATCATTAGCTTGTCTGAGGGCTGTCTGCTAACAGGTTTCACTCTAGTTCCTCTTGGGCCTGTGTGTGTGGTCTGCAGCATATGCAAGGCAGCTAGACCTCTTAACAGAGCTATGTAAGAGCAGGATTTGTACCTCTGGCTAAGGCAAGCCTCTCTTGTTGCTGGCCTTGACTTGCTGCTATTGCAGCTCTGCCCCTGAGTCCTAGAAGCTGGTGGCTGGAAGGGCTGTGGTGCTGGATGGCTGGGAGCATGGCAGCATGCAGCAGAGCTGGGTGGAGGAACTTCTAGGATTAAGGTCACTGATGTATTTTTGCTCTTGTCAGAGGCTGACTGGAAGCCCCAGCTGGTTGTGTTGCCAATCCCCGTCCCGATCTTCGTGCCTGTGCCTATGCATATGTACTGCCAGAAAGTACCTGTGCCTTTCTCCATGCCTGTCCCGGTAAGCAACATGCTTCACCTGCTCGTGTTCTCCTGCTGCTGTGATCCTGCCTTGCTCAAGTCTCTCTGCTTCTCTGTTCACGCTCTGCTCCTGCCTCTGCTTTTATGTCAGTCTACTGAGTGTCAGTTTTCTGCCCGGTGTGCTGCTGTCCACAGGTGCCTGTGCCAATGTTCCTGCCCACCACACTGGAGAGCACAGAGAAGATCGTGGAGACCATTGAGGAACTGAAGGTGAAGATCCCCTCCAATCCCCTAGAGGCTGACATCCTGGCCATGGCTGAGATGATTGCAGAGGCTGAGGAACTGGACAAAGCCTCCTCAGACCTGTGTGGTAGGTTCTGCCATGGCTTGGTCTGGTCCAGCAGCTGGGATCAAGGGGGGTTTGCCAGCTCTTGCAGCTAAAACACCTGCTGGGATAGTGGCTCTCCCAAAGCCTTTGAAAAGGAAGTCCTTAACTCCTACTGAGGAGGTACCAGAAGGGAAGAGCTACAGCAGGGAGCAGTGTCTGCCACTGTCCCTTTTGGGGGTGCCAGTCTTGTGGCACATGTGCAGCTCTCTTAGTTTATTCAGGTGGCAGTTCAGATTCTTTCCTAAAGCAGTTTCCATGCTACAAAAGGTAGCTGCAGGCAGCCCTCGTCTTGCAGGTTTTTTTTTACCTGGGGGCTGCATTCCTACAAATGGCAGTGATGGGAGTTGTGGCTGGGCAGACAACAACTGTCCAGTGTCTTGCTGTCCAGGGAAAGCTGGACAGCTCAAGTGTCATGGGGCTGCTCTGAGCACCCAGATTCTGACTTCATTTTCCAGCTGTCACAGGGAAAACAGACAAAAGTCTTTCAAGAAAGTTGGATTTCTGATGAACTTTTTCCTTTCAGACCTGGTGAGTAACCAGAGTGCAGAGGGTCTCCTGGAGGACTGTGATCTGTTTGGACCAGCGCGGGATGATGTGTTGGCTATGGCTGTCAAGATGGCAAATGTCCTCGATGAGCCAGGCCAGGACCTGGAGGCTGACTTCCCTAAGAGTAAGAGCTGGGTGACACAGGTGTGCAGGGCTGCTGAGGGTCCTCCCACTGCCTTCAGCTGTGTGCACTTACCTCCCCATGTCCTCTGACTGACCTGGTGTGAGAGCCCTGTGGTGACTACTGGCAGCAGGGGTGGGGGACCACCACTTCTGAAGGAGTGTGTGTTTGTCCAGACTAAACTTGCCTGTTGTGAACATAAGACCCAGAGAAGGGGGAATGAGAAGCTGATTTGAACAGCGGGGCAGCAGCACTGGTGTGTTAATGAGTGATGATTCCAGAGGATCCAGCAAAATGAGAAACCTGGACAAGGCATGGCATACTGAGAAATGGCAAAATTGCTGAGTGGCTGTTAACAGAAGGTGGAAGAAGAGGCAGGGACTTGCAGGAGCACAGCAATGCTGAGGCAGGATGCTAGCAGCAAACAACAGAATTGAGGTGCCTGTGCCAGGCTGTCCACAGTACTGGCCTGGCACCAGGGAATGAGGAATGTTCTTCAGATTAAAAAAAATAAACAGGCAAAAAAACTGTCAGAAAGGAAAATGTGGGGTTCTGGTCATTCTGAGAAATTTTAGCATTGTCTGGTGGAGCCATATTTTCTTTGTTGGGTTGTGGCTAAAAGTGCATGCCAGGCAGTGGTAGAGGATGTGAAGTGTTCCCTCTTCATTTTGCTGTAAAAATCAGGCCAGCACCGGGGGCAGGATGAGAAATCTCAGCTGAACCCTTCTGCCTGTGTTTCCTTTCAGACCCTCTGGACATCAACCCCAGTGTGGATTTCCTCTTTGACTGTGGGCTGGTGGGACCAGATGATGTGTCCACAGAGCAAGATCTGCCTCGAGCTGTCCGGAAGGTGAGTTCTCTGTGGGTACTGCCTGCTTAAAGCCCTTTGGGTCTGGAGTGGGAGCTGCCACCTGGCATGTAGGAGGTGAAGTGTACCAGAGTCTTTGGTGTGCTGGGGAAGTTGTGCCCTCGTGTTTTAGGGCATGGTTGGCCTGTAGGCCACTCCTTGAATGAAAATACTTGCTTGTCGCTTCGGAGGAGCTTTGAATGCTACAAGTCATGTGACAGCTGGTCTCTTTAGTGCCTGTGACCCTTGTAACTAATGAGCTTTGTTGGCTTGGCTGCCAGCAGAACAGTGCCTGCTGCCATGGCACACTGTAGGGAGCTGACAGTCAGCAGGTGTGAGGGGTGGCCAGGACTCCTGCACCTGCCCCAGGTAGATGCCCAGTCTCACAGAACACCTCTCTGCAGGGGCAGAAGCGCCTGGTGCTCTCTGAAAGCTGTTCCCGGGACTCAATGAGCAGCCAGCCCAGCTGTACAGTGCTCAACTACTCATATGGTGTGAATGCCTGGAAGTCCTGGGTACAAGCCAAGTATGCAGGAGGAGAAACCAGCAAGGGAGAGGAGCTACGCTTTGGCCGTAAGTGCCTTGTCTGGATGCAGTGGAGTGGCACAAACCTCCCAGAAGCTGGACCTTGGGGTGTTGAGGTGTTCCTGACCTTGTAGGCTGTTGTCTGAGGTTGCTGTCCTTGTCTCTGCAGCCAAGCCCATGAGGATCAAGGAAGACATCTTAGCCTGCTCAGCAGCTGAGCTCAACTATGGCCTGGCTCAGTTTGTCAAGGAGATAACCCGGCCCAATGGGGAGCGCTATGAACCGGACAGCATCTATTACCTCTGCCTTGGCATCCAGCAGGTGAGGGAGGCCTTGCTGCCCTTGTCCTCTGCAGCCAGGCTGGGGGGTTCAGATCTGGTGAGGGGAGCTTGTACCCTTCATTCTGCCTTCTGGGGACCCAGAGAGGCTGGCTGGACTCTCCTTTAGTGTCTCATGCCAGGACAGCATCCCATACGGTTTGGTCTTTGTTCCCAAGCTCAGAGAGTAGGTGGCATCTATTCTCCAGCCTTGCACCCTTCTTGCCCATTTCTGAGGAGGGCTGGGGGATCTCCCCAGACTCAGGCCCTTCTTCAGCACTAAGTTTGATTTGTCATGCCCCAGGATTTTTTTTGCAGCTCTCAGAAGTGTCTGCCCAGCAGCTCTGGTGGTGCAAGGAGGGGTGCTCTGCATATGTGCCCTGGGCTCTCTGGGGAGGGTTTGCATTCCAGGTGCTGCTGTGTTTCTCTTGACTGTGTGTTCTGTCCTTTCTAGTACCTGCTCGAGAACAATCGTATGGTGAATATATTTACAGACCTTTACTACCTGACCTTCGTGCAGGAGCTGAACAAATCCCTGAGTGGCTGGCAACCCACAATCTTACCAAATAGTAGGTCTCTTCAGAGTACCTTTACTCCCCACATGTATCCAGTTTGTGCTTGTAGTCTTGGATCCTCTAGCCCGATTGTTCTCCCCCAGCTTCAACCTTGGCATAGGCAGCACAGTCCTGCTGTGTGTTGAGGTCATACTGACCCAAACTAACTGCAGAGCCAGCGTGGTTTATGCTTCAGCAGCTTCTGTTGCCCACAGTCAGGGTAGCTGGGAGCAGAGCACGTGTGCTTTGATCCTGGGACAATTTGAATCTTTACAACACTTCACAGTGATGTCTCCCCCCTTTGGCAAGGAGCTTGCCAAGCCAGGAGGCACACTGGTGCATGTGTTTGTGTTCCCAGCACGTGGATGAGCCCTGCACATGGTGCTAGGCCTTGGCCAAGGTTGCTGTGCTGCTGCCTTGTGAACAGGCTAACCTGGAGCTCTGCAGAGGCTTTTCATGGTGCTATGATCTGGGCTGCCTTCCCTGCTGTGTCTTGTCAGTAGTTATTTCATAGATCCAGCCTCATCTCTGCAGATTGGCTATCCCAGGCAGAGCCATTTGACTCCAGACCTGTGTATCTAGGCAGGAGCTGGCCAGATCTCTCCTGCCTGCTGCTTTTCCCTAATCTCACTGAGTGTGGTGGAACACTGACCTGAAGTTCACTCTTTGGCCATCTGTAGTGATGAGCAGTTAGGATTGATTTGGGTTCTCACCTGTGGTTTGGCTGTGATCTGGGGAGGCTTATGGCTGGGCAGAGCTCTAGCTCTGCTCATGGCTCAGGAGAAATAACCTTATGGAAAAAGAGATGCTATGAAGCATCAATCTTTTGCAGTGAGCTTTCCTGGGCAGGGTGAAGGGATTGCCACAAAGCCACTGCTGATGTGACCTGGTTCTCCCTCTGTGTGTTGCAGACACAGTTTTCTCCCGTGTCGAGGAGGAACACCTCTGGGAGTGCAAACAGCTGGGTGTTTACTCACCCTTTGTGCTTCTCAACACCCTCATGTTCTTCAACACCAAGTTCTTTGGGCTGCAGACAGCGGAGGAGCACATGCAGCTCTCCTTCACCAACGTGGTGCGCCAGTCCCGCAAGTGCACCACAGCCCGTGGCATGACAAAGGTAGTGAGCATCCGCTACTACGCTCCTGCCAAGCAGAAGAAAAGCCGAGGTGGGTCTGGGGGAACATCTCTGTTCCTCCCCCTGCATCCCTCATCAGGATCCAGCCATGATCCAGCTCTCTCCCTCTCTGCAGATGGCGGCTCTGGAAAACGGAAACGTGAGGAGGAGGTACCGATGCTGGAGCAGCGGGAGAACAGGATGAATCCCCTCCGATGCCCAGTCAAGTTTTATGAGTTTTATCTCTCCAAATGGTGAGGCTTTCTCTGGAGAAGGGGCAGGTGCCATTTTGGGGCCACTTCTTAGTTTTGATGGAACCCTGTGGAGTGACTGCTGCTCTCCAGACATTTGTACACGAGCACGCAGTCTTGCCCAGGCTCTGTGCTGCTTCACTAGACCAAGTTTGAGAGAATGCTTCTCTCTGCCCTCTTCCACTTCCTGCCCTTCTCGAGACTGGCAGGAATGTGCAGTAAGAGTCCAGTGCTTGGGTGGTTGGGGGTTTTGGCCTTGAACAAGGAGCTGTAGGCTGAGTTTGTGTCCTTGTCCTACTGAATGATGAGAGGCTGTGACGAGCTGTGAACACCCCTTGCTAAACAGGCCATCAGACCAGGCTGTCTGAGGCCCTGAAGCTGGTACCCCAGGTCTCACCCTCCTGTCTCTCCACAGTCCCGAGAGCCTGCGGAACCGCAATGATGTGTTCTACCTGCAGCCCGAGCGGTCGTGCATCGCCGAGTCCCCGCTCTGGTACTCGGTGATCCCCATGGACCGGAGCATGCTGGAGAGCATGCTGAACCGCATCCTGGCCGTCAGGGAGATCTACGAGGAGCACAGTCGGCTCAGCAGCCTGGAGGATGACATGGACTAAGGCAGAGGTGCTGCTGGACTGGCTGCACTCCAGCCCTGGACACCTCATCTTGCTGCTTGCCGTTGCAGGGCAGGGGCCATGCAGCATAGGAAGGGATGGTGCTGCAGCAGTGCTGTCCCTGCATCATTACCAGACTTGGACCTCCCATCCTGCTCGTTACAGGCATCCCCTACGTACATGGCCCCCACACTCAGCTCTGTCTCGTTTTGACTGCTGGGTGAGCCATCTTCCCCAGGGTCCATTCCCATGGCACAGGAGTGGCAGAGTCCCTGGTGCAGCTCCCCTTGCCCAGCCCTGTCCTTCCCCTACCCCCAGCCCTGCTACTACCCCTCTCTCCCTGTGCCCCAGGGCAGGAATTGCACAAAACACATTGTCCCATTGGACCAGTGGCCCCCGAAGCTTTTACTTCCCTCTTCCTTTAGCATTCTCTCACATGCTGGAGAGAGTATCAAGGCACAGTAGCTCTGCTGCTGGGGCAGGATTGTCTTTTCAAGCCAGTGGGCATGGGCCACAGGCAGCCTGAGAGTTGTTGGGTCAGGAGGAGAACTTTTGCCCCGGAGTGTGAGAGATATGGGTTGGTTGTAGGGAGTAGATGGAGCTTGCACTGGAATTTGTGGGCAGACATCTGGCCTTGCCACAGAGATACCTCCCTTGTGTGCAGCCAGGATGCCTCCCTCTCTTTGGTCAGTGTTTTCTGACTCTCCTGAAAACTGATGGAGATGGGTCTGTACTAGTGCTGCCCCTCTCTCCCCACTGTTCCCTGTCGTGGTGTAAGGACCCTCCCCTGTGCAAGGTGCCATCAGTGGAAACGTCCGATCCAGCCAAGGGCCCAGGCATTTGCTGGCAGAAGCAGGGAGCCCTGCCTGACCTACCCCTCCCTCCCACAGCCACAGGCTGCCACCACCCTGCCCAGGGCAAGTCTGGCTCCAGCTGTGCCACTCTGTGCTGCCTCCTGCCCCTTCTTGTGTTCTGGTTGGTTTTCTTGAGCTGTACATGGGTCTCCTGTTGAGCCTGTATATATTGTTCTGGGCCCTGGCCTGGGGCCATCTGTTCTCTGTGTCCATGTGGAGAGTGAGCCGCTCACCAGTCTTGTTGTAGTGATGCCAGGGCAGTAGGACTAACCCTGTGTCTCTGGAAACCATTCATTTCAAATAAAGATGTGAAAAACTGGTAGCCCCTGGTTTTTCCCCCTGGGCAGGGTGAGCATTGTAGGAGAGCAGGGCTAGTGTCCCTGTGCTGCTGTGCACCTTGCTCCCACCCATCCCAGCCTGTGCTCCCTGCACTTCCTACCTTGCCTGGGCCCTGCTGTCCTGCCAGCTCTGGCATGTGGTCATGGCCTCTGCCCCAGTGCCCACTGGTGCCAGCATGGCATGCCCTGCCTGTCCCTGCCCTGCCCTGGGCCCAGAGTGCTGCAGCCCCACCCAACCAGCAGTGGCCCTGTCCTGGCCCTGCAGCGTGGCTGTAGGATGGAGCAGTTGGAGAGCAATGCCACAGTGCCTGTGAGCAGAGCACGAGTCAAGTGAGGTGCAGTAAGTGTTTATTTTCTCCCCCTTCCATGCTCTACTTGCAGCCCTGCTGCTCCCAGGGGTGCCAGGAGCAGCTGAGCAGTGTCCCCAGAGCTGTCCCCAGCTCTCATGCTGGCCATGGGGTCCATGCCTTGGGCCTGGCAGAGACTGGAGACACAATCACCGCTGTGCCCACCCACGCATTGCCCATCCCTGACCATCCGAGCAGGCCACATTTACACTGCTAGGTCTGCCATTCGCGTGTCCCTGCGGGACCCAGCAGCCACCCCTAGCCATGCACCTGCCTTCTTCAGCGGTGCCAGGCCATGGGGGGGTCTGCCAGCAGCCAGGGGGCTGCCACCCCTGGGCAGAGTGACATAGGTGCTGCCAGGCCCTACAGGCCCACCAGGAGCAGTTAGGATGCGGGACTTGGGGCCTGGCCCCCGACAGCACTTGGTGAGACCCAGGTGGTAGATCTCCACCAGGTTGAGCAGCAGGGACACACAGGCCACCCCCAGCATGAAGAGAATGAAGATGGTCTTCTCAGTGGGCCGGGAGATGTAGCAGTTGACCGTGTTGGGGCAGGGCCAGCGGCTGCAGGTGTAGAGGGGCTTCAGCTGGAACCCATACAGGGCGTACTGGCCCACAATGAAGCCCACTTCCAGGAGAGCCTTGAAGACGATGTTGCAGATGTATGTCCTCAGGATGGCCCCCCGCATGCACACCCGTGCCCTCGTGTTCCCTGCAGGGAGCTGGGGCTGCCTGGGGCGCTGCCGCCTGGCCCCGCTGCCAGCCCGTGCTGCCGTCTGCTGCTGTGCCTTCTCCTCCAGGTGCACCAGGTGCAGGATGTGCCCCAGATACACAAGGCTGGGGGTGGAGACAAAGATGATCTGCAGGACCCAGAAACGGAGGTGGGAGATGGGGAAGGTGCTGTCATAGCAGGCATTTTGGCAGCCGGGCTGCTGCGTGTCACAGGAGAAGCCAGACAGCTCGTCACCCCAGACCCGCTCCGCGGCTGCCCCCAGCACCAGGATGCGGAAGACGAAGAGGACGGTGAGCCAGACCTTCCCCACCACCGTGGAGTGCTCCTGGGCATTCTCCAGCAGCCGGCCCAGCAGGCTCCAGTCCCCCATGGCACGTGCTGTGGTGCCCTGCAAGACAGCCACCCTCCAGACACAGCCGCCCCACAACCCGCCAAAATGCCACCCCACTCCCTGGTCAAGCAGGTGTGCACAGACCCAACACAAGGCTGTCCCTGGAGTGTCATCATCCTGCATCCCAGGGGACCCCCTAACCTGTCCCAAGGAGAGCAGGGGGAGCAAAGGGCTCCAGCAGAGAGCTGGGAGCACCACAGGGAACAACCGCGGTGGCAATCCGGCACGGGGACCTCTCACCGTAGAGGGTGGTGGGGCAGAGCCCAGTGCTCCCGCGCCGCCCGCTCCTGTCGCTGGGGTCTGGGGGATGCTGCCAGGCCCCTTCCCAGCTGGTGCCCAGCTCCTCTGTGGGGCACGGACAGGTCTGCCTGCTCCGTCTGTCCGGTCACCCAACGGCAGGCATGGGGTTATTGGGACATGAGGCAGCTGCGTGCCCCATTGGCTTTCATTGTGACTGGCACATCAAACAGCCACTGGGGAAACTTTTCCCCTCTATTTTTGGTCTGGGCACTTTTCTAATTATATTCGGGGCTGCAGGGGCTGGTGCTGGGGGAGCGCAAGCCCTTGGACACTGATCAATGCCACCCAGGGGTCACTGGCTGCTGCTGGCTGTCAGGGTAACACAGCCCCAGCCCCAGCTCAGCCCTGGCACTGCAGCCACACAGCCCCTCGTGGCACCCACCACGACTTGGGTGCAGGGATGGACACCCCACACTGGCACCCCAGCTCCCGGCATATCCCGGCCAGAGCAGAAAGGAGGGAGGCAGCACCTGAGAATGGAGATTTAATGGCCCAAGATGCCCTCCTGGCCATCTTGGAGAGCCAGACTCACGTCTGAGGGATGCTATCCTTGGGACAGGGACAGTAACAGGCCCATGGGGCGACTGTGGGGGCAGGGCCCCTGCAGTGGTGGCCCTAGCAGGCAGAGCAGCGGTCACCCTTCTCCTGCAGCCCAGAGTTGCGGCGCAGCATGTCCTTGAGGGAACCGTCCTGCTCTGTCAGCAGCTGGTTGATCTCGTTCTGCTTGTACTCGGAGGAATGCTTGTGCCCATAGAAGGAGCCCTTCGCCGACGAGGGGTTGGAGTGGTGCTGGCTTCGGCGGGCACAGGCCCGCACCACCAGGTAGACCAGCTCTGCCATGTTGAGGATGATGCAGATACTGGAGGTGACCAGCATGAAGACAGTGAAGATGGTCTTCTCAGTGGGCCGGGAGATGAAGCAGTCAACAGTGTTGGGGCAAGGATAAGCCTCGCACTTTACCAGCCGCATCATCTGGTAGCCTGGGTAGAGCAGGTAGAAGATGTACATGAACACGGCCTCGAAGAGCAGCCTGAAGACCACGCTGCAGACATACGTCCACCACAGCGAACCCGCTATGCGCATCTTGTGCTTCTTGACCTCTTCCATGTGCTTGGCATCCGCATGCCCTGTCAGCACCAGCAGCTTCTTCTCCTGATGCTGCTGGTAGGCCACGTGCATGGCCACGAGAAGAGCTGGTGTGGTGACGAGGATGAGCTGCAGGGCCCACAGACGGATGTGGGAGATGGGGAAGAAGTGGTCAAAGCAGACGCTGTTGCAGCCAGGCTGCTGGGTGTTGCAGGTGAAGGCGGATTTCTCATCCCCCCAGACGCTCTCGGCTGCCACCACTAACACCATTATCCGGAAGATGAAGATGACGGAGAGCCAGATGCGCCCAATGGCAGTGGAGTGGCGGTTCACCCCGCTCAGCACCGTGTAGAGGCCGGCCCAATTCATCGTTTCTCACGATGTCTGCAGGAGAGAGTGGCGAGGATGGTGTTAGGAGCAGGAAGGACCCCTGGCTGAGAGCCAGCAGGACTTGGCTCCAGTGGCAGCAGCCCCAGGAGGGACCTGGGAGCAAGTGGGTGGCAGCCCTGGTGGGTGGAGAGCAGGATCAACAGACGGGAGGATGGACAGACAGGATGGCAGCATGGCTCCTGCTTCTGACACAGCTCAAGGCAGCATTTTGGCCAGAGCAGGCAGGAGACTGGCTGCCCCAGCAGTGCCAGATTCTCCCATCCTGCCACCCCACACTGGCACAGGGATCCTAACCCACAGCTGCCACAGGGAATGGGGGTGAAGGTCCCACACCTTTGCAGGGACCCCCAGTACCCAGTGCTGAGCTCTTTGGCTAGGAATGGTCCCAAGTAGCTTCGTGGGCTCCACTGCACCAGTGCCTCCCTTTGTCCTCGCATTATCTGCAGGAGCATGGCCAGAGAGCCCTGAGCTGGGGGGATCCCCCCGAGCAGCTCTGCACTGCCCTCCCAGGGCGATCCTTGCCCAGGGAACACATGGCAACCTCACCCCCAAGCACAGACCCCTGCCCCACCAGAGCCACCCACTGGCACTGAGCAGCCCCGGGAGCTGCTTCCCACCCCTGCATGAGTCTGGGTGGCTGGGACCAGCCACCCCCCAGTGTGGAGGATCCTGGCGACGCGTACCTGCCGGTGAGGAAGGGTCCTCGCAAGCTGCCCCCAGTGGCCCCTCTAAGGTCTCATGCCTCCCGCAGGAGAGCTCTGCTCCGCCTGCCCTCGTCTCCCTCTGCCACTGCCCTGCACTGGAAGTCATATGGTGCTTTATAAACTATTTACATACAATGGGGCCTTTATCGGCCCCTGAACAACACACTTTAGCATTCAGATCTAACGCCCTGACTTCCGCCCACCCTGGCCAAACAAAGTGCCTGTGTGCTGCATTCCCGCTGCTCGGCCCTGCACCCACTCCCACCTCCCCACCACGCCCCGCACCGACCACGGCCACGGCCCCCCACCCGCGGGCTGCTCGCGGCTCTGCCCGGCGGGACCCACGCCACAGACATCGCCGTGCCGGACAGGCCACCCAGCGCGCCCGGAGGTCCCTGCCCCAGGAAGCATGGCCGAGCAAGGCTGCGTGCCCATCCCGCATGGACGGCACAGGGCTCTGGAGCAGGGCTCTGGCACTGGGTACCGCTGCTGTGAGTCCTGCCTTCTCCTCAAGGCTCTGGTGCCAGCAGGAGCGTCTGTGAGGGCTTTGGAGCTGCCCCGCGTGTGCAGTTGGAGATGCGGGAGAAAGCCCGGTGGAGTGACGCTGGCTGTGCGCTGGGGCTGCGCTCCTCCCCCGAGAGGGACTCACTGAGGCTGCCCTCCTGCTCGGACATGCTGGTTGGGACAACAATCCCTGTGCTCGCACAGCCCCCGTGTCCCCAAGGCTGGTTTCCCAGCCGCACCGCCACACTGCGCCCCATCCCCGCAGGGATGGCGCCATGTCCCTTGGGTTTCGTCCCCAGCCTCAGGTGGGGAGCAGCATACCCAGTAAACCCTCCCAGCTGGGTGCCTGTAGGCTGGCAGGGCAGTTAATGCCATCCCAAATGCCACCTCCTCCCCTTAGCCCAAGGTGCGAGCAGCCGGAGCTGTGCAAGCGGCGGCGGCCCGAGCCCGTCCAGCAAAGCCGTGAGGCCGCCGCTTGTGCCCTCGCTGCCCCTCTCCCGCCACGAGGGCCAGCACTGCCGGCTCTCCTCTCCCAGGCCTGAGCCCTGCTGTGGCCCCCACTCTGCCCCCCTGGTGCTCCCCAGCTGGGGACATGCGGCCACCACCGCAACGGTGCGGTGCCCGCCAGCTCCTCACCTCAGCAGCAGGACAATCAGTGCTCTTTGGGATTGCAGCAATCAGTCTGCGCCGCACCACACTGGACTTTATACTGCCCTCAAAGCACGTCACCCACCCCCTCCCAAACAGCCTTGCTCCTTCCACGACTCGCCAAGTAAACACCGCAGGTGTGTCCAGCCTGGCTCACACCCACCCGCATCCACCACCGCGGCTAAGCATCCCCCGGGGCCAGCCCCGGGGCTACTGCAGCACCGCGGCACGGCCAGCCCCCCAGGCTGGTCCCCGGGGAGATGTCTGGTCCCCGTGGCCCCACTCCCCTGCTGTGAGCATCCTCCCCGCTGCATTCCTTGCAAGCCAGGCACATGCACCGCGGCGGAGCCCTGCTCTCCACCCGGAGGATGACTCTGAATACCCCCAGCTCTTGGAGCACCTTGATCTGGTGCTTCAGGCTGCCGGCTGATTTACCAGCCAATACCCAATACCCAGATTCAATGTGTAAAAGTGCAGCCGGGAAAAGGCAAACAGCCTGTCAACGATTAACTCGGCTGGCCCGCTTCAAGGTCCCGCTGCCCAGCACTCCGTGCGGGACATGGCCACCCTGCCGCTCATCCTGGGCCCCGGGGCCGGGCTGCGGGAGCCTGCACGCCATCCCTCGCATGAGGGTGACCGTGGTGCCGGTGTCTCCCGCATGGGGACGGCAGGGTGGCACTGTGGAGCGGCTGGGGCCGCAGCGGGGCGGGGGTCGGTGGGCAAAGAGATACCGGAGGTGGCCGGTGGTGCAGGGCTGGTTGGGGCCATCAGGGCCACAGTCCCAGTCTCTGATAAACTGCCACACCTGAGTCAGCAGCGCCGGCGAGGAGCGGCACCGCCCGGGTCCCGCACCCTGGACGTGTCCTGGGGGTCAGCGGAGGGTAGACTGCGGGAGCAAGGGGCTATAGTGGGGCCAGGCTGGCGCGATCAGGCTGGGTGGGGGTCACTGGGGGCGATCAAGAGGAGGGCAGACTGGTGAGCACTGGGGTGGGCTGAGCTAAGTGGGACGAAGCACAGTGGGAGATTGGGGTTGGGAGAGGGGTCCCGGGGAGGCAGTCTAGGGGTCTTGCTGGAGGTCACTGGGATTACTGGGAGCCAGGATAGGGGTACTGGGGATTACTGGAAGCCAGGACAGGGGTGGCTGGGGATTACTGGGAGCCAGCCTAGGGGTCCTGGAGGGCCCTGGGAGCCAGGCGGGAGGTCACTGGGGATTACTGGGAACCAGGCGAGGGGTGACTGGGGAGCGCTGGGAGCCAGGATAGGGGTGACTGGGGAGCGCTGGGAGCCAGGATAGGGGTGGCTGGGGGGCGGTGGGAGCCAGGATAGAAAGAGGAGGAGGAACTCGGGGCGTTGCTGTCCAGCACGGTGCCCGCCCGCTGTCCTTGCAGGGAGTTGCTGGGAGGAGCAGAGGTCCCAGGGGTGGGCGGGAGCGCGGGCAGCCCCCTGGCAGCAGGTTAAACTGCAAAAGCCATCGGTGAAGGACGGGCTGTACCAAACAGCCGTGGCCGGCGCTGCCTCCAGTACTCAGAAAACTGCCCCGCCCGCCACCACGTGGGCCAGAAATGGGCTCCTTGTTAATGACGCTAATTGTGGAGTTAATTGGTGTCTTAAGTTGCAGCGGAAGAGTTCAAAGACGTGGGCAGTGTAACGCAGATAAGCTGATGAGACGGGCAGGACTGAGTCAGCGTGCGGATGGTGCGACTGAGGTGACGCAGCTACTGGCATTCTGCTAGGGTCAGAGAACTCGCAGTCCAGCAGTCTGTATGGGTACGATGGACGAAATCAAGCTTGAACCACCACTGAAACATCTCCACTGTCAGGAGGGCTGCAGTGGAGACTTCCAGAGTCTCCTTTCCCCGGCCATTCTGCTCCAGGCAGGGCTGGCCCTGTGAATGGCTCAGCCTTGTCACTGGATGGCCACTGCAGTGCAGGGGCTGCTGGGTTCCAGGCTTGGACTGGCAGCAGGACAGGCATCCCTGGATCCAGGCTGCTGTTCTCAGAGAGACAAAACCCTCTGGTCTGAGTCAACTGCCAGGAAGGTCACTGGCAGTGGGTGAGCACAGAAATCCTTTGTGCTGCTGCAGCACAGGGCAGAGGGGGTTGCAGCCTAAGACTTAACAGCTTGTTCCGCCTGCCTGTGAGTCTGCTCTCCTGTGTCCTGGGTGCATCAGAGGTGTGGGGAACAGGACCAGGGCACTATCCCAGTGATGCTTCTGTGAAGAGCAGCATCCCTGCCCTCCTCCTGGCTGTGACTCCTCATGCAGCCAGAGGCCACCCACAGGTCACTCACTCCCTCCCATGCCAGGGACACCTTTGCAGTTGAGTTCCCTTATGGCTCTCCTTGCCAACAGCCCTAAACATGTCCCCTGAAGCAGAGGATATCCCACAGCTGTCACGCAGATGTAAACTGTTCATGCCCTCTGGGATACAGTGTCCCTTGAGCTTTGCCAGGTCTCCAAAGGAAAACTGTTGATGGTCAAGGACACCCTGGACAGATGGCAGCCTCAGGAGTTTTGCAAAGGCAGTAGCATAATAGCAGTGGGTTGTCTGTCACCAGCTTGCCTTGGGGTCCTAGCTGGGTTGGCCATGCTGGCACATGTGGCAGCGTGCAGCTGGGGCTGTGCAAGGATGAGAAGAGGGGACAGAAGGGCAGGGTAATCCCCTAATCTGAGGCAGAAAGCCATCACCCCTTCAAGGGGGCACTAGGCACCCTGTGGGGTGCCACAATGGGCAGCACCAGGGCTTTTAGGGGGGTCCAGGACAGGGTCTGGAGCACGGTGGTGGACAGGCTGACATGTGCCCGTGGCACTGGAACTGCAAAAGTCCCCCGTGGGGAGAAGGGCAGAGCCCCACACTCAGCTTCCTGCGCAGCCTGTCCCCCTGCCTGCCCCGGCTCCCCTGGCTCGGGGCCTCGGCCCTGGCTCCAGTATCTGCACGCTGCCTGGAGGCAATTCACCCCCCCACTCCGCTCCTGGTTTCCATGGCAACTCCAGTTGAAATTACATTAAAAAGAAATGAAACCAGCAGCTTTTCTCTTTGGCAAATAGGGGGAGGGGAGCTCAGCTGGGAAAGGCTGGGGAAGGGGTTTGAAGTTGGGAGGGAGGGGGCTGTGGGACAGATGCATTCCCACATGGGATCCCAGTGCTGGGGGCAGCAGGGCTGGGGGGATGTGGGGACACACATGGTGTTGGCAGTCCTGGATGGTGTGGTGCCAGCTTGCATGTGGGGGTCCAGCACCCTGACATGGTGGGTGATACCAGGGTCCTCCTGCTGTGTGCCTCTGGGGGGGTTTGCCAGGGACATGAGGCCCAGCAGAGCGCACCCCACCCAGCCCGGTGGTCCCCGGGCCCTGCATGCTCCAAGAAGAGGCGAGACACACCGCTATTAAAAATATCACTTCTGTTTTATTTGGAATTTGTTACTCTGCGCGGGTGACAGGGTATAAATACATTCTCCAACGAGCATCCTCACCCTCAGCCCTGCGCGGGGAGGGGCCGGGGCGGGGCGCAGGGCTGTTGCTGTGCTGGCCCCGGGCCGCAGGGCCAGCAGGGCCGTCGATGCGCTGGCCCCGGGCCGCAGGGCCAGCCGGCACCGGTGCGTCACGGCCGCCAGCACGGGCAGCGTCTGCCAGCCGGACCGTCTTGCACAGGGACAAGATATGGTGTCCCCACAAGGACCTGTCCCTTTCTCCTGCCTCCCCAGGCCCCAGGTGCTAGTGCTCACCCTGGGGGCTGAGACTGGGGTACCCACGTAGGATCCCCTGCAGCTCCTTCTCCATGCCCGACCACACCAAAGCCACTTGCCTAGAGCCACGTGTGGCTCGGTGGCCACAGCAGATGCCCCAGCCCCAGCACACGTGCTCCCAGCCCCACACAGGCTGCATCACCCCCACAGTCCCTACCCAGGCATCTGTTCCAGCTGCACATCCTGGATGCCGGAGCTGGGGTCACCCCAGGATAGGGTGAGGGCCCCAGTGGAAGCAACCTAGGAGGCAGAGTTGATGCTGGTGAGCAGCTCACCCTGCTCCTGTCACCCCACTCCTGCCACAGGCTGCAAACCACTGGCTCTGCTTTTGGGCAACAAGCATGGGCAGGGAGGGCACAGCACAGCCCTGGGGCAGTGGTGAAGGGATGTGGGATGCTCCTGGGGGAGCAGGGCAGGGTGGGGAGCATGAGGGGCTGTCCTGGGTTCATGGGAGTGAACAGACAGTGCTCGGAGCAGGTGATGCCCACACGGGGCGGTGGGTGGCACTGGCCAGTGTGGCAGTGAGGGACCGGGGCGGGGGTGCTCGCAGGCAGGCCGTTGGATAGGCTTTTTGGCTGAGATACGTGGGCACGGGTGACAGAGGAGGGAGAATATCAAAAAATACAAAAGAGCGCAGCCCCACAGTGCAGGAGGCACTGCCCTGCCTGGTGCCCACCCACGGCAGGCGGGCGCCATGGGGGGCCGGCACCGTGCGCACACGCTGGCTTCTAACTGGCTTTTTATTTTATATCAAGAACACTTGGTTTTAAAATCTTTACAAAGGACAAAACGCGGCGACTCCGTTAGTGTGTAAAGAACTAAAGATCTGCTTAAAAAACGTCTCTGCAAAGAGAAATGACTGACACAAAAGAGATTCTCTGCAGCGCAAAGAGGGGCAGAGGTGCCAAGTCTCCAGCTCAGGGCCCCATTCCCAGGGTCCCTGAGCCCCGGCACCAGCCCCAGCGCCCGCACCCAGCACAAGGCCAGGTCCCTGGACTCTGCCCGTTCCCTCTGCCTATAGCACCATGGCCTGGGGCCACTTCTCAGCACAGTGAAGGAGCCTTTTCCAGGGCTGCCAAGATGCCTGGGGATGACTGGGCACTGGCTGAGAGGAATGCCCGGTCCCCCTCCTCATCAGTCCCAGGGTGCTCGGTGGGCTCAGCACCGGGGATGTGATCGCCCCACTGGGAGGCACAGCCACGGCACTGGGAACCCCGTGGCCACTGACAGTGGGGTACCCCTGCCCACCTGCACGGGTGGGCTGTGCAGGACTACACCATGTCCCTCCTGCACCCCACTGGCGTCCCGGGGCAACCCACGGGGCCCTGAGGCCAGGAGAGTCAAAGCACTTCTCAAAAGTTAGATAGGAACAAAAGAAAGCGCTGGGGCCACTCTGGGACCCCACAGGTCTCTGGGCTGGGAGCTGCACCGTCCGTGGGCGCTGCCCCTCCGTCCGGGGGCTCCGTGGGCCCCGCCGGTCCCTCTGCCAGTGTCTGCTGCGTGTGTGTGCGTGCGTGCATGCGTGTGCGCCGGCGGCGGGCAGCTATACCCTGGTGGTGGAGTGTGAGTGCGGAAGCCCCGTGCTGTTGAAGCCGGCGGTGAAGGTGTTGTAGGGGTGCAGGGTCTGCAGCCCCACCAGCGAGTTGGGGATCATGGTGATGGTGTTGGGGGTCATAAGCGGGATGTCGTCCGGAGAGCGGCGCAAGGTGAGGGTGTAGTCGGGCAGAGCGGCCAGGCGCAGGGTGTCGTGGGATGGCACAGCTTCGCACTCGTGGTGCCCCTGGCTCACCTGCAAGGAGGGCATCTCCTCATCAGGCGCGTGGGCGATGTCGTTGGAGGCACCGCGCTGGGGGCTGGGCTGCCGGTGCGTGTCCTGCCGGCGCTTGTCCTTGCGGTAGTAGAGGGCTGCGAAGGCCAGCACGTTGAGGAAGAGGAGGGAGGCGCCCACGGCGATGGTGACGCTCAGTTCGGTGGAGTAGTCGCGGGGGCTCTCAAGCAGCGTGCCCGCCTCTTGCTCTGGGCTCCACTTCTCCTTCCCGTTCTCGCTGTTGTAGGCAGGCGAGATGGCGGGGCGCTTGGTGGTCCAGATCTTGCTGTTGGGCCGACGGGTGATGTGGGAGTTCTGTGTGGTGTCGGGTGGTGGCACTTTGGTGGTGGTGGAGGTGTAGTGGAACATATCGTGCAGGTTGTACAGGTGGGGAACCAGGTGCTTCCAGAAAGCCACCTTGGTGGCCCGGTAGTGGTCGCGCACCCGTGGCTTCAGCCCGATGTGCAGGTACAGCTGGTCACGGGGGTTGTACTTGGACCAGGCCACCTCCTCAAACCGGTTGGCCTTGGTGTGGATGAACTTGGTGTCCTGGGGGACAGGCTTGTTGGGGTCCCTGTGAAACACAGGCAGAACAGAACTAGCACTGGGAAAAGCCAAAGAAACAAAGAGGGAGAGCTGAATGCAGAGACAGAAACTGAGGGGACCTTTGCCAGTGGCGGCACAGGTTGGGCTGGTAAAAGGTCTTGAATGACTGGGCAGCACCCAACCCTGGCTCAAGTCTCACCCAAGATAACCAGGGCCAACAAGCCTCCCCACCCCTGCGGCTTGGCTGGGTCCTGTCCAGGCACTGGCCATGATCTAAGCTTCTTGCTTTGTGGTTGACACCATGGCCCCAGTGAAGGTGCAGCACACAGGGACCTCTGGGCACAGGGAGCTCAGTGTCCTACACTGGGCATGATTAACCCCCTCACCACCACAGCACAGCCCCAGGGAGTACAGCTGCAGTGAGTGCAGACCCCCGAGGCACGGCACCCATCCCCACTCACCCTGTCTTGGCAAAGTTGGTCCAGTAGGTCATCACCACAGCGCTGAGCATGACGTCGTTCTTGGAGAAGTTGCAGGGAAAGAGGTCTGTGGGGCCAATCATGGGGATCCCAAACACGTAAGGCACCTCATCCCCGTGGGCTGCATCGGACCATGCAGGCTTCATCAGGCTCTGGCAGTGGTGGTAGAAGGCGTAGAAGTAGGTGGGGGAGCCATAGCGGGCGTGCAGGTCGGCTGTCACCACCGATGGCTCTACCCACTGGTGGTCAGTGAAGAGGGCCACCAGAGTCTTGCGGCGTGTCTCGGGGTTGTCCCGGTCAGCCCAGTCCGTGTACATGAACTTGATGGTCTCCCTCAAGGTGTCCTTGCCCTCAGGGTAGCCATACAGGTTGTCTACAAAGTTGGAGACTGAGTAGTCAAAGTCACTGCCCGAGACGCCGTCCTCAGGGTCCACCACGCCCTCCACAAACTTCAGCCCTTCACCCTGGTTGACCCCCAGCATGATATCATAGTTGAGGAACTCGCCCTGCTCCATCAGGATCTCTGGGTCATCCGGGATCACGTCCCCATCAATGACTGGCCCGAAGGCCACGTGGTAGCGGGCTGGTTGGATGTCTTGCTCTACCAGCTCCTTGGCACTCTTCTGCCGCAGGCAGTCCACCATGTCCACGGTGTCCAGCACATTGCAGCCCACCTTGTCAGCCAGCATGCTGGTGTACTTCACAGGCTGGTAGTTCACTGCCCAGCTGGAGAGTGCGGAGCCGCTCTGGATGATGGCTCTCTGGAAAAGACCTGCAATACAGGCAGGGAGTGGAGGAAGCTCTCAGCAGGGTTCCAGCATCCCAGTGCTGCACTGCAGGATGCAGCATGGAGAAAGCATTGATGCTCTTGTGCCCCTGCAAGGACCCAGCACTCCAGCCCACACCCGGCCTTGTCACTGAGCTGTGCTGCCTGCTGAGCTGGGCTCACACAGCGGGCTCAGCTCAGGGCTGCTGTGGGGATGGCAGGATGACAGCTGGGAATGCAAGTGGGTGCTCCCGGAAGCAACCAAGGGCTGCTGTACTCCCTGAGAATCCCATTGCAGGGGATGACCCAGCATCCCTGTCCTGGTGTGGGGAGAAGAGGGGCCATGGTTGCATCACAGCCTGGCCTTGCCAAGCAGCCTGTGCTACCCCAGCCACCCCAAGGATGAGTTGCCTGGGCCCCTGAGGGGCACACGCTGCCCCTGGCTCGGCAGCATCCTTCAGCCCAGGTTGGCACCTGCTCCACTGAGGAGCCAGGCTGTGGGCTGGCAGCAGTGGGAGGGTTAATGCCTGCTTGGGGACACTTAACCCTGCCGTGTCCCACCCCAGCGCTTTGTCAGAGTCCCCCTCCACCCCCTCCCTACTGCTTCCTGCCCAGCTGGGGCTGCTCAGTGCCAATCCGGCCCTGCAGGAGCACGCTGCCAGATGCACAAAGAGGGCCTTTCTGCCACCAGGAACACAGAGGGAGTGGACTTTCGCCCTGGAAAACGAGGCCACAAAGGCCCTGGCCCAGGCAGAGAAATGCGTGGCTTCGCTCCAGTCCCATGTCAATGGTGCTTGTGCTCAGAATACAAAGGGTGGTGAGGAAGCAGAGCCTCTGGGCCCTGAAAGGCAGCCAGTCCGGGGTGCACCCAGGGGTCCCTGCTCTCCGACCAGCCCTCTTTGCACCCCAAGTGCTGCCTGCTCTCCTGCCAGACCCCAGCACTTGCTTTCCATGAGGGACTGTTCCAGGTGACCCCTGAACGGTGCTGGCACAGCAGTGTGGTGCCCATGGGGCTGCCCCTGGCACCCTGAAATGCAGAGAACCCCTGTGCAACCAAGGCTCTGCCACTCAGAAGGGAAGCAGACCAGCACCTTCCTGCAACAGAAGTGTTCAGAGGCTCCTGGCTCCCAGCCACCATGTCCATAGCCCTTGTCTGCACGCACAGTCCTCACTCTGCCAAGTACCTGACGTACAGTCCCATGCACTGGGACAAAGAGAAGTCACAAGCTCCGTTTGTCACCTCCTGGTGCCCTAGAAAGCCATACCCAGCCTACAGGCTGGAGACTGGCCATGGGTTTGCTTGCTCTGCGCCATCATCCACGTGCCAAGGAGCCAGGATGGGGTTTCCTGGCTCCCTGGAGATGCTGTCCCAGCAGCAGCTATTGCGCCCTGCCAGCAGCATCACTTCCCAGACAGACCCACCAGGCTGGGCTCTGGCCCTGCCCACCACTGCCTGGGGAAGTACAGGGCAGCTGATGTCACTATCAGCTGGTCATGTCCCTGATGGAGCCCCTTTGCCATGTCTCTGCATGGCCACATCCTGGCCCAGGAGGAGCCAGGACTCTGTGAGAGCCCGGACTCGTCAGGTCCTCCCACTCCACACCAGCACCTGACTGAAGCCTGACAAGCACCAGGGGGGCACCAGCACCCTGCACTCCACATTGGACCTCTCCAGCCTGCTGAGGCCCAGAAAGAAGGCGAAGTTCTGCCTTTCCTTCCTGTTCCCCTCCACGGTGAGGGTCCCAACACACCCAGCCTCATGCAGGACTGGCTGCCACAGGATAGTGGAATCAAGTGCTGGGGCCAGGGCTGTGCCAGAAGGTGGCTGGGGATGCAGACTACCACCAGCTGCTGCCAGATCCTGATTTCCTCTTTGCTTTGCCCAGTAGCTGAGACTGGAAACATTTCTGGGGGTGTCTGGGCCAAGCCCTGCTCAAAGCAGGGTGCTGGGTGCTTTGTCCAGTTGAGATCTGGAGGGCTGACTGCAAAGGGCAGAAGCCCCCACGGAGAAGATGGGGCAAATGAAGCACTTAAAGTTTGCCTGGCACAGACTGCTCCTGCCCTGGTATGGCTGGCTGGAGAGAAAAATGGCACTTTGGTCACTGATGAGAAATCAGAGTGACCCTACAAGGCCTGAAGCTGGCAGGGAGCTGTGGATTTCCCCGGCAGCCAACATGTGCTGTACCAAGTCTCCAAGTCTCCAGTGTCTGTCTCTTGCAGCACCTGGTAGAGCAGGCACAAATCAGCAGCTTCATTAATAGCTTGTGATCAGTAGAAGTTTTATTTTGATGCAGTAAAAACAAACCCACCTGTTCTGCAAGCTGCAACTTAGCATTGCTCCAGAGCCAGCTACACATCCCTGGGGATGTGGGTGCTCTGGCACAGGGAATTTTTTGAGGTCATTTTACGGCCGTTTGGCTTTATGAGACACTGGCTGCAGTACTGAGCACTCCCCTCCTGCCTCACAGCATTCACAGCCAGCAGCAGCTCCCCTGCCCCAGCAGCGAGGGCACCCAGCACCTCTGAGTGCAGGGGGGCCACACCAGGGGCACTGGGGCTGCATGGGGCAGCAAAGGATTCGCCATGCAAGTGCAGGGCTTAGTGGCGTTGTGTAGCATCACCTGAGAAGTGCATATACTGGCAGGACTATTTTTCATGGCTGAAAAGCCACAAGGAGCAGCCCTTCCAATCCACCCTCAGCCTCTCTCCATGCTGCTCCAGTCTGGACCCCTGCAAGAGGCTGGGGCCACCTGGGCAGCCAAGCACACACTCCTGCACTCCTATGATGGAAAGGAGTACCCTTAGAAGCATTGAGAATGCATTACACATAGTGTTCCCTCTCCAGCCTTTCACACTCAGTATGGGCAGAGAAAACACTTTTTCTTTCTGCAGGAGCTTTCAGCCTGTAAAAGACTCCCCATCATCAGCCATCAGCCCTGCTGAGGTTCCGGAGGTCTCCATTCCTGTGTGATTCCCAGGCTGTTGAGCAGGGAAGCAGCTCTTCAGCTTTGAGTGCAATTTGCTGTGTGCTTCTGAAGGATAGACTCATGCCCATGTCTGCTGCTCACACATGTCCTTTTCTCCTCAGCACCACACCTGGGGACACAGCACTGGAAGATGGCTGCACCCTCATATAAAGCTCGTGAACAGGTCCCTGGCAGGCTGCTCCCCTGTGGACCATATCCAGTTCAGGCTTTGTTCCTATAATTTCCTATAGGAAATTTATCAAAAACACCTCCAGTCTCACAGTTAATTTTTCTCCCCCTCAGTACTTGATGTAAATGTCTTTGCAGGTGGTTTACATGCATTTGCTCTTATTCCAACACAGTCTTTTAGCATAAATAATTCCCTTCTTTATTTAGAGTAAACACTCTGCTATATTTACAGATATTAATCATATTACTGTGTTTTGCTAGGTGCAGCACTTCCAGCTCTGCCAGTCTCACAACACAGGGCCCTCCATCCCTCCCCGGGCTCAGGAGGGATGTCTGGGGTGCTCTGTCTTCCCCTCTATTCCAGTGTGAATTCCTTTCCTAGCACTGAGATCAGTGCTAGGAAAGGTATTCCCAGTGCCCTGCATGATGCCCAGCTGCACTAGGAACACCTGAGCACCAGGGCAGGGAACCACAGGAGGGGTCCCCACCTCTCCCCATGCCAAGGGGAGGCCCTGGGCTGCAGCCTTGTGCAGGGGGAGCACCCACTCCATCCCTGGCTCCCACATGCTCTGCCATGGCCTCTTTCTGCCCTTGATGAGAAGGTTTTGCCTCCCAGTCCTGGTCCAGGCTCTCAGCAGTGACTGATTAGAAAGCAGCCCTGATTTGTTAGGCCGGGCAGCAGGACCCGGGTGGGCTCCCCTCCCCGGGTTAGCATCAGCATCCTCAGGCACGGTGACACCTACCTTCCGAGTGGTGCGAGAGGGTGAGCAGGCTGACGCAGGAGGCGCCGATGCCCGAGCCGAAGACGGTGATCCGCAGGGGATCTCCCCCGAAGAAGGCGATGTTCTCGCTGACCCAGCGCAGCGCCTGGATCTGGTCCAGCAGCCCGTAATTGCCCTTGGCAGCCTGGTCCCCCGTGCTCAGGAACCCTGAGGGCCAAGGGGAGCCCGGTTAGGGATGAGGAAACAAGCAAAGTCCTGATTTCCCACCCCTCTTCCCCAGACCTAGGGCAGCCTCTGTGGGACCCTATCCCACCATGAGAGCATGCTACCAAGAGAGTTTTGTGAGTTCTAAGCTGGAGCAGGAATACCACTGAGCTCCAGCCACCCTCTGCAGAGCACAGAGGGGTGAAAGGCTGAGCGAGCAGCTGCCAGCCTCGGGGAGCCTCTCTGGCCAAGGCCAACAACAAGCAGTGACAGGGTAAAGAGCACAAAGCTCTGTCCTACCCACCTAGCACCACCCGTGCTAGAACAGCTCAAGACATCTCACACAAGCTCCAAGGAAAGCTCAGAAAGCATCAGTGGCTGCAGGCAGGGCGAGTGTGAGCACAGCCAATGCTTTCCATGGACTAGCGTGGACTGGGGGAGGCTCTGTAAGTGTCAGGAGGTGGGCTGGGCAGAGAGGAACCGACTGCAGCTTTAAAATACAAGGGCTCTCAGCGAGGAAAAAGGCGAGAAATGCTTTCAATAGCACAGGAAACACCCAAGATAAGTTATCACTCTTTCGTTTGCTTTGACTTTAAGCAGGAAGCCAAAACCTGAGGGGCCCGAGGTAAAATCCAGGCAGGTAACCCCAACAGACAGGGAGGGGCCCCAGGGCTGTGCTGGCACTTGGAGGTGGTCTGGCTGGGTGTGGTGCACCACCTCAATGGAAATGATGAAGGCACCACTTAAGTCTAATGTCAGTATTGTGACTCATGTGTCTTATCTTTGCACCTATCCATTTTAGGACTTTTAACATTAAAAGGTTTCGAATAGGTTAACTGTCATCTTCCACATGAAACTATGGGCTCTGGAGGCCACTAGAAAAATGTGCTGCCCCAGGTACCAGGCAGGAGCCCAAGGGAGAGCACCATGCTAGGCTGGATGGCCAGGAAGAGAGCCAGCAGCTTAGCTTGGAAAGGAGCTGTGCCCAAACCTCTACACCCCGTGCTCTCATGCTGCCAAGGGAAGCAGCAGTGGTATTGCACACAAGCGTCCTGTGTCTCAGCTCCTGGGGGTTTCTGCTGCTTCAGGCAGGGGACTGCACCGCCTCTTGACCCTCTGTCCTCATTTTGCCTCTCTAAGTCACCAGTGCTTTTGGAAACAGGACTGCCACCCTCCTCTGCATGGACCTTCTGTGGTCCCCACTGCAGACAGCCACGTCACGGGGGGTTGCTGAGGGGGTCCCAGCAGAGCAATTGGCACAGGAGGCTGCCTGTGCCCGGGGAGGGAGAGCTGCCAGGTCCCCAGGACAGCCAGGCAGTACCCGCTGGCACCTCACCCGTCTGAGCCCTCTCAGGAAGAGATGCTGGGTAAACACATTTATTATTCATTTAACCACAAACCAATATTTGCTTTCAGTTTGTGTACATGAGCCAGGGGGGGCTGGTGCCAGGACCCAGCCTAGGCTGCGACCGTGTGCTGGGGGCTCTGCCACGTGGCACCCGCTCGGCTGGCAGGGCGGAGGGCAGGGGCAGTGCCCACAGCGCATCCCGCGGGCCCCACGCCCCCCTCCACCCCTTTTGGGCCGGTGCGAGCCCCGTCAGGCACAAGGGCTGTGCCAGTGCCTGTGCTGAGGGCACAGCCAGCTCATACCGAGCACTCCAACGCGGTAGTTCAGGGTGATGACAATCACGTTGCCATAGCTGGCCAGGATGCTGCCGTCTATCATGTTCCCCGTGCCCTCCATGTAGGAGCCACCATGGATGTAGACCATCACCGGCTTGGCCCCGCTGTCCCGGATGTCTGGAAGGAGAGGTGGTTAAACACGGCGCCGCACCGCTGGCCGCAGCACCCTGCCCCACAGGCAGACCGAGTAAAGGGCAATGCCAGCTGCCAGGACCAGGGAGGGGGCTTAGGAGCCAAAGCCAGAGCTCTCCTGGGGGCCACAGCATGGACCCCCAAAGCCAAACACCACTGAACCAACCCTGCCAGTCCCTCTCCAGGAGGTGGCAATTGCTGCACTGTCCCCACACTGCTGTCCCCTCAGGGGTCTGAGCATGTGAGGGAGGGATGCTGGCTGGACTCCGCTGCTCTTCCCCGGAGCTGGGCTCTGGCACGGTGTGGGAGCCAGATCAGGTCTGCTGTGGGTGGGAGTTGCAGAGTCCAGCCCCAGGATGCAGCCCCATGTCCTGTCTTTGGCTGGACCCAAGCGCTCCGTGAGTCCTGGAAGCTGGCATTGCGGAGGGGGGCAGGGATGGGGGTGTGCAGGACCTAGAAGGGGGGGCCACTGATGTGTGCTCCAGTGTCTTACTCTCCCACTCCCCCTTCCCATTCCCCTGGGAAGGCAGAGACCTGCCTGGCTGGGTGTAAACCCACGGCACCCCAGTGCCCAGACACAGACATGGTGATGAGGCAGACAGTGTATGCACGTGTGCGTGTCAGGGAGGTGAGCACGGCGTCTGGACGAGGACAGGGCATGAGGCATGGAGTGAGGATGGGCAATGGGACCCCGAGGGCCGGGGAGGAAGGACGGTGGGAGCCTAGGGGACAGGGAGCAGCCACACTCCCTCTCGACTTCTGTCCAGGGGACATCCTGCCCCTTCTGCCCCACTGGCTGCTGATCCCTGACGGAGCCATGGCCACCCCCAAGGGAATAACATCCTGGTGCATCCTGCCCATGTCACACAGACGAGGCAGTTGCACCCACCCTGGAGACATCGCCAGGTCCCACACGCCTGCGCTGCCCAGCCCTGTCCTGGGCTGGCGATCCAGACCGATGGACTTTGTCCTCCCTTGAGCTCACTCACGCCCAGCACCTTCCTCAGGTGGGCTGGCAGTGCCTGCTTGGCCTCAGCTGCCCCAGGCAGCTGCTGCTCCCTGCCTGCCTGCCTCAGCAGTGCAGCACAGCGTCCCACCAGGACTGGCACCCTTGGGGCACAGCCACACCAACGCCAGTGCCCAGCTGGGCTGCTCGTGCTCCCTCACACCCACCTAGCCCCTGCCATGTCCACTCCTCCCTGTGGCCTGCCCATTGCAGGGGCTGCAGGCCAGGCTGACGGGTATCTGTGGCCATTCTCACCTCCAGCTGTGGCCCACAGCATGGCTAAAGGTGGCCTCACATACAGAAAACCTCTTTCCTCCAGGAGAATGAGGCTATGCCAAACCCGAAACCTGTGCTGGCTCTTTTCCTATTTGTCCCATTTTCCAGAATGCAGCCAGACAAATGCACAGACCAGGGGAGCAAAAAGTGCTTGCAGCTCCTCCAGGACAGACATTGCCTGTGTGGAACAGCTACATCAGGACAATTTCTTCCAGGACCACCTGCTTGAAATGTGAGGGGCAGGAACATCAGTGCCTGTGCCGGTGTCTTCTCCTCCATCCTGCACCCACTCCCTGACATACAAAGGGCTCTCCTCACACCAGAATGCAACAATGTACAGGGATGTACCAGGAATGAAACAGCTCAGAGCTGCTGCAGCACATTTTGGTGTGTGTGGATTTAGCACAGTGGAGTCACTTAGGCTGAACGCCAGTTTACACCCTGGTACAAGAGATCATGGGGCACAGGTTAGCTGGAGTAAACAACAGGGTTTTAGTACTGCCAAGGAAAAATCATTTCATCTATTTCCCAGATCCTAAATGCCATCTGCCAGGCCTTGTTCGAGCTGCCCCGGGCCTTCTGCACACCATGAGGCTTTACTGTCCTCAGCACATTAGGGCTGTACCCTGGCCAACCCTTCCTCCTACCTCCTCATCACATCTCTGCAGCCAAACACGCTGACTCCATAACCTGCAGACAAACCACCCTGTTTTACTAAAAATAGCCTATTCTGCAGCTTGATTAGTCCTGGCATTCATCTAGAATCACATCTGCTTGAAAGGCCACTTGCTCTGTCTTGGCTGGTGCTTGCAAGCAAGACCTCACTCCCACTGGGTGAGGAAGGAGAGAAGTTAACAGAAACCAAGCGGACCCTGGGTCTCCTGTGCATGGCCAGATGCCCTTTGGGTATCAGGCAGTGCTCAGGCTGCTGGCACAGCCAGGGCAGGGCCAGGCAAGGGTGGATGGGGAGGTTGCTGGCTCCCAGATGCATGTCACTGACTCTGGAGGGATGAGGCTGGAGATGGGATGTGACCGGGCTCAGGGTGAAATGGGCCCAGGTGCCCGAGGGCTTCTCTCCTCCCAAGCTGCCATGCTTCCTCCCTGCCCTCGCTCCAAGTGAGCGGGAGCAAACTCCTCCTAAAGCGGAAAAACCCCATGAGCTGTCCCCGCCATCAGGAGGAGGGGAAGGTGCTGGGTGCCCTGCACAGCCGGCCAGCCTGCCCCCCGCCCCGCGCAGCTGCCTGGCACGGCAGACAGACACACACAGGGCTCCTGGGGTGGCAGCGGATGGCGGGCAAACGGAGCTGCTTTGCGTGTCATGCAGTGGCAGCCTCGAGCACAGAAATACCTTCGTCTTCATCACCGTCATTATCCGCTAAGTCCTCGCCCTGTTTCTTAGCGCTGGCTCCTGGGGACCAAACACGAGGAGACAGAACAAAAAGGAAAACAAAAGGAAATAAAAAGAAAACAACAACAACAACCAAAAAAAAAAAAAAAAAAAGAAAGAAAGAAATAAAAAAAGAAAAAAAAAGAACAAAAAAAAAAAAAGAGAATTCAAAAATAGCATGACAGCAGAGACAGTGGGGCCACGCCTGTGCCCCACAGCACTGCTGGCTACTCACACTGCACCTCTCCCAGAGCCAGGGCAGTGCTGGGCACGGGCAGGGCTGCCCCAGGAGTGTGCCAGGATGCTGCTTCACCCGGGCCCCTTCCCAGATCCTCCCCGGGGAGGGCTGGGGTGGCAGGGAAGACGCGAGTGGGGCTGTGACAGCATCAGCGCTGGTGGTGGATGAGTCTCAAAGCACCTGCTGATCCTCCTGCATCCCAGCCTGGCCCCCACCTGGTCATGCACCCTCAGCTCCAGGCAAGGCTCCCTCTCCTAGCACCCAGCTCTGCTGCCCCTGGGGACAACTGTCCTCTGCAGAGCTCACACCAAGGGTTGCCTTGCATGGCCACTGACCACCGGGCAGTTCCTGCCCATCACCCCCCATGGTATGTGGCTCCTTGTTGTGCCTGGCCACAAACCACTGGTACCACTGCATGAGACCACCACAGCACGCAGGGATCCCCCATGACAGCTGCTCCCCTGAGCTGCCTGGCTCCATCCTGCCCAACTCCCTCCTTACAAGACATGTTCCGTGTTTCACTGAGGATTTCAAAGGTAGCAATCAGCTTGACCTGACCAAGGCAGAATCCTAAACATATTCATTTCTGTACCATCCTGAATGCCTTACAGATGTTCTGTGACCCTTCACCAACCTGCAGTGCTGGGGCATGGGCCAGCCCAGCAGCCCCATGTGGATTGCTGTTGTGGATGGCTTGCAGTGAGCCTGGCACTCCCCACACTGCAGCCAGCAGGAGCCAGGAGAGGTGGCCTGTGGGCTGGCAGGGAGCAGGGGTGCTGAAAAACCTGGGCCAAAACCCCACTCCTGCAAAGGACTGCATGCCAGTGTAGACACAAAGGCAAGTGGTGCTCTGGAGCTCTGAATTTCAGGAAGAGGCTGGGTGTTCTCATCCTCTTAGAGCTGCAGACCAATGCCTGCAAGTCCTCTGCTCCCTAACGCCTGCTACAAAAAGCTCCCAGGTGATGGTGAGCTCTGAGGAGACAGCAGGGTTTCCCCCAGGCAGGACTTATCCACACAGTGCCTGCACTGCCCAGCGATTTCCCCTGAGACAAGGGGCTCTGACACCCTGCCAGGCACCTGGCTGACCCCAGGGTCCTGCTGCCACCACCAACAGCTCCCATTGTCACAGCAAGGGCTTTCACAGCCCCCAGCAAAGCTCCCACCAGCAAGGGGCAAGCCTGTGGCTGCATGGAACTACTGGACTAAATGCAGAAAACTGGTCAAAAAGACAAAACTGGGGAGCCCTGCTCAGTCAGTCTGGGAGTGGCATTCTGCAGGTGACACGGGAGGTGGATAATGGAGATGGCAGCATGGAGTGGGACAGGATTTGAATTTACAAGGAATCTGTGATGGGGTAGGAAGAGATCTGAAATGGCTGTGAGGCAGTTCCATCAGGGTGAGAGGCTTGTAGAATGCCCTAAGCAGCCATGACCTGCTGGAGAAAGTCTGGAGGAGCAGCAACCAGAAACCTGGAAAAATCCAGCAGGCATGAAAAGTTTGCAGAAGGCTGGGTCACATGAATGCTGGGAGCAGAGGCATGATGGGAGCTGCAGCAGCATCCCAACACATGGAAGACTACTGTGAGGTGGTGAGGTGGAACAGCAAGTCCCTCTCAGGCAGCCCTGGGGCTACAGGAGGCAGGATGAGAAGAAAACCTTTCTGGCAGAAAAGGCAGTGAAGCACTGGAAGAGGCAGCCTGGGGAGGTGTTTGAGACCAGGTGGGACACACTGCCACAAAGAGGTGAGGCAGAGCTGCTCCTGCAAGGGCAGGGATGGATCAGCTGTCTCACGTGCTGTTCTGATTTTCCCCACCATGCTCCAACCCCACCCCTTCACCTCCTGCTTCACCACCCAGCCATCCTCTGAGCATCTCACATCGTTCTCCTCTTTCCACCCAGCACCACCCCCATCCCTGTCATCTCCTGCCCCAGCACCTCAGCCCCAGCATCTCCACCTTCCTGCTGCATCCTTCCCACACTGCCTGCCCAGCCCACCCCCAGCCACACACTTGGCTGGGCATGTGCAGCCACTCAGCCTCTTTGCAGGAGGCTGCAAGCTTGACCTACTGTGTCTTCATTAGGAAGAGCTGCAAGCCCAGAAAGCACTTAAATGACAAAGTACTCATGCAGTATTTGCTAACCAGTGCTATGCACCAACCTCTTGGTACTTCTAAGGGATAGGGATTTTTCTCTAATGAAGACCACAGCCAGTGATGTGATCCACACTGTCCTTCAGAGTTGAGAAGCTGACCACAGGCAGCTGGAGATCATTTTCCACTGCCAAAGGCCCTGGTGCTGTTAAAGCCCTGGGACTGGCCAGGCTGCAGCCCTCCAGCCCGGTCTCCTTCAGGGACAAAAGTCTCTGTGCAGATGAGAATGGAGGAATCACCTATGAGGACTTGTCAGGTTGTAAAAGAGGGCAGTGGACAACATCTCTGTGACCTGAGCAACTGTCCTAGCTGAGCAGGGAGGGATCCAGCTGGAGACTGCTGCTGCAGTGCTTAGGGATGGCTGGGACAAGCCTCCAGCAACCTGAGCTTCAGGCACTGTGGAAGAGACGGCAGAAAGCAGCACTTGGGAAGCTAAGCAAAGCAGGAGAGCAGTGATGCAGGCCAGGGGAAGGAGAACAGCAGTGGCATGTGTGTGTGGCAGATGCAAAGCACAAGCCTCACCCACCAGCAGGAAGGTGCCAGGGTGGTTATGGCCAACACCGACTGTTGTGACCAAGGGGGCTTTTTGCCCCCTTTTTGCTGCAGTGTTCACCTCCAGCACAACCCACCAATGCCCCACAGCTCATGAGAGCAATCATAGCTTCACTTCCCTCACCCAGGAACACTTTCCACTGGCTCTTGCCATGTTCAGGGATACCCAGCCCAGGAGATCTTCCTCTGCTCTAACAAACATCACCACGCAGAGCCCTGCAGCAGCACCCACTCTCATGAGGATGGGTTTAAGCCTATGGACTTGCAGCTGGAAAAACTAAAAGGGCTCATGGCTCTTATTCTCCTTACCCATCAAAAACACCTTCCACTAACCCAGGAGGTGAATGTCTGTTGTCTGCCACTTCACTTTAAGCAGACTGCAAAGTGACATTGTTCAGGCCGATAGGAAGGATGCATACGCTCTTATCTGAACCACTAGGAAGATTTAGGTTCAACTTTAGTTTAAAAAAAAAAAAAAAATCACTTTGCCTGAAACAGGGGCATCCATGCTGAATTTATTCTACCTTAAGTAAACCATACCAACAGCACTGACACCAGTGCAAATAGAGATAAAGCAGGGTAAGGAGCCTCAGTTCTTGAGCCTCCATTCTCAGCATGGTGTGGATAAGAGAAGAGCAGGAGCCTGAGATGACACCTTTCCAGTTCCAAAAGTCTGTTCAGGGCACCCATAGGCAGCTCCAGCACCCTCTCTTCAGTGGGAGCTCCCTGGGGCACCCACTCCTGCAAAGCAGCCAGGATGCTGAGGCTCTCAGGGAGCAGAGCCTCTGATGAATACATGCACCCAAAGGGACACCTGCTGCCAGCCACAGCATCTCAGCTGCCTCTCTGGGAGTGACAAGGGACAGGGCCAAGAACGGTGCAGCTGTTGAACCTGCTGCTGCACAGCCCCACAGGCAGGGACAGCTCAGCTGGGACCTGTGTCTGAGAGCCTTCCCAGCCACCAGCCCTCGCTCCGGGACTGCAGCACACCCCGGTGCTGCCCTGCCCCTCCCTGCCCGGAATGATGCAGAGGAGTTATCGAGTTATCTCCATCCCTGAGCGGCCTCTATAAAAGCACTGCATCTGCTCACGCTCTGCTGCCCCCGGCAGCACAAACACCGACCCTCACCTTTGCAGATCGCTCCCCGGAGTGGAAGCGGAGCACCAGGGCGGTGGTCTGCCCACGGCCAGCTCTGCAAAGCAGCAGGCTTCGAGGGGGCTGGGAAGAAGCTTCCAGCAAGGGAAGCACTGCAGAATTCGTGCAGCTGTAGGGAAGCCTCAGCTGGTACTTGGACAAGTCAGCTTCTTAGAGAGCAGCGGAAAAGCTGCCCAAGAGCTTCCTGAGCCCAGGAGCTGCTGGGAGCTCCAGCCACCCTCACACAGCAGAGGAAGATGCTGGACCTGCACATTTGTCTCTGCAATGTCACAGACTCTTCGCAGTCCCAGCCAGAGAGATTTGGGCATTTGCTAATGAAAACCAGGAAGAGCTGCTAAGTGCAGGGCAACCACATTTTTCCCCTCCAAAAATGACATCCACCTCCTCATGCCCTGCAGCAAGGATTGCCCAGACTGGTGAGGAAGGGAAGGAAAAATCATCTTGGCATCTACCACAGCCAAAAAAAGGCTGGAAGTGTTGGCAGCACAAAGCATGGGGCAGAGCTGCATTTTGCACATAGGTACTGTCCTCCCAGGGTGTGTGTCTGTGTGCGTACATGGTCTTTGGGTGGGCAGCACTATTTCTGCAGCAAAATCTGAGCCTCAAATGAGCCTCAGTGCTGTCAGCTCCCCTGGCACCATGCATGGCTAGCTGCTCTCAAAGCACTGCTGCCCTGTATTGCTACCAGAGAAGGGACCAATGTGTATGGAGGAGACTGGCATTTAGAAAATTTCCATATAGGAAATGACTGTGGACAACTGGGCAAGGAAACAGGGATGTTTTTCTGTCCCAGAGATAAACAAGCATGACTGATAAATTCTCAGTCCTTTGTCTGCTCTGAAATACACAGAGCTTAGGGGTGGCAGTCATGAAAACTCCAGTAAGTAGGGAGCTGAGGCATTTTCAACCACCAAATACAGTTCTGTGAGAGGAGAGCTTATCACTGCTCGTCTGTGGCCTTAGAAATAGTAATCATGATTATTCCAGAATGAGTCAATGTTCAACCTGAGGAAATCAGCACTGCAGGTACATTACCCTCTCCCCAAGCATTACTAACCTAGGATACACAATGAGGAGTGTGGGAGCTTCTGTGTTTCATCACAAGTGACTCAATTAATTCAAGCCAACAGCTACCAGAGCCTGGCCAGAGCAGGAGGCAAGTGCCAGTGTCTGGGTGCTTTAATTCTTGGCACGCCACACCTGGATGTCCACATGGCTGGCACTGGGCATCTGCTGGTCCATGAGTCAACAGAGGCCAGTGGGGGCAAAGGGAATGTCCCCCACCAGCTCCCTGGGAGGTGACCAGAGGCAACGCAGACGGGCTGCAAAGAAACCCTGCCCGTGAGCAGAGCCAGCAGGGAGGGACACCCAGGAGATGAGCACACCCAAGGTGTTTTGTCATGCCTGATGTCATCCCCTTCTCTGCAGTAACCTGGAGGCTGCTTCCCTGGCCCTGGCTGTAGGGCTGGGGGTGGCGGGGGTCTGCCAGCCCTGGCAGCCGGTGGGAGGGCCGGGAGAGGAAGCGCTTTGAAGTGGCTGGTGATCACTGGCACAGCCGGCTCCGGAGGCAGCGTGCAGAGACTCCCTAATGCGCCAGCCCTTTCAGGGGCAGCCTTGGCACTCAGAGAGATGGCGTGTGAATAGCCAGGACAGCAACAGGAAAAGCAAAGCAAAGAAACCAAACAACAGAACTGGGGGAAACGGCTGGAAGGAAAGCGCTCCCCAAACCTCCAAGCCCAGCTGCACTGGCCCCGCCAAACCCAGGGGTGCAGGGAGACAGAGGCTGGGATGCAGGGATGCTGCTGCTGCAGGACGCCCAGGACAGCAGCCTGTGCCGGGCAGGCACCCTGTACTGAGCCTTTCAGAAGAGCTTGGCTGCCTGACCGTCCACACGTTCATCTTGGGATGCACAGAGCAGTCAGCTCTCCCTGCCTGCACGGGGCTGTGTGGAGGGATGGGTGAGGCATTGTCTGACACGGGCCCAGCCAGCTACCATTTGTACACGTCTACTCCCTTGTGCATGTCACTGGTTGGGAACACAGGATCATTTAGGGGCAATGGGGGAAGGTCAGTGGAGGCAAGGCAAAGCAGACATGTGTCTGAACTGGAGGTGCTCGGCTGCCCATGGGGCAGCTAGGGCTCAGGGAGGCTGCTGTGCCATGGGCTGGAGACCAAATCCTTACTGGCAGGACTGGCACTGGCATGGGGGTGTGACCAATGGGGAGCAGCCTTGGCAGGCACAAAGCTCAGGGCAGAATCTGCAGCATTTACACAGCCAGAAGAGGCTTTATGCTTTTAACCAAGGAGCTCTGGATGCAAAATGATCAGGGATGCAATGGGGGAAAAGCTCAGCCCAGGATGGACTGCAGTCCCCCATCACATAGGTCCTCCCCTGAGCAGGTCCAGACACCCCCCAGCGGGGTAACCCAGCCTAAGGGATGGATGCATTTCAGTGCTACCTGCCATCAGAGGCTACCCCTCATGCCCAGGAGGCTGTCAATGCCAGTGGGATGAAGGTGGGAGTGCAGGCTCAGCCCAGGAGAAGCTGTTCTGAAAGGCCTGGAGCAACATGAGCATCCTCATGACCTGACCCCAGAGCTGTGCTCCCAGCTGGCCGGAGCATCCGTGGGGCTCCTCCCAGGGGGAAGCAGGGGGTGGCAGGGTGGGCTGCTTGGAGGGTCCACAGTCCGGGTGGCAGCACAGAGAGGTGCTGGAGGAGTGCTGCAGGCCAGGGGCCAGCCAGGCACCCTCTCACTCTCTCACTCTCTCTCTCTTTCCTCTCTGTGCCTCTCTGCCGGTCGGCTTGCTACATACCTCCTTTCCTACATATTTTCTTGTTGGGCTTTCGGGTGCATTCCTTGGAAATCCGTTTTACTGTAAAATGAATAAAAGACTACAAAATAACAGGAGGCTCCACTGATGGGAGTGGGCATGCAATCACAACCACGCTGCTACCCTCCCACCGCCCCCGGGACCGCGGGAGGTGGGGAGGGAGCGTCGCCATGGGAGGAAAACTCTGGGCCAGCCGTGCTGGGCGAGAAGGAAGGCATGATGCATTCCGTGGGCCCCAGAGACAGAGGAGTGGAGCCAGGCAGCCTGGGAGAAGCCACTGACCCGCCAGGCTGCTCTGCTGTGTGCAGCAGACCCGCTGCGGGTCCTTTCCGGCCCGCTGAAAATCCCTGGGGGCTCCTGTTGCGGTGAGGCTGGGGCGGGCGTGCGGGCAGGCGCTGCCTCCTCTGCCCTCTACTTACAGTTCAGGTGGGGTCCCCTACAAAGGAAAAGGTTAGACGAGGAGGCACCCAGCGCCGCTCAGCCTCACCCCAACAGGACCGTGCCCCGTGCGTCCCCAGCACGCCAGGCTCATCGCTCTGCCGCTGTCCCTCCGGCGGACGGAGGAGCAGCCAAGCGATGTGTCTGCCGGTGCACCCCAACCTCCCATCCGTACCAGGGCCCAGAAAAGGGCTCTGTGGTCCCTTTCTTGCCGGAGCATCTTCCCAGGGAGAGGCAGAGAGTGTTCCTCCCAGCCGCAGCCCACGCCCACAACTAGCGCATGGACCTGGGGAGGGTGGGAAGCAGGGAGGAAGGACGAACTCGAACCAACTCAAGACAGAACCTGGCACTCGGCGCCTGTGGGGAGCACAAATCAGCTTGTCACTCTGTGGATCTGCGGTCAGAGAGTCGGATTCAGATTTAGCAATACAAGAGAGGAACCCGTGAAGATGCCATGGAGGTGGAGGGGTGGGACCGGGAGGCGTGGAGGAGCAGGAGCACGCGAGACAGAGATGGCAGCTGAGGGCAAGAGGGCAAGCTGCGTGGCCAGAGAAAGCTTTCCACAGACAGACAGCATGCTGCAGGGTCCACAACCACATGCTTCAAACACAACACCCAGGTGAGACCAACCACTGCTGGGGAGGGGTGGAGTGACCCCCCCCTCGCTCTCCTGTGGTCACCCCAGTGGGGACTCACCATCCTCCGTGGGGATGTAGATGTTGAGGTACAGACAGTCCTCGTTGGGGTCCTGGATGTACGTGGCCACGATATCCAAATTGGAGGTAAACCAGATGGGCAGCATGATCTCAGGAACGGCGTTGTGGATGTTCTGGGGGCAGACTGGTGAGAAGTGGGTAGCGTTCCTGATGCCCGACCAGGATGGTGGTGGCTCGGGGGGCATGAATCTCTTCTCCCCGACGGGGGGAGCGGCATAAGGAACCCCCAGGTACTGGTCCACGGGCCCCAGGATCTCACTGGGCAACGGCACGCGCACCCCTCGTAACTTCCCATAGTGCGTGTTGACAGTGGGCGAGTAGACCTGGCCCTCCATCTGCACAACCATCGAGGCAAAGCTCAGGACCCAGAGGGTGAGACGCAGGTCCCAGCTGGCCACCAGCTCAGGCACTTGGAGAACAGGGGGGAAGAGAGGGCTTCTCCAGAGTATCAGCCACATTGTCTGGGAGAAACAGCACCAACATCCAGGCCTGAAGCTCCTGGGGCGAAGTCTCAGAGCAGCCCCATCACACCAAGCCTCCGATTTGCCCACCAGGAACAGACGGAGCTGAAGAGATAGGAGGCAGGGGTGTGCAGCCCAGCCACACCTTCTGCTGGGTGAGTCGGGACGCAGGGAGATGTGGCACCAGCTCCTCACAGCCTCCCAGCTGCCTGCTGCTGCCTGCCTGCCAGCGGCCCAGCCCGGAGGTGACTGCTGATACTGTGGAGAGATGGAGGGAATTAACAGCAGACTTGCTCTGGAAGAGTTGAAGACCTGCAGTGCAGAAGGAGCCAGGATCTCTGGCTGAGCCTCCCACCCATGGGTGCTCGTTGGCTCTGCCACCAGCCGGGCAGGTGGCTCTGGGAGCAGGCAAAAGCGGGCAGAACAAGCAGAGCATGTGCGGACACACACACTGTCTGCCCATGCCTGCAGAGCCTGTCCCAGTGCTCAGGGGCTGCCCAGGGTATGGGTGCCAGGATAAGCAGATAAATGCTGCGTCCCTCCCCATAAGGAGCCCGTTGGACACCACTGGTGCCAAGCACAGCCCTTGCACAAGACCCACTGGCACCTCTCCTCTCCTGGCTGAGCCCGAGCTGCCTGTGCTCCGTGCCTGGGCTTCAGCACAGCACTGCTCCCCTGTTCGGGGCAGCATACACCGGCAAACTGGACGCACACGTCCTAGCCAGGCACCCATCTCGCCCACCAGCACGGTCCCCATCAGCTTTCCCCTCCGCCTGCCAAAGCAGGGAGACCGCAGGCAGGACCCGGCTCCCTCCCATCCGCTGCCCGCCCCGGCGAGCCCGGGGGCAGAACTGCGCTCCCTCGTCCCGCCCGGGCTGGCAGCAGCAGGAGCAGCAGCTGCGGCAGCCCCGCGGGGAAGGGAGGGCACGGCGCACGGGGAGCCGCGGATGTGTCAGCGAGCAGAGCTCCTGCGCCAGGCGGCCCTCGCTGGAGGCTGTGCATCCTCAGCGCTCTGCCCTTCACCTTCCAGCACCGCCTGGCGCATTCAGGGCTTATGTAAGTGCCCCCTGCCCGGGCTCCCCCCGCCGGCCCCGCTGCTCCCGGGGGAGCCGGGCACCGGGAGCCGCGGGGCCGCACCCGCCCGGTGCTCCCCCGCCCCGGCCGGGCCAGCGCAGCGGCAGCCGCCGGCTCCGCTCCTCGGCGGGCGGATCGTCAGCCGGGTCCCCGCGGAAAGGCGGTGGTGGCTCGGGGGATGCTCACTCGTCCTGTCTCAGCCACACGTCCCCACCGTGGGAGAGGCGGCAGCCGTGGTGAGGCACCTCCGCTTTGCCCCAGGGCATCCTGACATGCCCACCCGGCAGATCTCTCCCAGGCTCAGAGGGGAGCAGAGTTGCCTAGAAATTATTGGAGCACAAAATAAGGGCTGTATGCAGATGGGAGTTTGCAGCTCTGGTGGAGGTTCAGTTGGGCAGGGATTCCACAAATAGAGAACACCTCATCCAATGAGGAAAATCCGCAGGAAAAAAACCCCACCATCACCAAAAAAAACCCACAAAAAACCCCAAAAAACCCCAAATCTCCCTGACAAACAGAAACCTTCAAAAAACCCCACCCAAACAAAACACAACCAAAAACCCCCACAGAAGGTGTCTCAAATCTGTACTGCACATGTGCAGGCAACTCACTGCTGGTCATTAAGGGAATGGGCCCATGCTGTGCCTGCCCTCCTGATACACCCAAAGAACTTGGCAGCCTCAGAAATCAGGGTAACACAGTAAATAGAAACACTCATCTCAGAAAATCATGTTACTGCATTCAGCCCACCCAAGCAGCAAGGCCTCTCAGGGCTGGGCATGCAGGCACCTCTCCAGAGCCTGCCAAGGGAATGCAGGTAATGCCAGACAAGGAGGGCAGTACATCTCTGCACATCACTCCCCTTCACCTCCTCCTGCCCCACCAGGCAGCCACAGAAACACACCAGCAGGAGCACGACACTGCTGCGTTATCCCCCAAACAGATGCCAAAGCCTAAGAAATAAAAGCTGAGTCAAGGGCCAGAAAAACAGCTGAGGCACCCCAAGCTCAGTTCTGCCCAGCACTGCTGGAGCTGCTCTGCAGCACAGTGCCTTGGCTGCCCTGTTCTGCCTGCAGCTCTGGAAGAAAACCATCATTCATCTCACATTCCTTGCTGCAAGGCTCCTCCTTCAGCAGAGAACTGACCTTTGCCCAACAGCGACATCCCAGGGGTGTAGTGCTGGCCTGGGACCCCCCAAAACTGCGTTCCCAAGCAGGATCTCAGAGGTGCTTCAGACCCATCACTGTGCCTGACGTTGCTGGAAGGCAAACTGCCCAGTGTAAATCTTCTGCTTAGGTTCCTTCAGGTACCACAGGTTAGAATAAAACTAATTATTAATGATTGTCATATCTAATTTGTACGACTGGAAGCTACAGGCAGCTTCCAGTCTTTATGATAGTGCATCCAGTGCTCCCTGCAGAGCCATTTCAACTGATCTGTCATCATTTTCTGTCTGCAGGAGCACCACAGCCCTGCCAGGGGCTGATTTCCCAGCTCCAGAGCTTCCTCATGGCTGCAGCCACACGCTGCCATGGGCACTGCTGCTCCACAACTCCTCCAGGAAAGCGATTTCACGGCACCAGGCAGTGCCACCACACAGCTGCCCAGCTGGGCTGTGCACACCAGTCACAGGGCTGAATTCACAACCCACTTTGCACCCCTGGAGCCTCCGCACGCCCACTGCAACCATCCTGTCCTGACACAATGAGGAACCTCTTTTTACAAAGCACAGCCAAAAAACTGCTTCTTGCTACAGCTCCTCAGAATTATGCTATGATGATATTCCTCTGGGTTTTTGTTTAATCCTCATCCATATCTGAAAAAACAAGGGAATCTGAAGATAAAAAAAAACCCCTAAGCTAAGATAGAATTAAGTTCACATTCTTAACTTAAACAAAATGATGCTACGGGACTTGAAACTGTCCCCAGTTACGAGCTTTACAAAGCATGAGGCACAGAGGTGAGTTGCAAAAGTGATAGCCAAATATGTCCAGATATGGAGATGCACAGTCAAGGCCCAGCAGCCCTAATGTTACTCTGGAGAGCCACAAAGCCTTAACACTCAAACACAGCTCATGGTATTTTAACATTTGTAATTCCACATTTGGTTCCATCATTTTTTAAAGACTCTTTGCCTCCATCTGCACATGTCCCTGCAGCAGAGAATAAAGGCACCCAAACAATCTCAGTGACATGCTTCTAAGCCTTCCTATGTTTGGATTTTTTTTCAATTACAAACCCAAAAGACGATGCAAACCCTACATCTGAAATTCCCTGGGTTTCAAATGCCTGATTTGGGACAATTACAATACCCCTGTAACACATCTGATACCATCATATTGCTGTTCTGTGCTCTGTGCTTTCTGATGTAACTTCATGTTAACATAACATTTAGGATGGGAATTTAGCCTTAATTTAATGCTGACAGAGTGCCATAAAAACCCAAGCTTAATCCCTTCCACTGTGGGTTGCTGCATGTGCCTTGCATTGCTGCCTGCTGCCTCAACAGCTCTTAAGCTTCTTGGTCTTTCAAAGCATGAGAAAGAACTGAGAGACCAGAGAAAGGACATTTCGTTCAGGGAAGCAATTCCCTTCACATCCCATGGGAGGTGGGAGCAAAACTTTCCCAGTTTTGCCGCCTACAGCGCTCTCACTGCTGCCTCCAGCAGGGAAGCCAAACGTGTCCCCAGCGAAGATGGGCTGCTGCCTGCCAGGAGCTGTGCCTGCCAGCCAGAAAGGAAACCGGGCTGGGCAGACACAGCCAAACTGGGAATGCTCACAAGCACGCAGGGAGAAACTGGGAGCACAAAGACACCGCAGGCATCCCAGGTCGCTCTGCCAGGCCGCTGGTGGGTGAGCAGAGGAAGTGAGGCTGCTAGCTGCTGGGGATGTTATTCATGTGCTTTGCAAAACAAATGCTCTATAGGTATTTCCACGGCCACACTGTCTGCCAGACGCTTCCTCCTCAACAAAGAGACGCTCTCCATGGAAACCTGGGCGGGTGGGATCCTCTGGAAGCCTCTCTGGCAGATGCATATTCAGGCATCTCGACACCAGCCAGACAAGCCGGATCCACACCTCCCCTGGCAGGCGGCCGAGGAGATGCCAGCAGCCAGCCTGCTCTCGTATTGGACCCTTCACGGGGCCCAGCCTCCTGCCCTGGAGCACCAAGCCCCAGCTCATCACACTCATGCTGTGGCTCTGTGTCCCATGAGGTTCAGAGCCAGGACAGATGGAGACCTCAAAGCACCCAGCTGGCACGGATGGATGATCTCCTTCCAACAGCGAGCAGACAGGATGTCCCACTGCACCTTCCAGCCACTGTGCCCTGTGCAGCTCTGCTCTCCATCTGACCCTGCTGTACTTTGCTGGGGGCCAGCCCGTGCACCCCAGAACAAACATGCACCCAGCAAGCAGCATGAGAAACTTCTGCCTTCTCTTCTCCATCTGAGCTCCAAACCTTTCCAGCAGCCTGTGCTCCAGAGCTCAGGCTGGTGCTCAGCTCTGCAGCTCAGCACCTGCCAGACCCACTCCCCACCTGGCATCTTCTCTGCTGGGCAGTAATCCCAGCCCCCATCCAGCCTACAACACTGCAGAAAGCCCACAGGAAGCCCTGGGGAGCAGAGAAGCTGCAGCACAGCTGGACCTGTGTCCCAGCAGTCCTCCAAGAGCATCCCAAAGCCTGCAGGTCTCATCCCAGGTTACCCCTCCAGGCCACAGGCAGACATTTCCTGGTCCCACAGCACTGTGGGGCATTTCCCAAGTCCATCACAGAGCTGGTGAACAGTGATGGATGGCTCAGTTACACTGAAAGGGACATGTAGGGTTTCAGAAAGGTCTGCCCTGCCCTGCTGTTGCTCTGCTTTTCCATGAATGACCTAAATGACAGAACAGAGTATGTTTCAAAACCTGCACGTGACACCCCAGCACTTCAGAGGCCAGGATGGGAGTTGGAATGCTCCTGACAGACTGGGAAAAGGGCTGAGAGACGATGGGCAGGACTGTAAGGCACTGGGAGGCAAAAAAACTGCACAAAGTGGCCACAGAAGAAGAGACAGCAGCAGTTCTGCCACAAGGGTCATGAGGGCTACAGGTGAGTACAAACTGAACGTGAGCCAGCATATCATTGCCACAAAAAAGGCAACTACAGGAGGAAGTGTGAAAGGCCAGCTTGCACATGAAGTAATTACTCTCCTTTTAGCTCATAAAGACACACCAAGCAATTTTACTGTTGTCCAGAGAACCAATTCATCCCCCAAAAGATTTGGACTAACTGAGAGAGGCCATGGGAGACCAGCAAGATCATCCAAAAGCTTTGGAGAAACGTCTGGAAGATTTGGATTAGTCTAGACAAGAAAAGTCACAGGGCACAGTTTTATAACATGCAAAGGCCACTGCAAAAAAGTTCAGAACACTTTGCCCTTTTGTGCTAGGTAGGAGACACATCCATATGAAGAAAGAAAAGTTAAGTAAATTTAAAGCACTCCATGGCTATGTGCAAAGGATGCTTCCTGGCAGATGGATGGACCAGTGATTCCCAGCAGCCCCTCCAGCCCAGTCTCCCACACTTCTCACTGCCCTGGCTGGCAGCTCTGCCCCTGCCCTCATTCATTCAGCATTTGTCACCACCTGGGCACACACAGCCACCCTGCCACGAACCCTTCAGCATTTAGGCTGCAGAGCAGAGCACCCAGGAGGCTTCCCAGCACCATGGAGCCCAAAACATCCACTCTCCACTGTGCAGAGGCCTCTCCCAGAGTCCAGTGCTCCCCAGCTCGCTCTTCTCCTGAGGCACATCTGCAGCACAGTCACCCCAACGGGGCAGAAGGAAAAGTTACAAACCTCACCCTCGTGTGCATCAAGATATGTCCCCATGCCTTGCCTTTCCTGGCTCCTACCCACAGCACCACCAATATTTTAAGCTGAACGTCAGCAGCCTGTGAGACACTCCACTGCACATCCTTTGCCCTGGGGAGAGGCTGAGGGACCACGTGAGAAGTGTCAGTTGAGTTCCTCAACGCTGCGAGAACATATGTGGGACAGAAGCTCTTTGACAACTCCCAGACACATGCCAAGATCCTCGAGAGCTTCCATTCATAACAGAAGAATGTTACTCAAAATCCCTAGAAACAGACAATTTCAAGAGCCACTTCTGCTGTGGTGCCAAAGGCCTCCCGCTGCAATATGGCTGTCACCATTTGCTCCAGAGCCTTTCATGAGTTCTTCATGAAGGAGCCAAGCCTGCCTTGGGAAGAACACCGGGGGCAAAGCAGACCCTTCCCTTGCCCACATTTCAGCCTTTCCAGACATTTCTGGTGTTGAATGTCAGCACACTGCTCGATGCCCTGCTCCAGAAGACACGCTACCCAGCAGGTGAGATAACCTGGATCATTTCCAACTCTTGTTTAGCATCAAGAGCTCCAAAAATGCAGGAGGTTTCTCGGTGTCACTGAGCTGTGACTGGTGATGCTGCTGAAGGACAGCCTGTGAGCACTGCAGCAGGGACAGTGTTGGGGTCAGCACCCAATACTGCTGATGCAAGAAGAAGGTGACGACTATAGAGGATCCAAGGACAACTGTGCTTGAAAGCTTGGAGTTTTTTGGAGTGGGCTACATGCTCACCTTGAGTTAGTCTAGATTTTGGATGACCTTCCCATCACTGCTTCCCAGGAGCCTGGTGGAAAGCTGAGACAGGGCCACATGGCACAGCCCACAGCTGCTGTGTGAGCACAAGGCTCTGCCAGGACAGGAGGAGGGCAGTGGCAGCAGCCTCTCGTGGACTGGCGGGTTCCCACATGGCTCAGGGATAGCTGCTGGAAGCAGGCTATTTACTGCCACGTTCTGGATCGAAATAATCTGGATTGTCTCACATTATGGCTTTCCTGAACGCAGCATGAAGACACAGCGACAGTTTCTCTCCCCCTCGCCTTGCTGTTTGCAGTTTCAAGGCACAAACACTCCCCCGCAGGGGCAGAGCTTAAGGAGAAGCACTGTCCGAGCACACTGAACCCGCACTCGCTCCCAGCCCGAGCAGCCACGGAAGAGCCTGACTCAGCCCGGAGGAGCCGGACGTGCATCGCTGTGTCTCGGTGAGGAGGGACGGCAAGGCGGAACCGGGGCTGCCGGAGCCCCGAGCGGGGCCGAGAGCTCCCCGCAGCCGCGGAGCTGTCCCGTCAGCACCGCCCGGCCCGGCCCGGCCCGGCCCGGCCCGCGAGCCGCCGCGCCGGGAGCAGCGCAGCGCAGAGCCCAGGCTCCCGACAGCGGCAGAGCAGGGAAGGGCAGAGCGAGGTGCTGAGCTCTCCTCCCTGGTGCAGCCACAGCACAGGAGGGAACGGCTCAAAGCTGTGCCGGGGAAGGTTTGCGCTGGGCCTTGGGAAGCATTTGTTCAGCCAGAGGGTGGTCAAACACTGGAACAGGCTTCCCAGAGAGGTGGTCGATGCCTCAAGCATGTCAGTGTTTAAGAGGCATTTGAACAACGCCTGTAACCACATGCCTTAATTTTGGGTCAGCCCTGAGTGGGCCAGGCAGTTGGCTGGATGATTATTGTAGGTCTCCTTCCAACTGAAATTATTCTAGTCTAGTCTAGTCTAGTCTAGTCTAGTCTATTCTTTCTATTCTAAGCAGTGCTTCACAAATAAATATTAGAATTACTCCACCTCTGGCTTTGTGCAGGCAGGTGGCTGACAATGCAAAGTGCATCCACAGAACCCTGGAATTTCCAGACGAGTACTCAGGAGTGAGCTGACAGACAATCTGCTTTCAGCAAGCCCTTGGCACCAGCACAGAGTTCATGCCAAGACAACTTGCTCACTCTCCCACACATCACAAACAAGCATCAGGCACCTACTCTAAGGCAATATAATCTCCCTCAAATCTGTGATCAACACTCCACAGCTAACAGCCCAAGTGCAAATCTCACCCAGCGAAGACAGAGCTGATTCCAGCAGCAGCATTCCCCTCACTTCCTTCTCCAGCTTCAGGAAGCCACACACTGACATTATCCCACCTGCTCAGCACCATCCCCCTCACATCTGCCAGAGTGATGCTTCCTCTCCTAAATAATTGCCCTGGAAACTACCATGGCTAACAGGGGTCATTTTTAAAGTTAACACAGATCATGATGACTGAACTGTGTTAGGGAACAATTACATAAGCACAAGGCTCTTATCAATAAGCTTCTGAAAGTCCAAGTCCAAACACATTCATATTTCTCATGTTAGCAAAAGCAGGTTTGAAGTCTAATAAAGAAAGGAGACTTTGGTGACCCAAAGAGGCTGGCTCAGTGACACCTCCATTTCTGAAATGCCTGAAACTAGGAGGCAAGTATGAAACCAAGCTGCTGAGACAATGTCCTTGCCCAAAACTCTCTCACACCCCAGACTCTCAGGCTCCTTTCTGGGCACCCAGCCATATAAAGGACAGGAATGGGCCATAGGCAACTTGCACTGTCCTACTCATACCACCACCTGTGCTAGAACAGCTCAAGACATCTCACACAAGCTCCAAGGAAAGCTCAGAAAGCATCAGTGGCTGCAGGCAGGGCGAGTGTGAGCACAGCCAATGCTTTCCATGGACTAGCGTGGACTGGGGGAGGCTCTGTAAGTGTCAGGAGGTGGGCTGGGCAGAGAGGAACCGACTGCAGCTTAAAATACATGGACTTCCTGCAAATGTGATTAGGGAGGGTGGGCAACAAAATCCAAGAATGTTCTGAATGGGAACAGCTTCATCCAAAATAAGTTGTCAATGTTTCATTTTTACTGACTCAAAGCAGGAAGCCAAATGCATTAATCAAGGGCTGAAATCCAGACAGAGGCTTTGGAGCCTCTGGTTTCAGCAGCAGAGCCAGTAAAGAGTGTTTCTTTTACCAACATCTGCCCCAACCACTCATTTCTCCCTAACATCACTCCACTTTTTATCAGCTCAGAAAGGTTTTGCAGGGCAGAATTGTGAAACAGGTCATGGAAGCAATCTGGGATAAAGGTAATAAAACCCAGGACAAAGAACAAAGATGAAGGAAATAGCTGGAGACAAGCAGGAGCTAACATTTACAGAGAAGCTGAAACATGACATAAGTTTTCTTGTGAAGAGATAAGGTTACAAGTTATGTGGCAGTGTACAAGAACCCTCTTTCTGCACCACGTGTTATCACCACCTTGTCTTGTACCATGAAACACCAAGAGCAAGATGACTCAATGGGCAGAGCACGTCCCTGTGCAGAGGGTGGTGTGGGCCATCCCAACAGAGCCACCCATGAGGGTGACAGTGCAGGCAGCAGAGCCATGTGTGCTCCCTAGGGCACGGGAAAGGCCAAGCATTGCAGTCCAGCACCAAATTGTTTCCTCACTGCAGGGCCTTTGCCCAGGAAAGCCATCCCAGGAGATGTTTGAGCTCATTGTCCACACCACCTCCACCTTGTTGCAATAGTCCCTACTGCCAGGGGAAACACCAGCCAGGCTCTGCACAGAGCCTGGGATGCAGGGCTGGGCCACGCCATGCTCCCGAGTTTCCCACGGCTGGGAGAGCTGCAGGTCCTGTCCTGTGCCAGAGAGATGCCCCAGCTGAACTGCAGCCCACCGCCCCACTGCGTGCCCCAGCACATCCCACTGCACTCCAGATGCTGAGTTTTATGTTAGTGTGAGTGGCCCTGACCAAAGGCTAGAGGTGATTTTCTGACCATATTGCAAATGTCCCTTTGAGCCTACTGGCAGCAGCAGTGACCCACTGCTCCATGACACTGCAGTTTGCCTGGGGGCACAATTAATCCCAGCTCTCCGTGGCTGGCCTGGGAGACCATGATTCCCTCCTCACAGCACTGGAGTCTTCACCTACAACAGGGGACTGCTCTCTGAGAAACAGGGAGTGGGATACCCAGACCTGGACAGGGGCAGGGGATGGGGAGCAGTGACCACTGGCAGCAAAGACAGGTAGGACAGAGCATGGGTCAGTGCAAGCTGCATCTGCTAATGCTGTAATGCACGTTCCCTCTGCTCCCACCAGCGAGCAGGTTTCACTGGAAACATCAGAAAGATCCAAATGTGGGGGCGGGAAAATGCCATTGCTGCTGGAAGCACCATGGACTCCTCCATCCACAGCACCACCCTGCAAGCTGTCGGTGGCAGGGGCCACCAGGTCCCTTTCCCTCCCAGCTGCACCACGCACTGCGCCCCTGCAGGGCAGGGGACAGCATCCGAGGACAGGGGACAGCATCCCGGGGCAGGGGACAGCATCCCGGGGCAGTGGACAGCATCCCGGGGCAAGGGACAGCATCCCAGGGAAGGGGACACCATCCCAGGGCAAGGGACAGCATCCCGGGGCAGCACCTCCTGGCAGAGCTCCTGCAGAGCCGGGGCCGCACACCGAGCCAACATGACACAGCGTCAGGCAGGCACATCCTGCAGCAGCCGCCGCTCCCGGGCTGACGTCAGCCTCCGCAGGCGCTGGCAGCAGGACACGCCGGGCACGCCGGCTGCTCCGCGACACCGCCCGGCTCCGGCACACACCGGGGCCTGCGCTCCTCACCCGCCACGGCTTATCTACAAATTGAATTTCACACTCGCACGCTCCAGAAGAAGGCACAGGTGCTGGAGAAGCCACCTTCCCCCTCTCCACATCTGCCTTCCCGCCCGCCCGCCCCGCTGCCGAGCGCCGGGATCGCGGCCGGAGCTCGGGAGCGGCTCCCGGGGCGGCACCGGCTCACGGCGACACCGGGGCAGGGGAGCCCTGGGGCCCCTGACACAAGGGCCACCCCCGTGTGCTGCTGGCACGACACAGCGTCCAAAACCGCCCATCTGCAGCTGAATGAGAGAAAAGCCCATCCCAGAGTTATTGGTTTCCCCAGAAACCCTACAGGCTTTCCCAGGAATTCTGGAAACGCACAGATTTGGTATGTGCTCCAGTAAGCAACCTCAAGAGTTTATACAGTTGTCAGAACCAGGGACCACCACGGGCACAGGCTGTGTGCACAGCTGGCAGCCCCGCAGATGTGGTGTCTGTCACCTCGGAAGGACCTCAGAGAGCCCAGGGGTACGGGCAGCCATGGCGCAGCCAAGCCACGACAGCCTCTACCCAGCTAAGAGCAGAACTTCCTCAAGCAGGGGAGCCTGCCCTCAACAAGGCCCTCAGCTGCTCATGTTCCCAAACCAAACCCAAAGCTGGCGTGACTAAGCAGAAGACCACGGAAGCACCCTGGACTGGAGCCTGCAGCCACAGCAGCTCCACAAAGTCCTGCTCATGCAGCCAGGGCTCACTAGAGACTGTAGGTCAGGCAAGCCAGCAGCTAGAAAGGAAACCCATTCAAATTTAATCCAAAATGTATTTTCTATTTTCCCTTGTAAATTTATCCTCCCATATTTTCTATCTTCAAGCACAAAAAAAGCAGAAAGCCTAAAACCTCTGGCAAAAAATCCTTTAATGTGTTTTACTGCAAATACCACCTCGTGTTAAGAAATAAGCTGGACCGGAGCAAATCAGGCAGCCTGGGGATGCCCTGTCTCTCCAGAGGGAGCAGACCAGAATGAAGCAGGACAGACAGGCATGCTGCAAGGACCAACAATGCCAAGGAAAGTCAAGTTCAAGTGCCAAGACAGCTCTCATGCTCCCTGCTGCTCCTCAGAGGTCCCTGAGCACAGCTCTGCCTCAGCAGATGCCCACTTGGAAGCATCGCTCCCGGCGGACACAGGAGGAGTTTTTGGTTACAAAGAGCAGGCAATGAATTGGCTTCTCTTAAAGTTGTGAGCATCAAAGTACAGCAGCTCCCTGCCCAAATCTGCAATCTCAGGTTGTCATCCAGAGACCCCAGTGGCAACAGAGACCAAAAAGACAGGACAGGAGCAGAGACTGATTCTTTCTTGAAGCACAGGACAGCTGCTATGCAAGGGAAATTTTGGTTTATGGTTGCAAGGACACCTTTGTGCTGCTAGCTGGACACTTCCTTCAGTCCTCCTGGAACTAATAAGGATGAGAAACAGCATCCTCTTCTTAAGCAACAACCTCACTTGACCTCTTACTGCTGCCTGCCAGCCAAAACCCACGGGGGACTGCTGGATCCCCAGCTCATGCCTGCGTCCTCCTCTCCGAGTCCACTTCTCCCACAAGAAGCCAACCACTCCCAAGCCAAGGCTCACATCTTCCTGTTGCCCTTGCATGTCTCTGGTCTGCTCAGGAGCTGGGGAACAGCCTTTTGACATCCCACATTCCCCAAGGTAAGGCTGAACTGGACTCTCATGGGTAGCAGGACATGAGTCTTTTCTCATTTGAGGATAAAACCAGGAACAAAACTGACACTGATGTGTATGAGAACAGGCAGAGACAGGGCACTGGAGGAGGGGGAGATGAAGATCAGATCCCTGGTGATCCCCCAGTGCCTATCGTGTGCAGCAAGTACCAGGGAACTGGGACAGCTCTAAGATGAGACTCCAGCTCTGGTGCCAGCATGTCAGGGAACACGGCAGGAAGAGATATTGCCATTCATTTTCAAACCAACTGAATTAGTACCTGATCAGAAGACAAAAGCCTGTTGGAGGTCTCCAGCAAAGGGTCCTGTGAAGCCAAGGCTTGGTGCTCAGCACAGGTCCTGTATCCCCCAGCAGATGCACCTCCACCATGTGGGGAAAGCATCCCATGCCCTCAGCGAGGAAGCAGGACTGGGCATGCATCTATCACCCTGTGCCAAGCCAAGTAACAGCACTGGATGGGGATAAACCCATCCTTCTTCACCAAAGCCCAGTGGTCCCTCCTGGCTCCACACTCTCTGGTGGGAAGAATGTTATGAGAATAACAGAGCAGAGCAAAAGTCCACCTTGCTCTGTGTACTTGCAAGCAGTCAGAAGCACAGCAATTCACAGCTCAGCAGCTGTGCCATAGGGGGATCTCAGTGTATTTATTAGTTCTGGGGGAACCTCTTGTCCTTCTTGATATCATCCCATTTCTCCTGAAACGAATGCAAGGTTTTGCTGTTCATGACACCTTGTCCTGAGGACTTATGTGATTTGATAGCACATCTGCAAGAGGCAATGCCTCTCCTCCTGTTTGGCACCTCCTGAGAGCTTAATTTGATGTGACCTTGTACTTGTATGAAAATAAACAATGCACAGTTAACCTCTATTGCTTCTCTCCTGGCCTCCTGTAGGCACATCTTATCCATCTTCTGTTGTTTCTTTTCCAGCCTGAAGAACCCTGCCTTATTTAGCCTTTTTTTTTTTTTTTTTTTTTTGCAGAAAGGCCACCAGACCTCTGACCAACTCTGCTGCAACTTCCAGGCATTTGACTCCACAATGATCTCAACACCCACACATCTCTCCTGAGCTCCCTGTGGACAGCTCTAGAGACAGAGACACAGAGCAACCCCTGTCCCCTTCTCCTCCATCACTGTCCCATGAGTCCTCAAGTTGCTCAGTGGTGCCTGGAGATATGTGAGGGCAGAAAAAAGACATGAAGAGGTGGACTCACACATTCACCTTCACAACTCCTTTAGCACTGGGTGCCAGCAGCAGGACATGGGCAGGACCACCTCCACAGGGAGTGCCACGCAGACATTTTGGCCACGTTATGGATTTGGGAGTCTTCTCCCACTCCTTTAGAGCAGCACCAACTGCTTGATGAAGGCCAAGTCCCTGCAGCCCCTGATCATCACAAAAGGGCATTCCCAGCAGCCCCCTCCCCAAGCCCATCTCAGAAGCCTCCTGACCAAACTTTTCCCAGCCATCCCTGCCCTCAGCAGCCCAGGCCCAGACCCAAACAAGGCTTGTGCACTGTACAAGCCCTGCAACATGCTCTCTCTGCAACCTTTCCCAAACTTTGCCACCTGCTCTGCTGGCACGGCCAGAGCATCTGGCCACCAGGCAAAGTTTCAACTCTGCTTGCCAGGCACCTTACAGGATATGCTTGCACTGAGATGCCGTTTGAAAATAACAGATGTTACTCCACTGTTCTGCATTTTGCAGTGTCAGGAACAAGGCTTCTTTACCAACAGTCCTCTGAGCTCCTTGCCAAGGTGGTCTCATCCCAAACAGAGCTCCCAGCAAAAAGTCTTGCTCACAGATAGCCAGGCAGACAACACGGCAAAAGGAATACACTGCAAGAGCAGAGTTTCCACACACAACTTCAAGACTTAGCAGGAGAGCAGGCTTCGTCATGGACTGCAATACCACATGACTACTGAGCCCAGACAAGCCTCCAAACTGCACATAACCTCCCACCCATGGAAAACTTCTGGGAGCTACATAAACCAGACAGGACCCAGCAGCTGCAGCCAGAAGCACCCATGTCTTTCCACTGCTCCCTCTTCATCCCCATTTCCTCGCAGTCAGACTCGCTCCAGGCTCTGAATGATGTGGGTTCAAACTGGCAGCTCTGGCAATTGCAGGACCATTTATTCATTCCCCTCACACCCACAGCAGAATCCTGCTGAGGCCAGCAGCACACAGTGCTGGTCACAGCCTGCTCCCTGCCCCCAGCTCTGGGGAGAATCACGGTAGGAGACCACCAGAGCATTCAGTCCCCCATGCAGCACCACCCAGCTCAGCTCAGCCCTCAGACCCAGCTCTCCCCGAGTGCCCTGGTACCAGGATCCAACCCGCCTCCTCCTGCCGAGATGCCCCGTGCTGCCTGCGACCGCCTCCCCTCCGTGCGGACCCAGAGCCACAGCGCCCTTGGCTGCCTTTCAAGCACCGGCAGTGGCAGCAACAACCACAGACCACCAGCGGAGCCATCTCTGCCTGGCATCCACGGGGAGCCGGCAGCTCCCATCCCAGGGGCACCGGGAGCTCCAAGGACAGAGCCAAGCTGTGCCTGCCCCATCCCTCTGCACTTGGTGCACAGCCCCGGGATGGCAGACACAGCCCCTCTCTGCTCTGCTCTGAGATTCCACAGGCTCCTCTGCAGCTCCACAACTTGTTGCACAGACACAAGCTCCATGTCCCCATCCCTGCCACTTCCCACCATCCTTTCACCCTTCTGCTGTTACTGGATCCCTCCAGCTGCCACCAGTGCAGCATGGACACTTCCACACTGCTCTGAGGCCCCAGCAGCTCCTGGACAGCCAAGAGAGCTTCCTTTCTCCCCTGCCTGCTGCAAAGAAATAGCTTCTAGAAGGAAGGATACAGGAAGATGGCAGCAAATTGCCTGGGAGGCAGCAGACTCGCTGTGGCTGGGGGGGGGTTAGGAGCTGGCTGAGCTGATGCTGTTTGGGAATTGCTTAGATGGAGCTTAGAGACTTGATGACCTCAAGGTCCCTCTCTTATCAGCTGTCCTAAAACACCTCCTCCCTTGACACAAAGGCCAGCGTGAACCTGCCAGAGGATTTTGGCAGTCACCATCTCTTCACTTTTGCACATGGACGTGATCCTGATCAAAAGACACCTGGAACAAATCCCTGTCTGTGCTGGATGTGAGCACCCAGAGCAGCCCCCACAGAGAGCCAGGACAGACCCAGCCACCACATCTGGAGCCTCAGCACAGTGCCCTGCCAATTCCCACGCTGCCTCCTGAAGCTTTGGCAGGCCCTGTCCCTGGGCAGCCTGCTCAGTAGCTCCACTCATGACTCCCAGGTTCTGGCTGCCCTCACCACCCTGCTCTCGAGCACCTTCCCTCCAGCCCTTTGGGACAAAAGCCTCTACACGGGCTCTGGAAAAGAAACAGCCCCAGATGAAAAGGGCAGGGCAACCCCTTTGGCACGGGCTCAATCCTCCTCTCTAACAAGGCTGCCCTAGATGCTCACTGCTGTTGAGTGTGGGCAATTGGAGGCTGGGCAAGGCAGCACCATGCAGACCCTGCCAAGACGGGCACTGCAGCTCCCACTCACTCAGCCCAGCGCTGTGCAGGGCCCTCACACCCCTGTCCAAGGGCTGCCCTGCACCTTGGCAGCTTCTCTTGTGCTCTGGAGGTTGAGAGCTGCGTGTTTGCAGGTGTCCAACCAAACTCCACATCCCGACTGCACACGTAACCATGGCAACTGCACATGCGAGTGGCAAAGCCTCGAGCCCGGCTAACTGCAAATGCAAATGAAGCAAACACATGCACAGTGCTAAAAGTGTGACCTCTAAATGTCAGCCTTTAACCATTTTGCAGACACCAGCTCTGGTGGCGGCCACCTGCAGCCTGCAGAGCAGGCAGAGGTCTGGCTCCAGTGGGGACCCTGGGTGCCCGCCCAGCCCTGCACCAGGTGCTGGCATGGGTGCTGGGGTGCACGCCTGGCACAGGCATTTCCCAGAGCTAAGAGTGACTCCTGCCTTGTCAACCAGCAGCTCCCTCTCTGAGGACACATCCACTCCTTACCCAGCTGGCAGATGCTCCCAATTCCAGAGAGGACCCTGGTTTGCCAAGGAAGGAAGGTCCCACCAGGCTGACACAAAGCATGGCCAGCACAGGGGCTTGTGGGGAGCTGGCTCTGCCATCACCTGGGGCTGAGCCAGCAGCAGCATCAGATGAGGCACTCTCAAAGGATGGAAGGAAAATCCCAGCCTTTCAGGGATGTCATGTCAGAGCCACCTCCCTCAGGGAGGTCTGTGGCCTTGGGAAAGGCTGCTGGTAGAGGCATAAGAAGGTATCACTATTTGGGAGAGTGTGGTCCAGAAACTGACTGGCTGGACAAAGCCTCAGGTCCCTCACCATTTCTCTGCTTTGCTGCTGACAACACCAGATGCAGACAGACCCCAGAAATGACCAGCACCCCCCACCCTGTCCTGCTCCTTGGCTTCCAGCACGACGGAGTCAAGCTCAGGTGAACGCTGCCAGCTCCAGCCACAGCGCACGTGGCTGGGGCCACCAGCACCCCCTGCACCCCACACAGGGACGGACGAGGAGATGGATGAATGGACATCTGGCCTGGTGCCCTTCTCAGGGATGAGTATGGCCAGCTGTTTGACAGCAAGCCTGCCTGCAACTCAGTCCCTGGCCCAAGAGGGAAACAGGGAATGTCCTTTGACTCCAGGAGCCCAATGACTAATGTCATTCCTAATGCTATGCCAAATAAACTGAGCCAAGGGGATCTCCTGCCTGCCCTTGACCCAGGGATGCTCACACCAGCAGCCTTATGCCTGTCAGCACCAGAGGCATCCTTGCACCCCAAATAACCCACCCCCAGGACCTACAGCAGTACCCCCAGTACCCACACCACACCACAGACACCCCACAGCCCCGGGGAGGATCCCAATTCCCCGGAGTGAAGCGCTCCAGCCCCGCTGCCCGCTCTGTGCTGGGTCTGGCGGGCCGGGCCGAGCGGTGCCGGGCGGCCCGGCGGATGCGGGGCGGGGGCCGGGATGCGGGCCGCGCAGCTGAGGCGGGCGCACAATCCCCCTTTCAGCACGTCGCCATGGCAACCCGCCGGCTCGCCGCGGCCGCTCATCCGGCCCCGTTAACCCTCGCCGTTACCCGCCGCCGCCGCGCTCGGCCCCACCCGTTAACCCCCGCCCCGCCGCGCCCCGCTCCGACGCCCGGCTCCGGGATCGCGACCCGAACCGGGACCGCCCCGCGCCCCGAGAGCCCCACGGCCGGAGCGGCGGCCACCCCCAGCTCCGCGCCGCGGGGCCGGTCCGGTCCCGTCCGGCCGCCCTCCCCATCGCGAGCAGCCGCGGGCCGTGCCGTGCCGCGCGGCGCGTGCACGGCGGAGGCGGGCTGGGGAGGGGCCGCTCCGGAGCACCCCTTCGCTGCCGCCACGCCGCCCGGCACCGCCGCCCGGCACCGGCACCGGCACCGGCACCGCGACCGCCCTGACCGGACATGCCACGGCCCCGCCGCCGCGCCGGCCGGGCCCGGTCCCGCACGGCCCGGCACCCGCACCGCCCTGGTCGCTGCGGTGAGGGGATGCCGCACCCGCCGAGCGCCGCGCAGTCCGGTACCGGCACCAGCCGCACCTGCACCCCGGTGTCCCTCCAGGTCCCCCAAACCTGCCCCGCTCACTGCACCGGCACTGCCCTGCTATCGGTCCTGGACGGAGGGGGTCACCCCCAGCTTCCCGACCGGGACACCTGCACATCCCGGGGCACCCCGCACCACCCCAGTAAACGACCCCATCTGTGGGGACATCCCGGCACGGCCCCGGGCATCCCGCACTGTCCTGTGCATACAGAATCCTGCCCCTCTGTAGCCTGTCCCAGCCACTCCGCAAGGGTCCCTTTCCACCCTCGCATGGCCCCGGGCCGTGCTGCCCCGGCACACCCCAGAGCAGCTGGAGCGCCCTTCAGCCCCGGCACATTTCCCCACAGCCAGGCCAGCGGTCCCGCCTCTCGTACGGCTCCGCAGTGCCCAGCGGGTCTGGGGAGGATTCAGCAGGTACTCGGTTTGGGGTGCCCCACCCCAGCCTTGGGGCCCGGCCCAGCCCTGCCACGCACCGGGCTTCAGTCTCAGCAGCCACCCTTGGGCTCCCAGCAGCACCGCGCAGCAAGAGCCAGCACCTCTGTCATTCCCCCTCCCAGCATGGGGGTATTTTCCCCTCCCACTCATGGCCTCCTGGCAGGAGCCGCCTCTCCTACAGCCTGCCGCTGCCCGTAGCAATGTTTCAGTCTTGCCTGATGGGATTACAGAAATCATTTGAAGCAGGGCATGGATTTGGGTCTTGATGGATGTATCTGATTGCTGCCTCCCTCTGCCATTGCCAAGGTAGCATCAGCTGCGATGCCTCCACAGCACAGGCTCCGTTTCCTGTTTAAGATGTTTGCATGGCAGCATCTGAAGGGCAGCAATTAATTTCAACTCTCCCACACACCTCCGGCACCTGCACTGAATCTGTGAATGTGCAGTGGCAGGGAGATCCCTGCACCCAGTGCAAGCTGTGCTTCACCCACCCCGGAGCCTTCCAGCTGCTGCTGCAGAGCAGGGCAGAGCTTTCCTGCTTCTCCTGCCCTGCTGCCTCTCCCAGGGACTACTTATGGGTGGTCGGCAGCTTGACTGATTCTGATTCTGATTCTGTTGCTGGCCTGTTATACACACGATGTATCGATGTATATAGGGCATACCAATATAGCTCACCCTATTTTATATATATATATATAATGCATAGAGGGTGAGCTGCAAGCTGCCACCCACTATGCCGTTGAGCAAGCAACATGGTCCAGCACTGCCTGGGATGGCTGCACAACCCTGCCGTGTGCTTTCCAGAGCTCATTGGCTCTGAGCAGCATCTTGAAGGGGGCCCTGGACCGATGCTGAGCTGCCCTGCCGCAGACAGGGTATCAGGCATAGCTCCCTGGGTCCCGCTGCCCAACAAAACCAGTCCAGGACAGGGTCGTGAAGCACGGCTGCAGCGGTGCCTCGTGGCCCACTCCCCAGCGCCAGCACTGCAGGAGAGCTGGGTACTCACACAGCTGCTCCACGCCCAGCTTCAGTTGCTTGACTGAGCAGTGATCGATTTTCTTGCACAACACCAGTTCTGACAGTGCCTGACAAGCCACCTCTGCCCAGGCTATGGTCCATGGGGACCCTCTATGCCAGGCTGCTGGGTGGGGTGGGTGTGTAGGGCAGAGCCTCCTTCAGCCCATCCATCCTCCCCAATGCATCGAGATTTGTTGCAGTCTCGGGTTTCTCCTCAGAGGCTGGGCACAGCCCGTGTGGCATCTCCTTCAGGCACACCCCGCACCACCCCCTCCCTGCACTGGTGGCCGCAGCAGGGCAGCTGTGTGCATTGCTCAATGGGCAGTGTGTATTAAAATGCCCCCGGTTGCCTCTGGCTCTGTCACAAGCAGCGTTTAGCCACGACTCGGAGAAGGAGCAGAAGGGCTGGAAGCTGTCAGACCTGCTTAAAACGGCCGCGGCTCAGTGCTAATGTGCAGCACAGCAGCTGCAAGGCACGCAGCCAGGCCAGGCAGAGCACAGCTCCCCAGACAGCCCTGTGCTGTGACCAGCTCTTGCACTGCTCCCCACGGCCCTCTGGAACCTCCTGCACCCACTGGAAATCTGGGCAGCCACCGAGGGTTGTGTGGGATCTTGGACACTGTGGCAGCCCGGCGTCTGTCACCACAGCAGAGCTCTGGAGTGCCGCTCATCCCACTCAGACCTGGCCTGCCAAGCAGCTGACACAGCCGGGGAAGCCTTTTGCCAGAGGAAGAGCAGGGCCAGCCCTGTTGCTGGGCCGTGCAATAAAGGGTCCCGTGGCAGCAGCACTTGGCCGCAGGAAGGGACAAGTCATCCCCTTTCTCCCCGAAGGCGGGTGTCTCCTGGGGTGCTTTCCCCAGATTCCGCCCTCAGAGCTCACACCCGGCTCGGAGTTCTCGCCCTGCAGCACTGCCGTGTCACCACAGCTGCCGTGCAAGGGCCACCCACCGCAGCCCTGTCCGGCCAGCACGGCCCCGCTGCCTCCCGGCCCGCTCCGGCTGCTGCAGAGCCGCCCCCTCCCAGCTCCGGCGCGGCGGCGATGCAGAAGGAGCAGCCAAGATGCCGCTTGGCGCAGGCTCAGCTGCCGCCAGGGCCGGCAGGGGAGGGGGCTGTCGGCCATGACCGTACACAGCGGGAAGAGGGGCATGGTGCGGGCAGAGGCAGTGCCCAGTGTCCCCGCGCAGTGGCCCCTCCGTGTCCGCCCCCCCGGCAGCACCAGGGGAACAGGGCCGAGCAGGGGCGGCCTGGCACAGCCATGGCCAGCAGCAGGGCTCCCAGCTCGGGGTCACCGAGCACGGGCTGCCGGCAAGCAGAGTCCCCGGCCAGGGCAGCCTGGGGGCAGGGGGAGTGCAACAGCCGGCATGGAAGGGGACAAGCAGGGATGCACTGAGGGAGCAAGCCCCTGTCCTCATGAACAACTCAGTCCCTTCCATCAGGCCTGGCTAGCAACACCTTCCAATGGTCCTGCAGCCACACGGCAAGAGCCTGGCATAGCTGCAGGTGTCTGGGGACAAGCAGGACAGAGAGTGCGTAGTGCCAAGCAAGCCCCAGAGAGCTGTACTCCCACTGAGGAAAGGGAAAGTTCTTGGGACAGCAGACACCAGCCCTGTAGTGCCGAGCAAGCCCCAGAGAGCAGCTTCACATGTACTCCCACTGAGGAAAGGGAAAGTTCTTGGGACAGCAGACACCAGCCCATCAAGTACAAGGGGCACTGCCACCCCTCACAGTTCCCTGAGCTTGCCTTCATGCAGTGGCCCACCCTCCAAAACTATCTGCCCTCAGATGAAGATCAGGTGCAACTCCTTGCTGAGTCCTTGTGGCCTCAACCCTATCCCACACAGATGAGACAGAAGGACGAGGCTGGTCAAGCAAAGCTACCACAGGGACCACAGGTCCAACTCCTGAGGAAGAACCCAAGAGAGAAGAAAGGTGCTGGTGGCTTCCAGCTTCAACAGACAGCAGGAGTAGCAAGCACCAAGATCAGACCTCCTGCCAGCAGGCTGCACTAAGCAGGGCACAAGTTCAGAATGCACATTTCCCATGCAGAAAAAGCAGCCTGGCTGTCAGGAAGGAGCTAACATAAGAGCCTTGGTGCTTATCAGCCAAACCTTGCTGTGATGAGAAGCAAAAAGCAGCACTGTGAGTGCATTCAATCTGCAGCTCCTCCTAGACTGCAGAGGTAAGGAGCCTGAGCATCTCTGTAACTGCTGTGGTAGGGGAAGCTGGCCTGGTTGGAACTCAGAATTACCCTGCAGTAGAAGTCTGTCTTCGTTTTATACCGGTGTCCTGGCAGAACATGCAACAGGACTACCAGTAAAGCCCTTAATCAACATAAAAATCCTACAAAGCTTGCACAAACCTTTGCAAGTGTGTGAACACCAGCTTATGAAATAAACAGGGAAAAGCCTTCCTTCCCAAAAAAATTGTTTAGCCTTCACAAAAGCTGAAAATGCAGACATTAGTTCTATTGAGGAAGAGATGAAGACCATGTGTGGAGGGTGCTGCTGGGCTGTACTGGGAAGAATGCTGAGGAGGAAAGGCAGGCTCTGAATACACACTCAGTTTGCAAAGTAAGCTCTCTGTATTCATCCGAGAATGTCTGCAGTATGGAGTTCATCTGGTATAAATAAAGTACAAAATTTTACAATGTCTTAATCATTATTTTAACAAAAATACTAAAAACTGAGTAAAAACTGAAACCAAAGTGGGAAGGGAGACTATCAGCCACAAGGGATCTCCATAAACATTTGTAGAAATTGGATAGTAAAAACACTTTCTCTGTACAATAAAATGCTCCTCCTGGCATCTCCCTGTGGGGCAGACAGCAGCAGCACTGGGGGACACAAGGACACAGGGTGGGGGCTGCCCCAGAGAGTGGGTCAGGCTGAAGAGGCTGTATCCATCCACAGTGATGTCTCCCTCCTGAATCAGGCTGAAGTGCCACAGGTCAGTAGCGTCCAAATGGGTTGTTGTTCTGCTGTGTCTGTGTATCTGTTGAGGTCAAGACAGAGTTAAACAGTCACAAGGTCTAGTTCAGAAAAGAGATTCCCCTCCCCACATCACCAGTGCAGTATGAGGAGTGTCACAGGCTATGAGAAGGAAAATATAACCACTGTGGTACTCCCTGTGCTGCAGATCTGCCTGAGCCTTTGAGCAGCAGCACAGCCAGGATCACACATTCTTTCAGGAAGAGATATATTCTAGTCCTGATCCTGGAGTTTCCAGGAAAAATCTCTCCATCCCTCATGGTGGAATTGGAAGACCACAACAAAGCCCTGAAAGGTGGCAAGTAGCTGGGAGGATGAGTTTATGGATTGTTTCTGATTTTGAAAGAAAGTCAGCTCTATAAAATTAGAAAATTTCTGCAGCCATACAAGCTGCTGAGCTAGCTAGTGTCACTTATCCTAAAGCACTCCCAGAAACCAAACGTTTCAGAGAAAATATCCCTGGCTTCCTGTCAGTATGTCCATACAGGCCCAAAGGACTTCCAGATGGCATAAAAGCAGGAAACATGGTAAAGTTACATTCAAGAACCTCAAGAACTTCCAAACTGCTGGGACTGCTGTTTTGTGATTTACAGTGCTCACAGTATATACGAGTACTGTCCAATACATAAAATTGTGTTGTTCTTTTTCCTGAACATAAACATCAGCATGTGTGACCCAAGCCACTAAAGTAAAAGGAGCCGAGTGTAACCTGGCTGGCCTGCTGCCTTCTCAACTCTTCTGGACATTCAGGAACACCCTGGAGCCTCCTAAGGCAACTCATCCTGGGCCCAAAACACACTTGTCCCCCTCCTGTGCACGCTGGTCTTGGTTTACCTTCCTGCTTTCCACTCCATCCCTGACACTACAAATGAGAACTCCAGATGCTTCCAGGGGGAGGTGATGCAAACCCAAGGAGGCAGCATGGAAGCTGAATGCTGACACAAGGCTGCATGGGACCCACACAACTATTCCAGATACAACAGCTCCATTTGCTGTACAGAAAGGCTACAAAAATACAGCTGTTTTGCTGTGTTCAGATTCTTATACAAGGTCTTCCTATATTTGAATGTCCCAGCTGAGATCCTTTGGCACAGACTTATCATTTGTGGATCAGGCTAGTGGGAAGCTTTGCACATTAAAACCTGGTTTGGGGAGGTTTTTGGCCACAAGGACTAAGAATTTCTCATCAGGGAACAAGTATAAGCACAGTTTCCAAGTCCCCCACTCCACACATTACCAGATCTGGCACAGTCTCACTATCAGTGCAAAATACAACAAAAAACTATCACTGTGCTGTCCATTTCTCAGAATTTTCACAGCATTTCTGCCATTTTTACAGCAGAAAAGGCAGTAAGGTGACAGAAGACACTGACAGCAGGCAATTCAGAAGGGAACAGCATAGACCCTGAATTCTGTATTGTGATCCTCCAGCCAGTAATTCAATACAGATTATAGGAATACAGTGCCAGACTGAAAAACATCTATGCCATTACCCTGCTGTGACCACCACAAACACAGCAAGTGTGCAGCTACACTTCCTAGAGTACTCCTCCTGCCTCCAAGAAGTCTTGTCTGGCTCACAACACAACCACAGTGTCTCTGGGTCATCCACCAAGTGACTGCTCCAGGATTACAGCCTCCCTGTGCCCCTCAGAGGTCATCTGCAGCAGAGAAAATACCCCCAGATGATTTTAAAGCTACACACAGGATCCTTTCAGGAAAGCTGTGTGGCAATCCCTACAAAGGCTCAGCTCCCTTGTCCCTCTACAGGCAGCAGAAGGAAGGTCTGGAAGGTTGTTCACAACCTGGCAAGCACTGCCCTCCCTGCTGCTGTGCCCCCTTGGGCTGGTAGCTCTAAGTCCTGATGCCACCTCCCTGCCAGCATAATTTATGTCCTCAGACAGACAGTCTGGCTTGGCCTCGCTTCTCTACACCAGAGTACCTGCAATAGAAAACAGCAGGGAGGAGACTAGCAACAGGATCAAGAACACTCAGGCTTACTGGAAAGCTGCTGCTGAAGCTGTCGAACCAGAGCAGCTGTTTGCTGCTGCTGCTGTGTCTGCTGAAGGCCCTGGCGCTGGAACTGTAAAGAGAGAAACACAGTTATAGCCACACCACCTGGCTGGCAGCCTCAGCATTCACACAGCCCTGGGAAGCTCAGGGAGGGAGAAAGGGGGGGTGCAGGTGGAGCACTGCTGGATCTGTGCTGGACTGTCACGTCCCTGTGCCTCCGGGGGAACACTCACAATGGGCTGCTGGGGGGGAAGAGCCTGCATCCCCAGCCCCGGGGGCTGGCCCTGCGCCTGTGGCTGAGGCACTGTGGACACCTGGGGCTGCTGCTGGGGCTGGGGCTGTGGTGGCTGGGGCTGCTGCTGCTGCTGTTGCTGCTGCTGTTGTTGTTGCTGCTGCTGTTGCTGCTGCTGCTGTGAAGACAAAAGAGAAGGGACCATCAGGGCAACGCATACAGCACCGGGGCACACCGAGGGCTAAGGGAGGAATGATGCTCCATGGAGTAAAACACCTCATGCACCATTTTCCTTACAGGTACCTAAATTACTCAAATTTCACCAGGACTCCACCCCAGGCTGAGAAATGGCAAGAAATACAGGGACAGCAACAAAGTTTTCTGCAAGATGAGGTATTGACAGATGACAGGAAGAGAACTCCGAGTCTACTGGTTATTACTAGGAGCAAACAAGGTGCAAGAATAGAAAACTAAGGACTCAAAAGGCTGGCTGCTTCATCTTTTGTCTCCTGGTTAAGATCAGCAATAATGAATAATGAGTATTTGCCTGACTCATTCTCAGATTCTTTTCAGAGGTAGCAACAGAGCTCCTATAATCTCCTTACACAATCCACTCCAGGTCAGCTCCTACTACTGGAGTTTTCTCTAATCTCTACCCTGAATTTCACGTGTTTGTTTTAAGGCCATTTCTGGTCCTACAGCCTAGGGATAAGAAGAGATAAGGTTTTTGAAAATTTGTTTTTAAGATAAAAAATTTAGAGACTTATCTCTCCTGTTGTCTTTGTCTCTCTAATGCAACACATCCAGCTATTTCAGACTTTCCTTCTCAATCATGTCCCCAACTCTTCAATCTATCTTGCTGTCCTTTCCTGCCATTCATGACAGCTGGTGTTACACTTCAATAAAAGGATGTGGATAAAACTGGATTCAGTGCTCAAAACCAAATGTTTACAGAATTAGTTATGATGAGAAGAATATTCAGTGTGTCAGAGTCAGAACATACCCAGAAATCTCAAGGTTTTTAATTTCTCCTAATTTTCAGACAATTCTCCCATCTGTCAAAGCAGTTTTTAACTCTCTAGATAAAAAAAAAAAATATTCCTAGCAGAAATAAAAAAATACTAATGTTATCAGAAGAAACCCAACGTGGTGATGGTAGGTACAGTTCCAGTCACTGGCTCAAAAGGACAAGGTTCAAACCTTGAGCAGACTCAGAAAACAAACAAAAATACAATCAGGAGAAGGAACAGTGTCTTATGAAAGAAGGTTAGAAAACCCTGACCTTTGGAAGCTGCAAGTGCTCCCTAGGAATGTACATTGGGCAAATAACAGTGAGAAAGAACAGCCAGAAACAGGACACAGTGGACAATAATAGGTCACACAAGAACCAGTCATGAACACATTGGATCAAGGATTCAATGGACCAAGGATTCAAATTCAAAGGGATTGATTTTCTAGAACAGCCTTCCAATTTATACCAGTTTGGTCACAGGTTCCTGACATGGGTGCTGCAACCTGGGTACACAAGAAAGCAGATGAGTGACTAAATGAGCCAGGATACCAATTTCATGTCCTACCTCCCTGCAGCAGCTGTCTACCAACCCACATAAGACAAATCAAAAGGCCACCCATCCTCTCCACAAGCCACTGCATCATGAAAGTCAGCAGGCACAGCTCAGGTAACACAGCAGGAGTCACAGTAATGGGATAGCTTGGGCACTCCACCTTTGTGGGTTTTTTAAGCAACCAAGCAAAGTCAGCTAAAAGCTGAAGGTATACATGAAGTTACTGAGCTAGGAGAAGTGTTAGCAATTTGTCTCAGGCATGTTCTTCTAAATATGAGTGATGGAGAATGCTAAAAGAAACTCAAAGTGAATAGTCAGGGGGTGCTACTTATCAAAAGGACTAAAAGCTGCTGACCATGCCAGAGGCAGTTCTCTTGTCCAGTGCAAGGCAGCAATTCTCAGATACTGCTGACTGCAGCTCTCTGCAGGAACCACTGTCTCGCTCAGGCCACTCTCTGAACAAAAAGACTCAGCACTCTGTGCCATGTAAAGTCTCTCCATATTCCACAGGTTTGCTAGGCCTTGTCATAGGGCATTGGATTCACCAATTAAACTGTTTGTGTTTCTCTGGCAATTCAATACATTTCTATAATTCCTAGAAATGTATCTTTATTCCATGTAAGAATTTAATGTTCATAAGATCATAATGCAAATCCATGGAATCCATGTCTGTTGACTCATGCTTTGTGATCTTCTTTGAACCCAGAGAGCTGGGTCTAACAGTTGGCTTTGGATCAGTTTTTCACCATCTGCTGTAAGAAATGGAATATATGGACTGATTCATGCCAGATTTTTTGCCAATGGAAACGAACCAATACTTATTTTGATCTTGAGAAATGCAGATATGCCCCTAAAGATGATCTTGAACAACTTTTCTGCTCTTTTGTGGACAGGGGGCTTTTCACTTTGTTTCTAGCTCCTGCCACACTTGTACAACAGCTAACTTTTTGCACAATCTACTGGCTCAGCTGGAGCAGGAAGAGGTGGGACAGAGGCCAGACACAGAACAGACTTTTAGCTCATGCTGGGTGACTGGCACAAGGCAGTGCATCAGGAATCTCCATCAGGAGTGGCCAGCTCTAAGGAAGGGAGAACTGCCTAGCAAATTACCACAGACAGCCTCCAACAGAGTGACATCCTTCCTGACACAGAGGGGCAGAGGTAAGCAAGCCTCCTCCAGCTCCAGCAGCCTTCCTCCTGTCAGCAACCACTCACCCTCAGCATCTGTTGTTGCTGCTGCTGCCTCAGGTACTGCTGCTGCTGTTGGTCAGGAAGGATCTGGCTGGGTCGAATTCCTGAGGGGACTCCCTGTGGACCCAAATGGTTCATCCCACTCATCATGGGGGTCTGCTGTATTGACTGATGAGGAAACCTGCAAGAGGAAAGGACAAGCTCATGGAGTAAAGGATTCACAGGCAGCCAGCTTTCTTGAATCCAAACACAACTTCTGACATCAATGAGACAGCCCCAACAGCCCCCTGCAATCCATGCTGTCTCTGCAGAAAGGTGAGGGACACAAGGGCTTCTCCAGGGTTTAACACAACCTGTTTTTCTAGAAGCCCTAAGTAACAGTCATCATCCCACTGTTTTGCATGGCTTTCCTGTTGGATTTATGCCTGCTCAGGAACAATGGAAATCTCAGATTTAGCCCTTTGATGGTGATCTGCTGGTTAGATTGGAAACCAAAACTATGACTTTCCCAGGTAATTTTTCCTCATACTTTTCTATGCCATCTTTCTCTGGCTAGTAACACAGTTTCCTGCCTACAACTAGCATTTCCAAATTTCATCCTATTTATCTGTTTCTTTCCTGGACAGAAAGCTGGATAAAGATGTTTCTCTGAGGAAGCAAAGTACAGCATGGAGAACGGGGTTTTCAGTTTGCTGTCAGAGTTGTGCAAGGAGAGCAGGGAAGCCCTTAATGAAATAGAGCTTATTAACATCCCATAGGGCAGGAGGTACCTCTGTGTGTTGCCCAAGGTGTGCCCATAGCCAGGGGCCTGCTGGTGCACGTAGCCACTTGGTCTCTGCTGCATCTGCCTAACAGGATCCACTAGAGCAGGATTAGAGCTGGGGTGGGAATTCTGATAGGGCTGACCAGAATAGGTAGGAGGTACCATCGTGCCTGACTGGGAGGGGTGCTGCTGAAGGCCTATGTGGGAGACATAAGGAGTGTAACCCTGAAATGAAACAAAAAGGCCTTTTTTAGTCATGGGGTGAAAAGGAATACAGAACATAGGATATCAGCCTCCTGTAAATACTGTCACAGGGAAGCTCATTAGGGAGAGGAGCCAAGAGCTTTCAGGCTGAGCAGCAAGAACAAAGCTGCTGCCCTGTGCTGGAGCCAGATTCCAGCCATACCTGCAATCACTGCCACTTACCTGGGAGGGCTGCAGTGCTCCATAAGATGGGGTTGGAGCCATTTGGCGCACGGGCTGCTGGCCCATTATGCCCTGGCCCTGCTGGAAGGCAAGAGAGAAGTGCTTTTTCCAACATCTCCAAAGGGCAGGAACACTGCTGCTTCTCTTCTCAGCAGCTCCCACTAAACCAGACAAATGGTTTCACTGCTTAACTTATGAGGTTGCTGCACAGCAGGCACATACTCATGACTTCTGTCTCACCCTGACCAGGGACAAAAAGGCCACAAAAAAACCTGCCACCCTCAGGCAGAACATGCCCCTCTCATTCCCCAGTGACCACCCCGTGACAACCTCCTCCAACTGTTAGTGACAGGGGCCCACAAAGCAGACACAAGAAACAACATATTTCAAGAGCAGATACAGAGTTGGGCAGTTCTGGGTAAAAGGGACAGCACCAAACAGCCTGGCATGCTATACTGTGGAGTTAGCAACAGCACAGCTCTGACTTACCAACTTTGCTTGCAGCTGCTGCCTCAGTATCTGTCCTTGGGACACTGGAGGCTGCTGCCTGTACACTGCTGGCTTGTAGGAGGGGTCAATGCCCATCATGCTCCCCATCCCTGGAGGCAGCACACCACTGTAGGGAGGGCGACTCTGAACCAGTTTTCCCAGTGGCATGCGTACTGGTCTGTAGGATGTATCCAGGCGAGGGCCACCTGCAAGAGGAAGAGAAACAAGCAGAGCAGTCACAGCTGCTGCTGCACCTCATAGCTCCAGAATGACTGCTCATCACTGTACCTAGACATGACAGACAGAAGGAGAAAGTGCAGGGACCTGCACAGGACCATCTCACAGAAAAGGTTCCCAAAGAGGTGAAATATTTTTGGCTCTCTGGTGCACCTACCTGCTGGAAGAGGCTGATTCTGGGCATAGAGACCCACTGGTGATTGCCCATATGCCAGCCTTGACATGGTGCTTCCTGATTGGTGATGCAAGAGATCCGTAGGCATTCCAACTCCATATGGAACCCCTCGGCTAGGGCCCAACACAAAGTCCTGCAAAGACAAAGCAGTACGAAAAATCAGTGTGCACTGGGAATTCATGAATGGAGGAAGACTGTTAAAGGGTTGAAAAGTCCACAGGAGGAAGCCAAGGATGTTATCTGAGCTGGGCAGACTCCTTTCCTCCCATCAGGGATTAAGTGTTTGCCTTGCCCCAAGCTAGAGAGAGCAGGACAAAGCTCCAGTACTCTCAGCTGAGAGGAAACACATCACATCTTCACCATAACACCACTCTCAGGCTCCTCAGAAAGACTCTAGGGAGTGTTTTGTGACTAGGAGTGGTGGACATGGGACATCCAGAGCTGCTGGAAACTCCATTACCTCAGTTTTGCTGGCAGATTGGTTGCGTTTCTTGGTTTTGCTCTGTTTTTTCTTGCGTTCCTCAGTGGAGGCGGCAGGATTGGAGCTTGTTTTATCAGCCTTGGCTGGTTCTGCAGTTTTCTTCTCTGGCTCTAAAGCCACAGGCGTAGGAGGCTCTTCCTCTTCGGGAGGCAGTGGCAAAGGCTCCAGGTAGTAACTGCGGGGCTTGGGTTTCAGGTGTGTGTGATACAGAAGAAGCCTCTGCTGCTCCTCGAACCTGGACACCTTGCGATCCACCCGGACTGTCCCAAACCATCCCCAGGAGAGCGGGGCTGAGTGCTTCAAACCCTCAAAAAGATCCCAAGGAGAAATCTTCTGCTTTGTAGAAACTTGCAAACCCTTTAAAGCAAAAGAGATAAGAACCTTCAAGTCCCTGTTGTTGCTCCTACGAGGGTACAGGTAACTCTGACCTTTCTTCAGGCTCTAATCCAGATCTCTCAGTAAACAGTCTGAGCCCTTGCTAATGGTCCTTGCTCCTCCAGGTGGCAAAGCAGTCATTTCTAAAAGCCTTCAACAACTGTCTAGTCTCCTTCATTCCATCTCTCCCGCCAGCCTGCACACTGGCTCTGCCATTAACTTACGTGACAGGGATTATGTGTTTCTCTTTACACTTCATATGACCATAAATACAACCCCCAAATTTAGTTAACATCTCAGGTCACAGCAGCATGCTATCACCAAGCATTAACACCCCAGCTTTGCCCTTTTTGGATATGGTTATGTGCCAGCTTGTCTGCGTGCAGCAAGTCACTTCAGGCTCGTCAGGGAATGAGGCACTGCATACAGATGCCTCCCAAGCTGTGCAGACTTAAGGCATCAGAGGACAAGGTGACACCTGCACTCAGGAGCTGTGATACAGACAAAAATGCTTCACTTACCTCCTTCTTGAAGATGGAATCAAAGCCAGCTATTTTATTGCCTTTAGTGTCTATGAGCGATCCCTGAGGTTCACAGGTGATGACATCTCGGGTCTGCTTGGGAAGTGGCAGGAGCTGTCGCACCTTCTCCAGGCTGTCAGACTGACGGTCCCCCAGCTCCTTCTGCACAAGTGGAACAAAGAGGACTTGAAGAATTTTTCAGGAAAAACCATCCAAAGCCCACCTATGCCTCTTCTGGTTTTGGCCTCCATCCCTGCATTACTTCTCACCTTTGCACTCTTCAGACCTACAGAGTCATAGGGGCCACCCTCACTACTTCATTTAAACAGCAGAAACAGGATAGGCACTGTTCATGAGACACGTGAACAAGTAAATCTGCATAGCTGAACAACCACAACACAGCCCAGTCTAGTCCCCACATAGGGGCTGGTGTCCCTCACCCTGAGTTTCTTGACAAGATTCATGTATGCCCGCTTGTTCTCCTCCATGCTGCCCTGAGAGATGCTGGACATATCAGCAGCAAGGGTGCCATTGATGAGAACACTCAGCATGTCCAGCACGGTGGTGAAGAGCTCACTGTTGGTCAGAGCAGAAAGGTCAGTCACCTGAAAAACTGATAAAAAGCATCTGCCATCATTGCAACACCAAACACTATTGAATTGTCAAGACTTCCACCCACATTCAGAAGTGTCAGTCGTCAGAATAACCTCCCACACTAATCCTCCTTTTCCTTATACACCACACTTGAGTTTTACTCCCACTTGAATTAGGTGCAGTATCACAGACTAAGACTGGACTCTTCTGTATCCATTCAGCACCTCTGAAAAGCAGACTCAGCTCTCCCTTGTGTATCTCTCTGCATCTGGAAAGCCAAGTTTGTTCTGAATATGGCAGAGTGCACTCAGCTATCAGGACCTAAGTTGTAGCCTGCTATTACTTCGAAGTCTCTTTCAGCTGTCACTTCTGACAGATCATCTAGAGAAACAGCCAGCTCACATGAGAAACAGGGCCATGCTAACAACTGCCTCTCCTGGAAAGTGTATAGACCAGAAGTCAGAATGCAAGTTACTTGTTTGACTGCATGTCCACAGTGCCACTGCTGATGATGTCCAGGAGAAGCACAGCCCATTCAGTTGTCTGCTGCGTGCTGCGTTGGACTGTGTCGAACATTCCTCCCACCTGGCAGAGAAAGGGAGTTTCGTCACAAGGACACCAAGAAACACTGAGATTTTGAAGTGAGAAAGGAGCTTAAACCAGGGTTTAAAGGAGCTTAATTCCTACTGAGAGCTGAGGGAGACTGCTGTCAGCAGCCAAACCACAGATGCAAGTAGTAGTGCTGTGGGCTGCAAAGGCATTCAAAGGGGAAGGCACATCTACAAAAGAGACCAAGTCTCTAGATTTCATCCTGATGAAACAGAGCAAGGGAGTTTATTCACACACTCTGTCCTACTCAGGGCCCAAGACCTAGAAGCAGCACAAGTGTCTCTCATACTTCCTTGCCTCAGGACATATATAGACCCTCCAGTGGGTGCTTGTTCCAAAGGAAAAAAAGGCAGACAACTCTTCACCCCAGATGGTTGAGCTCTTTTTCTGCAACTGCTCACCAAATTCAGCCGCAGTTTCAAGGCCTCATGCATCAGCTGCTTGGCTTTGCAGTCATCTTGGTACTGATCTTCTCGCCAATTTGTAACAATCTAAGAAATACAGAAGAGAGGACAGACCTCACCAGCTGTATGCTGAAGCTTAGAGAGAGCAGCTTGCACCATCCACTGTCTGGTGTCTCAGAAATGGTCAGCTCAAGCTCCCTATATCACACAGACTAAGACAAGCAACATCCTGAGGACATGCTCCAGAGCCTGTCTACTGGAGGAAAGTGAGGGGAGAAACAAGACCCCTACCTGCTGGACCTGACTGTACAGAGAGGTGAGGAGGCCTTCCCGCTGCTCATCCTGACCTTTCAAGCATGTCAGCACCAGTGACAGAAATGGCTGCTGGCTCAGGAGGGACATACTGTGAGAGAACAGAGAAGGAGCTATACTGCCAGGCTGGGATCAGCACAGCAAACACTGCCTGCCCTTTCCCCTGGACTCACCTCTTCTGCTTCTGGCGGTCCCTCTCTTTGCGGGATGATGACCCTAAATGTTGTCCTTTCTCCAACTCTTCTCCAGCAGCTTTCAGCACATGGCCCTGCACTGATGTTGGAAGCTTGGCAATCAGAGGGGCCACCAGCCACACTCCTGATCTCTCCAGGGAGCTGTGACAACACAGGAGAGGAAAGCTGTTTGCAATGCAATTTAAGATGCAGACTTGTCTACAAGAGAGCTGCATGCTGGCTCTACACCTACCTGAGGATGGGTTTGGATTTGTTGCTGGCAGGTGTAGCACTTGTCGAGCTACTGATATTGTTGACTCCATTACCAGTACAGCTAGCAGAGCTGGTCTCTGCTGACTGCTGGAATACCTCAATGGTGGCCTTGGCTATGTTTTCTAACAAGGAGTTCATCTCCTGGAGGTAGGGAAAAAAAAAAAGACAGTCAAGTCCTTCTCTGAGAGCACCTACAGCTTCCAAATTTCAATTCAGTACAAACTCAGTTTGCCAACTTTCCCATGGCTGCTGCTCCTGGAGTCTCAGACTCATTGCTTCCTTTTTGTGCTTGGCTTTCACAGCCTGACTCCCTCATTTTTTACTTTCTCCCTATCCCCACTTGTGCCAGGCCATCTCCCCACCAACTCTCAAGCAGCCACTTCATCCTTCCCTGTATGATCCCCTCTGAGCAAAAACTCACATTGCTTGCTGTCTGTTTAATCATGAGCTGCAGCTCCAGCGAGGACTGCCTCATGGTCCACTGGTCCAAATTCTGTAACACACACACACACACATACACACTTCACATAATGCCATATCTCAGTTCAGACTACACCAACCCACACCCTCAGGTCCCAGCACAACGAGTGTCAGACCCCTCAGAGGGCTGCAATTACATGAGGCAATTACTAGGACACTCAGATTCTGCCAGCAGCCTGCACCTGTAAGATGCGTTTAATCCTCTGCCGCTGAGGATTTTCTCCCTCCTCATTGTCCAGGAGCCGGTGTGGATAACAAATCAGCTGCATCAGCCTCTGGGCCTGTGTGCTGCTCAGGACAGGATCCTGCAAGTCATTGCTGTCTTCACAGAGGGACTTGAGACATCGTTCTCCAACCCACTCCTGCAAGACGAAGGCAGAGTCAGCACAGTCACACTGATGTCTGATTCCAAACCAACGCCCCTGCTTTCAGTCTCAGAGAGATGCATGGAACACATCAAAATCATAAAAGCCTTATTAGTATGCAGTTATGCCTGATAATCATTTCTCTTCATGAACTGTACTATCCTGATTCAGCAGGCGTCAGGCACAGCACAGTAATCAGAACAGAGGAAACAAACTTTGACAAGTCAGCAGTAATGAAACACAGTAGTTGCTCTTTCTTTTGAGAAAATATTGGTGTGATTTAACAGTACACAGTCACTACCATGTCCAGGCTCCCTCCACACTGCCACTTGGGGTCAGAAGATCAGAAGGGATCACTTAAATTTGTTTGTATTTCCAGCACAACTAACGACTGCAGCTGTCCTAAGTTAGGTAACTCAAGGTTGCAGCTAGCACCAAACCAGAACATGTCTTGGGGAAAAGCACACACCTTAATTCTCAAATAGTGATGGAAAACACACTGCCAAACTTAGTAAAAACCAATTACTTTACTTCTCAGACTCTGGAAAGGAAAATGACTGACTGGATGCAAGCCCCTTATAGTCACATATTTATGCTATTATTGTCAGCCTCTTGATTTCAGTTAGATGCTTCCTAAATGTATGATAATAATAAGGGCAGCAGTTTCCAAACATGAGGTAGGTACTTCACTCAATTTACAGTTAACCTGCAGCATTTGTTAGTGCAGAAATTTTTCATACTTAAAATTAGGCAAATTCATTAAATTAAAATCAACAGAGGACTGCTATATAAGCATTTCTGCATCTGCAGAGGAAGCCTGATCAGAGAATTGTTCCACTGAGAAGTGACAAAAGAAAAGATGAGGATCCAGTTCATTATGCACAGGTGCTGATTCTATGCCTAGAAAGCTGGAAAGACCTTCAGCAGTGGGTAGCAAACTAAGCACCAAAGCACAAAGACTGAAAAGGTCAAAACTCTGGTTTGAAATCCTTGTGAAACCACAGCCTAGATCATTACCTTCATTCCAGATGAAGTTTTCACATGAGATGTGGTGACCTCTCCACTGCCTATTGCATTTCCCCCTTCAGCGTTGCTACATCACAATCTCTTGATAATAATCTTCTCTTTCTTGCCTAGGTAATACACATTTCCTTGGGAAGACTCTTTTTATCATTTGCTCAGCTTCTTACAAGAACTTAGACTTAATTTGTCTTTAAGTTTTGTATAAAGATGAATGAAAGACACGCTGCAGGGAAGGGATGGCATCCAGAGGGGAGTTGGGACAGGTTTGAGAGGTGGGCACTGGAACAGGTTGCCCAGAGAACCTGTGGATGCCCCATCCCTGGGAGTGTTTAAGGCCAAGCTGGATAGGGCCCTGAGCAACTTGGAACAGTCAAGGTGGCCCTGCTCATGATCTTTAAGGTCCATTCCAACCCAAACCATTCTAGGAGTCTATGAAAAAACCTTTAAATTAATTATAATATGCTTCTTTTCCTAATCCCCTCACAATGAAGTCTATTATAAAATGTATACCTGAACCTGAGACTGAGAAATCACAACCTACAATTTAAGGCATTGAGAGCACAAGCTCACTGCTCACAGAAGAGGTGCTAATATTAAACACAGCATTTTACCAGCCCTTCACAGCTGCAGGAAGCCTGCAGGAGCCCTGGCACAATTTGGTGGTAACTCATGGGTGTCTGCTGGAATGTTCACTTCTACACAACCAGTGCTGCCAACAACTGGTATGAGCAGTGATACTGACACTGCTACTCCCTGCTGTGCACAAACACTTCTACTTGCTTCAAGTCCTTCCTATATAGACTTTGATCAGCAAGGGAGTATCTGCTTGTAAATGCTACAGTCAGGTTTAAGTGACATCAAGAATGTTAAATTTATACTTAAAAATAGGTGGTTCTAATTCTTTTTTGGTAAGCTGGTGGCATTGCTATACAGTCAGTCAATTAATAAACAATAGCATGAGGACAACACACAGCACTAATGGTGGGTTTACACATTACTGTTACATTAGTAATATAAAATACAGGTTTCAGATTGTAACACCACATTTTTCCTGCTGAGAGAATAAACCTATAACCGAGGCTAAGGATACCATTCAACATCCATCTTCATACAGCATGGCCACTCTACTCTGCAACATTATTAGCCAGGTTTCAGCTCCTCAAGTGTCAATTTTCCACAAAGGCATAGAAATACTGGTGTTGTCAGATTAGGCTAAGCAAAAGACTTTTGTTGTCATTGTTTTAATTAACTAATCAGGGCAATGCAAAGCCCAGAGACACATTAACAGCCTAGCTGCAAGCAACACTTAGGCTGCATCCTGAAAGACACCATTTATCATTTTAATAAACCATCTGTCTGTCTTTCTTGTGCTGACCTTCTTTGCCTTCAGCACACATCTCAGCTTACCACTCCCAGCACTCCCCTCCTTGGACACGAGCCCTGTGCTGTTGCCAAAGCAAAGAGGATGCAGTCCCTGCACACTGCAACACCTAGTTCCTGAGCACTGCTTGTCTCTGTTTTGCTAACAGTGAGCAATCCTCAGGACTGTCACTTGACAGAAATATTGCAGGTTCTTCACTGATCTTTCAAAGAAATATGTGCCAAACCCAACCTGAAGAAAGGCATGTGAGATATATGAGGGATAAGGACACACCTAGACATGGGACACTCACCTGTTGACATATACTCCTCAGTACATACTTGGCATAAATATCCAAGCTGGCTGTTTCTACAGTTACTACCCGACCACCAGCCTTCCTGGTGCCCAGCTCATCATCCATGAGATCATCAACACCTCCCGGGTGGGAAAAACCAGAGCCTTTCAGTTCTGCATCTCCTAAAAGATAAGCACAAGTGTCACACAACAACTCTAACCACAAAGCCTGACTCAAAAAACATCCTGAGATTTTGTAAACTCTCCCTGTGATCAGTGACCTCTCTGCAGCCAACGCTCAAAGCTGTTTACAGCTACAGACACGCCACATATTCAGCAGAACAGATCTCCTCTGGCCTTCAGCACAGCCAACACGAACAATACAGTGCCTTTCTGCCACTCCCCTGAAAAACATGGTTATAGGTTCAGAGTAACACAGGTACACACCCAGAACAAAGACAGCCTTCAGCACTGCAAAGACTGCTCCATCCACAATACGATTTTGGGAAGCTGCCAGTAAGTGACGGTCACAGGAAGAGCGGATTCCCACAGTGGGTTTGTCTGCAAAGAGGACAAAGGGGAAAGGCAATAATCAGCAAGAGAGAAAGGCACAGGTTCCAGAGCTGCCTGAATTATGTGCCAGCAAGTACCATAAAATCCAGCTCAGAGAATCCTGAGGCCAGTTCCTTTCCTAACTGTAACATGGGGCCCATTTAATTAAGTTTCAAGAAGCATAGTGCCAATCACATTGTGACAAATGAACCATGAAATCCAAATGGGGTGCAGAGCCTGTGTCATGAACTCCAAGCTCCAACAGTACCCTAGACCTAAAATACAAGCTGGATTTAGAAATCTGAGCTATCAGGATACTGGTGAGAAGCCAAGAACAGAGCTTCCTGGAATGTTTCCATCATCACACAAAAAAGGAGTGCTGTAAAACAGCAGCTTCTGGCACCAAGTTAAGAGGCTATACAAAGCTCAAGACACAAAAGAAGAAGTGATCATTACTCTAATGGCTTAGTGACAGCAAGGCCACCTCTACTGGCTGGTTTCCTGCCTCCAAGAACCTTCTCCCCAGTGCCTGGCTACCACGGAGTGACATAAATGGAAGGACACTGTTCTTTGTCCTATGAAGAAAGTGCATCAGGCTTTGCCTGCTTTATTCAAAGCAAGCAGGTTATGATCTCTAACCATAAGGTCTCATATCTCTTCTTGGGGTGCAAGAGCCTAAGTACTTTCACAATAAAGAAAGGCTCTAGGTTCATTCACTTACTGCCATCTTGCTGGCATGGGTTCAGCTGTGGAGTCTTAAACAGATGGAGTAAAATCCGGCAGGTCAGACGTGCTCCTGGTTCTGAGTCCTGTTCACTGCAGGCTATGTAAAGAAAAGAGACAACTGAGATTTCTTAAGCACCAGGACAGCTGACTCCCAATCCAAAAGCTATTCACAGTGCACTGCCCTGGAGCAGCCAGCCGAGAAGCTGCAGCAGCCTTATTGTATTTACAAATATGGAGCATGTGCAGCAATTAACATGCAAACAAGCAAATCCTTCAGTATTATCCCCAGTGACATGCACTGCTTTCTGCTTGCTCTATCTTTCCAACTTCACCCTGTCAGGAGTCTGGATGCTGCAATCCCCAGAGCAGAGATAGGAAGGCTGGTGACAGAGCAAGGCAGTGGCACAGGTATAAGCCCAGCTAGCTGCTCTAGCCAAAACGCTAAGCTGAACATTATTATCAGTGGGAGGCATACTGCTGGAGTTCAGAGCTGAGTACAATGGTCACACAGTGAGGCTGATAACAGCTCCCCATGTTTATTTCACCTCACTCACAAACTCAAGAGAATAGGGCAGTGAAAAACCTTAACACAACCAGTTTTTGATAGAAATTAAAAGGTCCAAATTTCTCTAAAGCACCACATTCAGTTATTAACTATAAAAGAAGTATTAGAAGCATAAAAAACTACAGAGTTCACCAAGTATGCATTAAGCACAGGCCTTTGGGCCAGAACTGAGAGTCAGACAGGTTTGTGCAGGGATGCACTTACCAGCATTGAGGAGTGAGGGGATAGCAGCACAGCGAATCAGGTCCTCCAGCAGCAAGCACTGCCGGGCAATGAGAATGGCAACAAAGGTGGCCAAGGAATCATGGAAAGATAAGTCACTGACCTGAAAGAGAGGAGATTAGCCAGTGATCCAAACAGCCTCTACCTCATTCCCTCTGTCAGCAATTCCTAGGAGCTGGGTGGCAGAAGGGCCCATAACCCCTGGTCAATGTCCACAGTCTGCCCAGGCTGCAACAAACACCAGCGGTAGCCCCGGGTGTTCAAAGCCTTTTCCCTGCCCTCAGAAGACAAAGCCTCCATCCCTTGTTCACTTTTGCCTTCTCCCAAGGGATCCCTCCACTCCTGCTTCAATTCCTTTTCCCCTTTTGAATGTTTGCACTTGCATCAACATTGCAGAGGAGATCATTGAAGCCACAGGTCCCATTATTGGAGGAACAGCACAAAGCTTTGAGCACACCCAGCCACTCGGCACTTAGAGACTTGCAGTAGCCAGTTAGCTCAGCACACAGGATAGCAATGTCGTTCACCCTGTTAAATAAATAATGAAAAAAGCAGAGGGTCAGCTTTGCTACTCATGCATGCCATCAGATCAGTGATTTTCTAAGGGAACCCAGCCTTGGCTCCTCCTTCTTCAAACCCCAAGACAGCCAAGATATGGCCACTGGTTTCCTTACCCTCATCTAAAGAATTTGATTTCTCAGTAGAACCATGAAAGCTCTGCCTCTCACCTGTCAGGATCGTGGTGTCCCACACACACATGCATCAGTGCATTACAGACGAAACTGTAGCGATTGGCTGGGTTTTCATTGAGGCTCTTGCCCAGGTTGGTGTATGTAAAGTTATGTGCAGATGGATTTTCTATAGTGTCAATCATGAACTCTGGTTCCCATAGCATGTTGGAGTCAGATGGCTCAACATTGCAATAGATTGTGTTCTTCACCTTGGAGCAGAAGTCACTAAACAGGACAGAAAAGCGATTAGGAACACAAAAAACTAAGTGGCTACTGAAATCTGGTGGGCAAAGGCAAACCCCCTCTGGGAAAGAACATGCTGAAACTCAAGATCACTGTGTGTACCAATAAAGACCAATACATTTGTTATTCTCTATTCATTCCTTTCTCTGCTTGCATTCTAGGACATGTTGAACATTCAGTTTATTTTCTACATTAACCAGAACTTAACAAAATTTCTATCAGTACTCCTCTTCTGTGGGGAGGAGACTCAGTTTCTCGTAAATCATTTGAAACCTCTGTTAATTTATCCACTCACCCCCCTTTGGACATAAATCCACTTTTAAATAAATACAATTTTTAGTTTGCTGCCCCAAACCACAAGGCACAGTTGTACCATGACATAAACAGAGGCCTAATGATGCTCTTTGTTCTGTTCTCCATTCCTTTCCAAACAAGGAATTTCTCAGGAGCAATCCCATCAAACAAGATCAAAAGCAAAGTTTAAGTCAAGGTGCTATAGTGGGCAGTACCCACTGCATCTTAGCTGCATCAGACTCACCTGAAGAGCTCCCCAAATTTACTTTTGAGGTGACTGCAGGAGGTATACAGGTCGTAGAGATAGGCCAGGATACAGCGCTCTGCTGAGGAGCCATCCGAGCGATTCATGCCATGTTTCACCACCCCACACAGACTGCAGAGAGACAAAAAAAAGTGAGCTGAACCCTCAGGCACCTTTTAGTAGCTGCCTTTTAGGAAGGACATAGATGTCCATGCCCCTTATGAACCCCCAGCACATATACTGCTTCCTTACACACAGAGAGGGGAGAGGCCCTTACCCTTCAAAGACCTGAGCCATCTGGTCCTGGTTCAGGATAAGGCAGGAGTGGTAGTGCCGCAGCACAGCCACGATGCACAGGCACAAGCTGGTGGTATAGCTGCCAACAAGGTCGGAGGATTTCAACAGCAGTTCTGCCTCCACCACGCTCAGTTCATTCAGCAACTGCACCCAATGACAGAAAAACCCTTCAACAGCCACAGGGGTAAGGTATAGTCAGAAAGGGAGGAGGCACACCAAACCCACAGCCTATAGGACCTGCCAGGAAAGGCACTGCCAGGCACCTTCTGCTTAGGGATGCACCCCAGAACAGCTGGCAAAATGTCTCAGGCAGTACAAGGGGCTGTCAGGGCTGGGGTATCTGAGAGTAATTGTGATATGGCCATAGGCAGTTTTAAGCAGCTTGTTTGATAGTTCTATTCTGCATCAAGTCTCACTCTGATATCCTTTCCAGGCTAACAGCCACAATTCCATCAGCTAGGCTTCAAGAGACACCTGGTACAGGCTGCAGAAACAGCAACAGGATTTTAGCAGGATCCAGAAGGCAGCCTGAGCTGCCATGTGCCAAGGATCTTTCCAGGGGAGCAAGGTAGGCAAGGTGCCAGGGACAGACAATCCCCTTCTCACTCAGAACAAGGCCCTGCTGCAACCAGGGACAGAGATGCACTGCAAGTCCTTTGGAAACAAGCCCAAAGCCTTTGGAAGAATAATCCTCAGAACAGAACATGCAAGACTATCTGCCACAGACAACCCATTCCTAACAGCTCTAGCCCAGAAGCATCACAATGACCATATAATCTGACCACCCTCATGACACAGGTCAGAGAGTCCCCAGTGATGACCAGAGCAGGCCAACTATCACAGCACAGATCTGCTGCCTCTCAGGTGGATAAACCCTTCCCAGGGAGCACCTGAGCACACTGCCCTTACCTGGATGGCAAAGTCGATAAGACCACTGATATTGAGTGAATACTCCATCAAGTCAAATATGAACTGCACATGCTGCACCAGAGGCAGGTGGTATGACATTCCCAAAGCAAAGCTGGTGATCTGTTCCAAGACATTACGAGATACCTGCAAGTGCAAGACAACACACAATCTATCTCCCCTTCCAGAAGTCCCCCAGCAGGCTCATCTCTTTCCAGGAAGCTGCTCTCAGTAACACAAAGAGATACAGTCAGGACCCAAGCAGGACAGTAGTCTTCAAATTTTCATACCTGAGATGTGACTTGGTGCTGATCAAAGTGAGAAAGGTGCTGGAACTTTGCAAAGATATCTTCAGCTGTTGGGAATGCTTCTGGCTTGCTCTTTTTCCTCTTCTGGCCTTCCTCCCCACCTACCAAAGTTGAAAACATTAGAAAACAGTATTAGGCTGCTTTCCTCACCAGAGGATCAAACATCAGCCATCAACTTCTGACAGTTCCCCAGCAAGATGAGCCCATGTCATGAAGCACAGGCAAAAGGCCTGAGTCCTAGACCTTAAGTTGATAAGGACTATCTTTAATTAAAAAAAAAAAAAAAAAAGAAAAATTAAGGAACCCCTAACCTAAGAATGACAGTAGGGTAAACATCAAGTGTATCCCAAACAAAAGCACTCCTTGGAGTATCCTTCTGCCTTGATTTAAAATGTACCTACTTTCTGATGAGAACAAGCATTCTGGACTGGAGATGTTCAGCCACAAAAGTTTCTTTGTCAGAGCACTCCACATTTTAAAGCATCATCTTTTCACCACATTTTAAGGTGCCTTTCAGGCATCAGACTAGGAAAGAAAAACTGTAGTAGCCAGGTTCTCAGCTGCTGGACATCAGACACTTTCTGTTGATTTTAACCCAGTTATCCAAATTTCCTATCCTACACATTTAGCACGTGCCTGAAGTGTAACAGAAGGATACATTTAGTGAAGTCTTTGCCAAATACACATTGGTAAAGTGTTTTCTGCTTCTTGTACAAGGGTCTGAATGCAAGAATAAATAAAATAAAATATGAAAAGCCAAAGTTTTGGCCAGGGTCTCACACTGAACCTTGTATGACTCAATTCTCTTCTGAAGACAAGTTAATTAAACAGATATTACCAGCAGGAAACCAACTGTCTTACTTGCTGGTTAGTATGTTTGAAAACAGAGCACCGTTCCAGACTCATTCACTAGTACCTCTTACTGTAGATTGCATAAAATCCTTTCACTGTGAGACTCCAGACAAGGGAATCAGCCAACTGGAAAGATGCTCTTACTTCAGAAAGGAGTGTGTCAAGCTCTACTAACCTGTCTCTGCAGTGCTTTTTCTGTTTAAGACTTTTAGAATGTCTTTGGTTATTTTCTTGATTGTATGCCGAGCATCGTCCCGTTGTTTTCCAACCCCAAAAAGAACTACCAGCCTTTGGTTACACTCATGACTGCATGACTCCTCCTGGGGAACAAAAAGAGACAACTGCATTAGCAACTACATGGCTGAATGCTTTAATCTTGTTTCACATCCGCATCTCTGAAAGAAAAAGAAAACCTTCATCTCAGAAGCTTCTCTGGGAGTAAGCAAGGAGCCATCCAGAAAAGCAGAACTGCTCCTTAGCCAGTCACAGTAGGGAGAGACAGCAGCCTCATGCTGTCAAGAGACAGCAACAGAGGAGCAGTTAGAAGCAGGTCTTGTACCTGAGGAATAGGGAAGTGTGTTGCATACTGGATGTGCCGAGGCTGGTCATACAGGGATGCTAGCATTCCTTCCACAGACTTATCCTTCAGCAGAGTCTTTGCTTCCTTTTCAGGATCTGGCTTTTCAGGAGAAGGGCTGGCTTTAGATTCACAATGCATTGGTGGAGAAAACATCTGGGGAGACATAAGAACAAGAAAACGTAGCTAGGAAACATGGTCATGCAACAGTAAAGCTTGCTAAGGAACGTACTTCTGTTCAGGCCTAAAAAGGAGCAGGAAAAGGAAGGGTTGGAAAACCAGCCAGTTCTTAAGGCAAAAACCAAGAGACTGTGGTCTTGGTTTTTGTGACAAGAGACTATTCGTATTTTTGCTTCTGGTCCATGTTGTATATTAGGTTAAACACAACAGAAAATAACCCAACAGGAGCAAAACATTCATAATTTAGAGTTTTGGAAACAGCCCCTTCCACAGAAGTGAGATCCTGGGAAAGCATGTAACATTACATCACACTTGGCTGACATGTACCTTGAAAGGTCAGAGATGGCTGGATAGATGTAGGTACTCAAGGGTTTTTCAAGCACCACGAGTTCATTTTACTGCTAAGTGCTTCAAAAAGTTCTGCTACCATGAACTATGCCCACAGATATGAAGAACTGTACACCTGAAGTAGTAATAAAGGCCACACAGTAGGATGAAAGCAGAGTAGTGTCTTATCCCAGGATCAAGAAAACCTCTGCAACTGGTCACTTCCAATCTGATGCCATCGTGGCCATTCATTTCCCATCCACTTCCAAGCAGCCCACTTCCTACCTGGCCCAAACACTGGGCTGGCAGCGCCAGAGCATAAGAGATTCCAGGAACAACTGGGACTCAGTCTGCTCCAATGAACACCAACATACATAAATGGGTTATATGGATCTTTTGCAATGTGAACTGCCTTACAACCCAGCCACTTCCAGCAGATACACAAAAACAAGGCACATGCTGCTCCTGGGCTCCCTACAACACACTGACCCTACTTACTGAGTAACAGGACATGCTGGAACGTACCGAAAAATCTGTCTTTTCCATGTCATCAAAGAGCATGCTGGGGTTGTGGTCAATGTCCATGGGCTCTGAAAGACCTGTGTCCTGGGAAGAGACAGAGCAGCTTTACATCTCAGTGACGCATCAGGGAACAAGAGAATATTTGTTGACTACATTGATGTCCATGTTGGATAGTGATAGCAGTATGCCACCACACCCATGGTGCTTGGTGGAGCCTGATACATCTCAAATATTATGGACAGGCCTCACACAGCACCTCATGACATGGTGCTTTGTATCAAGCCACGCAAGATTCTCCTATCTACTCTTCTGCAATCTGCAGGTCCTTTCCAGGCACTTAGAACATAGCCTTAAATTGAAATGCTAAGGAAATAAGTTGAGGGAGGGAAGAGTCAGTGGTACATTCCCCAGCGGGCAACAGCAAGGAAGCTGCAAAGCTGGTAAAAACAGGCAAGCACAACACAGATGTACAGGAAGGCCATGGTGCTTATGCTCTCACCTCCAGCTTGATGCCACTGCTTCCCTCTGTCTCCTTCCTGTCATGTTCCTCAGCAGGGTCATCAAAGGGTGAGGGAGGGCGAGGCCCATGAGAATCCATGGCGAGATCACCCCGGGAGATGAGTGTGCACATGTAGATGTTGTGGGAGAAGACATCATGTCGGATTAGCTCACAGAACAGCAGCACCAGATTAAAGAACTCCACCTTCTCGTTTTCCTTCCCAGGATCAGCTGAAAGGACAACACAGTCAGGGCTATCAGAGTAGTTCTGCAGCACTATAATCAACACCAACCACCTAACCTAAGGCAAGGAAAAGCATTTCCTGAGATGTCAACACAGTGACTGATACACAGTTCTGAGATTACAGCAGGGACTAAAAGCAGAAAATTAACAATTAAGTAAGTCAAAAGCTCTCCAGTGTCACAGTCCAGAGGTACTGCACTTTAGCCTAGAAGTGCTATTCCTGGGGATACAAACAGCTGCCTGCATCATTCAGACTTGTTATCCTATCCCTCTTAACCTTCCCATCAGAGCCAGAGCTCTGTCACCAGTTAAAAACCTCCCTTTAGTTCTTAGCCTGAAGTAATTCCTGATTAAACTCATTTATCCTTGGCCAATGCTCTGTTAACAGAAATGCCTCTGTATCATCCTTCTGTCATCTGGCCCTGCAAGTTGCTTTTCCTCCCTCACCAAGATAAACTCTGAATTGCAAGGAAGACAGATAGAGAATTTAGATACATCCCATACCTACACACAAGAGAACTGCACAAATTCAAAGTTTGCAAGAGAGGGAAAGCTAGAAACTGGGAGACCACAAATTCTTATTACATACTTAGCATAGGAGCTTGAGTGTCAAGGAACTGCATAAGGACATCCTGAAAGACAGGAGCACTGGCTGCTGACAGAGAGCCGGAGGAGATGGAGCCCTTCTCATCCACGACTTCAGAGTCCCCACATCTCTGCAGAAACAGAAAAGTACCAACTGCTGACACAGAGGAGAAACTTCCTATCCATATATCTTAAAAAAGAAGCCTTCAAGAGAATTTTTCTATTTTGCTCTTGTAAGCAAGCCACCACACAGGTTTCTGTAAGCTACTGCACAGTCTCCAAGTATGTCAGCGCTTCTGCACTGCCATCAGCTGTCCTCAAATGTATCCAAGAAATGGGATATGCACCATCCCACAGGCTCATTTATGACCTACATTGGGTCAGATGGAGCAAATGCCATAATTAGCAGCACCAGTGACAAGAGGCACTGTGCTGATCAGCCTTTGCCTGTCTGTGTAATAGGAGTTAGGTAACTTCTGCTCTCCTTTATTGCTCCCAGCCTTCCAGGAATAAGGACCTACCTCAGCCTCGATCTCTGCCTGACGCTTCTCCAGGAGCTTGGCCACGACCATGGCCCTGTGGCGCCCAGAGCGTTTGTAGCTGACAGCCCACTCACACAGCAAGGCCACCACTGCATCATCGTCTGAGGAGATCTGGGGGGAAAAAAGCACTAGTGAGAACCTGAGCCAAGCAGAAGAGGGGAGCAGACAGAACAGTGGGTCTACTCCCCACAGAACAGAGACTGAACACTGCTACATTCCTCTCCTCCTTGCAGGGAGGACACATGTCAAGCTAGAGCCCCCCTGCTTTGACTGCATTTTGCAACATGAGGTCCACAGTCCCTGACAAATCTCCAGACTGACTCTGCTTCAGAAAACCATCTCTCTTCCAGCAGCACATTTAGAGACTGCTAATCACAGCACTGAGTAAAACACAACTTCTCAACACCCGCATACAAAGTATATGAAAAGCCAGTCCTGTGCTTTTCTAGAATTCAATGCAGTAGTGGATGCACTATGGTCCTACACACCATAAATACATCAACTCCCAGGCTAAGAGGAACCTGAACTGTGAGCTCCCAGGAATCAGCAGCCAGCCCAAAATGTGACCAGGCTAGTACTGCCATAACAAGTCCTTAGCACCAATCTGGTATGCAGACTGACATCTTTCATCAGTGAATTCTCTCAAGCTTACATGTATTTGTTGGACTTTCTAGAGCACAGACCCCCCCCTTCTCATTTCAGTACGTTCCTAACAGAGCTACATGTAATCCTTTTCAATGAGGATCATGTCTCTTGGCCAAAGGCCACTACCTAGTCAGCTCTCGGCAGACACAGGACAATAACAGTGCGGTTATAAACAAGAACACAGCCACATCCAAGACCAGGGCCCAGCAGCCAAGTCCTAGAGCACCTCATGACTGTCTTTGGTTGGACCCAGCCCAAATATCCTGTTATACAAGGAATCCAAAGAGTTGCTGAAGTCAGATCTTTCAAAGCTGTGACTGTCCAGAACTTCTAAGGTATGCAAGACACGGCCAATAGTGAAACCTAGAAGAGAACAGAGAAGAAAAATGTGTATTTGGCACCTGGTACAAAAGACTCTGGAGCAACACCAGATGTGCTGCCAAGGTCAGCTAAGGTCAGAAAGGCCTACACCTGGTATCAAGACCAGTTCCACAAGGAAGAAAAGATGGGTTGTAGCTGTAGGTGATTCTCTTTTACGTGAAAGAGAGGGTTTGGACCCTTCTCTAAGGGAAATCTGATGCATTCCTGGTGCCCAGGTTAAGGACATGAAATTAGGAAACTTCCTAGCCTGGTCCAGCCCTCAGACTTTACTGGTCTCCCACACAGGAGGAGATGAAGTTGCAAGTGTAGTCCAAAGACAATCAAAAGGGACTTCAGGACCTTGGGACCGACCATTATAAAGGGATTCTAGAACAGATTTTATCTTCTCTTCTATCCTTCCAGTTACAGGCAACAACATTGGAAGAAACAGATGGGCCCAGTCTATTAACATGGCTCCATGGCTGGTGTTGCCACCAAAATACTGGTTTTTTCTCACAATGGGAGGGCCTACACAGCACCAGGCATGCTGGACTGTTCAGTGTATCAGAAACTGGTTGGACAGTCAAATCCATATGGTAGTGGTCAAAGGCTCAGAGTCCCAGTGGACATCAGTGATGAGTGGTGATACAGACACAGACAGAGTGCACCCACAGCAAGTGTGCAGATGACACCAAACTGAGTGGTTTAGTTGATAGTCCTGAAGGATGGATGACAGCCACAGGGACCTGGACAAGCTCCAGCAGTGGCCTGTGGGAATCCCATGAGGTTCAACAAGGCCAAGTACAAAGTGCTCAGATTGTTCAGCCTGAAGAACAGTGCTCTAGGGTGACCTAACTGTCACCTATCACACTAAGGCAGGCTTACAAGAAATCTTGAGAGAAACTTTTTACAAGGGTAGGAAAAAGGGGAATGGCTTTAAACTGAAAGAGGATAGACTCAGACTAGATGTTAAGAAGAAATTCTTCCCTGTGAGGGTGTGGTACAGGTTGCCCAGAGATGTTGTGGATGCTCCATTCCTGGAAGTGTACAAGGCCAGGCTGGATTGGTCCAGAGCAACCACATTTAGGGGAAGGTGTCCCTGCCCATGGCAGGAGAATTGAGACCATTTGATTTTTAAGGTCCCTTCCAACCCAGACCATTCTATGATTCTATAAGAAGTTTTTGTGAGCTCAGTGCTCGGGCTCACTACCCAAGGAAAGCTGAACCAGTCAGGCAGGGGTCCACTCAGCTTAAAATCCCAACTCTCACTGTGGTCAACAGCAGATTTTAGGGGAAAGCATCTCTGCACGGCACACAAACAAGAGTATAGGTACCTGGTAAATATTTCCAGCTCCTAGTAACAGAAACTCCCCCCATACCTGGAGAAATGGGCCCCTATAAGATTTTGTTTTGGAAAGAAAAAGTGCCATGTCTTACTGCTGACAGTAAACACAAAGAGTTGTAAATAGGAAAAAATCAAAAAGACAGGAGTTTTGTCAGAGTAGCACATCGATCTTTAACCTACAGCAAGTTACCTGCTGTGGTTTCTTGGCACTTGTCAAATGACCAGCGAACCTCCACAGCCTGGCCACGTTCCTTTATCTGCTGCTCAATTTCACGCAGCTTTGCCCGAACCTAGAAACAGTGGACTTGTGTAAACATACAAAAGGATGCCTTAGAAGTCCTGTGAACAAAATTATTAGAAAACACAGAGAAGGACAGCAATTCTACTTAAGGTTAGATTCTGCCCATCTTCCAAGGACATCACTATCTGGTTTATAGCAGAATGAGAGCACTTAATTCCTAGGGATTGAGACAGCACCTCCAGATCTGCTCATCACACAACATGAAAAGAAAATTCTGAAAGAGCTAAGATACAGCTGTTATCCCAAACCACAAGAGCTCCCTTTCCTGAAGCTCACCTGCTGTGTAAAGGCTGAATTCCCCCCTGGCATGGGCAGGTTGGATGGGGCTATAGGCAGGTGGTCCAATGGAGAGCCAGTCTTTATCCTGCTATCGGTCAAGGAATAATGCCACACAAGGGCACTCGGGCAACACAAAATTATACTCTGCAACAGACAGAAAAGTCAGCATCACTGAGCAAATTAAGGTCAAAACAATTAAGTTACATTTCTACAGAACTAATCACTACTTGATCCTATTGCCCAGGCACTCATCCTCTATACAGCATATTTACTATCTGGGTGGGTTGTTTTTGTTGTTTTCTTTTTGTTTGTTTGTTTTAAGATCTGAAAAACCCTTTGGATCATACAAACTCACATCCCCAATGCACAATCCAACTCTCATGGTCCAGAAGCAGCAATTACATTAGCGACTTACAACCGTCATCAAGTGTAAAGTCTGAGAAGAAATACAAGATAACAGACCTAAATTATTTAAACCATTTTGCTTGATAATCACAAGTCTGATTATCATAGTAACAATACCATGGTATATGCATTCTCATTCTTTTGTGATCTTGTACACTCACATAAGCACAGACAAAACTTCACTAAACAATTCCTATGATATTCCCCTACATTTTCTGTCTCACAAAGCTGTTTTAGACCCTCAAACCAAAGAATCTGCTTATCTTGAGAACATTTCAGCAACGGTTAATTATGCACATTCTTAGAATTATGGAAATTCTTAGAAATGCACCTGTTTCCACTGAGATATACTAAAGATCAGACTATCATTTACCAGCATCAACTTTTTAAGTAGGTTGTGTCTGAACTCCAAATCAGACAAACCTTTGAGGTGTATATGCTCCTCTATTTTCCCTAAAGCAAGCTCCCCAAATACAGGATTTTTTATATTAGAGACATGTTTTATCACATAGAAAATAGAAAAAAAAACAACCCTCTAAATGTCTTGACCAGAAAGCAAACAAGACTTAATAAGAATGCAAAAGGTTTATTTATAACCCTACAATGTTCTCTAACCCTCGCTTCTAGAAAGATCCTTACTTCTAGCCAACTGTACTACAGAAATTTTCTTTTCCTCTTTTTCTCTGAGAGCTGGTTGGCTGCTTCTTGATCCTGCCAGGGCTCCTTCCTCTAAAGTTTCTCTCTTGAGCAGCAGATTCCCAAGCTTTGTGCTCTCTTCCTCTCCAACTCCTGCTCCATTCTGCACTCTCTGGAACCTTCTCTGCTTTAACAAGTCTTTTCTCCCCTGGAAGAAACAATCCCCACTCTTGCATGGGCCCACCTCACCTAGTCACTCTCCTCTTGAAGGAGCAAAACACAATCATGAATGAATGCACACACTGAACAGAACTTGCCTCTCTCTGACAAAAGGAGAGTAAGGACTGAATCCCACAGTGTCACAACAGCACCAGTTCCTCAAACATCTATCAGTAAGGCTTTGACAACCTTGCCCTTTTTTTGCAATGTAATGTTTAATCAATCCCATCTAGAAAGATTATGAGTTTAGAGTGGTTCCTTTTCACAGCCTGCTACCACTCCTAAACCACTACATTCTTCCATAAAGTGGGAGGAGTTGTTTCTTGTGCAAGCTGTTAGGTTGTGGATTGGTTTTTTTGGTTCTGTGGGAACTTTTCTTTTGATGAGGGGATGTTTGTTTTTAAGAGTTGACAAAATTACAAAGCACTTTCATTTCTGCCATAATTTCCTCTCCTGGATGAAAACCTGCTATTGATACACACATGGGAAATAACCCTTCCTTTCTTTCTCATCCTTTCTTTTGTAAAGCTTTCCCAGCCACGTGAGGCACCTGTGAGTAAAGCAAAAGGCTCTATTCCAAACCATTTTTCTTATGCAAGTCAGTCAAGGGCACTGCTACAGCACTGTCTTACAAAAACTCTGTAACACATCAGCAAAGATAATCATGATTTGATATTTCTGTACTTACAAAGCTGCTGACTCAGACTGTAATGATTTTTCTGTGATGGCACACAAATCATCCCTGTTGACACCAGAATCACCATCACTTAAACATACCTGAAGGATGCAGCTGAGCCCATACACCACTGGCCGGTGCTGGGGGCACAGTAATAAGTCGCTGAAAGGGCTGGGAGGAGGATTCCCTGCAGCTGGCTGAGGGGTGGGAGTTGAAGGAAGAGCATTCCCTGTCTGGGCAGACAGGATGTGTGGTGGGTGCCCACCAGCACCATCCAGCTGCATAGCAAGCCTGCGGGTGCAGAAGTAGGCCAGACGTCTGGACAGGTACGCAGACTGCACAAACTCTCCAGAGTACTGCAGGGAAGATGGAAGGAGGGGCAAACATCCTTGTCACAAGGAACACAAGAAAAAACCCCGACCTTCCCAATGTACTACACCGTGTGACACTGCCTTGAAGAGGCAGTTTCTTTCTACTTAGCTTTTTTTACTTTTCTTTTTACTCCTTAGCATCATGGATCACCCACTGGCTACTAAGCATCAGAAAAACCCTTGAAATGCTCTCTGGCAATGATTTAATGTATAAAAATGTACCCACACCCAGCCTTCCCAGAGCTTCAAAGGTTTGCCCAGAATCTGTTGCAAAAGAAAGAAAGAAAAAAGCAGTTTCCATGTACTGGTGTACAACCAGTGGAACCATCACAGCTGTGGCATGGGCAGGGATTTCCAAATCCAGTGCAGGGAAAAAGGGTAAAGGAGAATAAAGACCAAAAAAGAGCAGGACTAAAAAGACATCCTTGGATGAGCTGAGAAGGGTGCTCACAGGGACACTCCCTGGCATTCTTAGTGCAAAACAACCCATTATCCCCTTAGGAAGGGGATGGCCAAAGCAGAAGTCAGCACTCTCCTAGAGCAAGCTGAGAGTGTATTTCTCACCCGCAGCAGCAAAGGAAGGAGCATTTTCAGAAATTCATCTTCTCCTGACCGTATCTTCTCAAAGCACTCGAGGACCCATGTCAGGAATTCATGCCGGTCCAACATGCCATCCTGCACACAGATAAGAGCAGAGCAAATGGATGAAAGCTGAAGTAAACTCCACCAAGGCAAGACAGAGCAGCAGCAGCTTGCACTCCAACAGTGGAAATAGCTCTGGAAGTTTTCACAGTTCTGTGCTACCCCTGTCCTATTACTGAGCTCAAAACTGCATCTAGTCCTAGTGATCTATTCACTAGGAAAGAGAGCAACTTGCAGAAACAGATCACTTGGCATCCACTCCCCCTGCCCTCCTCTGCTCACACCGACCCAGCAGCCCCCGCCAGTCCCTCACCTGGAACATGAACATAGCCAGTTTCTCATTGTAGTCCCACTGCTTCAAAGCCTGTTCCACCTCTTGGGGCATTGGTCCCGATGGTGAACCACAGCCTGGCCCTGGGAGCTGTCTGTAGAACTCTGCAATTTTCTGCAGCTGCTCTGACAGGTACTTGGTGATGATCTGTGTCCATTCTGGAGAAAAGAGGTTAGCAATGAGCACTGTGGCAAAGAGGAGCAGGAAAGAACAAGGATGGTGCATTGGCAGAAAGCCAAAAAAACAGAACACAGTCAGGGGAACCCTTCTAGATCACAGCAATCTGGACCAGGCCAGGATGCAAAGGATGTTGGATCCAGAAATGACATTGGGAACACAGACAGGGAGTAACATACCAAAATTATCTAGGAAATGTACATACTCACTTGGGAAGTAGCTAAACAGTCATCACTAATTGCAACTTTACAATCTTCGTATAGTAAGAAAAAAAAACAGGTAAGGCAGCAAAGGAGCTCAGCAGAACTTAACAGGGAGAAAGAAAAGTAAGGCTCCTGGGAAGTATTTATGGCTGCTAAGACTTATTTTTCAGTGTACTTTCACAGGTGGGCCTGTTGTTCAAACAGTTACTCACATCAGAACCCAAGGACTTATCAGCAGGAAACAAGTTTATTTGGATTTACCTCTTACTGATCAAGAGCAGGCTTAGAAGGAAACAGGTGTGATGGACAAAGCCAGTGCTGCACACAGAGTGCTTACCAATGAAGGGATCAATGACATGACGCTTTTTCACCTTGGTTTCTGTGATGGCAGCATAATAGGCACAAGTCATTTTGATGAGCCATGCTGCTCTCATTACTGGAACAGTGTATTTTGCCAAATAACCAAAGACCTCTTCCTTCTTGCTAAAGATGGGCACCTGTCATGAAATGGAGAGGGAAAACTGAACCAAGCACTTGGAATAAGAACTGAAGCAGCTAAAGCAGACCTCTGCCTCAGAAAAACCTGCTGCCAAAATTCACTTGTGATCAGAAAGCAACAGTACCAAAGCTGCATTTCAGTATAAACAGAAACAAAATAAATTGAAAGAAGACAGAACATATAATTACATCAATGTAAATCCATGCCCTGAGTCCTGCAAACATCTTGGAGGTTATCCTCCAGAGAGCACATAAAGAGCTATGAAAGATACAGACGGAGGACTGAGTCAGTAACAGAGTATCTGCCATGCAAAGTGAAGACAGGACCCTTCACTTTGTATACAAAACCCAGTAGTTACAGAAGTCTCACAATATCATGAGTACTCAACAGAACACGGTGAGAAACAGGGAACTGAGTACAAAGTAGGAAGGAATTCATTAATCCAAGATTCAAAATTCAAGATACAGCATAAGAGGATACCAATGAAATAATCAGGCTGCAGGACTATAAACCAGGAAGCAATAACACATTGCAGGGAAAAGTACAGCTGTGGGGCTCACTTTCACACAATACTCTGGAGAGCAAAAGTATGTGTGTTTTCACAGAGGAAAGAAAAAAAATCACAAAAAACAGGTCCAGTACCTTCGAGTCCCTGAACTACTGGTGTTCATTTACCTATTACGTTTCCTACATTCTTCCCAATTACTCTCTGATGCCTCAAAGTCAGACTACTCGGCTACTGACAGTCACTCCGCTCTCTCACATCTAAGTTCATGAAAATGGATGGAGCTCATAGCAGGAAAACAGGGGAAAACCTTGAAAGGTTCAAGCTTTCACCAGGACCTCAGGAAACTGACAGTCAAAACACAAAGAAGGACTAAGTTTATAAAGAGTCAGATTCTGGGAAAATCTGATTACTTTAATTTTCCCCCCAGGAGTGACTCAGACCATTTTGCAACTGGGAGTTATGTTTGTTTCACAGTGCATACCAGATTCACAAGTACCTCATTTGTAGGCGCCCCCTGAGAGAGAGCTATCTCCCTTGCTATCAGGCCTGATAAAATGCCAGAGTAAGACCCTTCTTTCATACTCTACAGAATTCACAGCCTGGCCAAGACCAAGTGATAGCACATGTACTCCCCTCTGCTGAAAAACAGAACCGCCTCACTGCAAAAGAAGTCTGGGAAGTCATTTAGGTGATTATTTTCAGTAATTCTCACTATGACTTTTGAGAACTTGAGAAATCCTCCACAACAGAAATGTCCTAATCTAAACAATAGAGCAAAGGCAACAGTGGCAGCTTTTCTGAAAAACAACGGAACATCAAAATAAATCAGTTGTGTCCTACAAGCCAAAAGGCAAAGCTAAACACACCTCAAAATAACAGCCAAGAGAACAGACTTCAAAGTGTGGATGACTACAGTCAGGGCGCTACAAATCCTACATCCACTCTTCAAGCTGAAAGCTTCACAAGACGTAGAGACGAGGAACTTCTCCAAACAGTAAAGACCTCCAGAAACAAGCACAGATTAAATTCTCTGCCCTGCCAGGCTGCCTCTCCTGTAACATACCTTCTTGGCAAGATGAGTGAGGGGCTTAGTTCCAGCCAGATCAGTGAACCAGTTGTTTATGGCACTCTGAGAACGTGCTGTCACCAGCCAAAAGTTATCCTTCTGATTGACCTGGGGTTTCCGTCTCCCCGTGTCAGGCAGGGTGTTGCACCGTAGCTTTTCTGCAATAATACTGCTAAAATTTGAGCTGATCTGGAGGAAAAGGGAAAAAAAAGGATTTACTACATTTCAGAGATCAAAGACCTGATCAGTGTGCTTAAAATATCATTTATCATTCCTACCAGAAGTCTCACCAGTATCAACTTTTGAAACACAAAGTAACTGCCAATAACTCCTTTGTTATACTTGCAGAGATGAATGTGTCTAGACAATAATCAAGCAGGGACTCAAGTTGAGATGGACACAACCCTTTAAAAATACTTGTCAAGCCAGACAGAAGGCTCCTCAGACAGAAGTCAGCCAAGGAAAACAAATATCCTGTGCTTACTGATTGCCTTCCAACCCAGGTCATTACTAGTTGTTTTTGTCAGGAAGTCAACATCTTGATTTCGGAGACTGGAAAAATGGAGCTGAAGCCTATTATATAACTCCCATTTTTAAAATTCCAGATGTTTCACAAAATCATACTTTCCTTTTACCATGGCCATCATGTAACCAAACCAATAAGGAGCTTCTCTCTCCTACGATCAAGCCTTGTGCTTTAATTGCAAAATTTAAGGAGTCCTAGATGCCGGCTTAACGAAAACTGCATAGATCTGCCCCAAAGATGCACTGAGCCAGACAAGAACCTGCTCTCTTAGAGGTGGGACACAGTTCTAAAAGAACTTGGATTCTACACAAACGGAGGGTCAAGTCTTAAAAACACACATACAAAAGGGAAAGATCTCCTAGTTCTTGACACAGGGAGGGAATGAGACCCAGGACTGTGCAAGGATCTGGCCGCCTGTCCTGCTAAACCCGCCCTCGACCGTCGGGACGTCTCTCACCTTCGCCGGGTTGAAATTGACATTTTTGGCACTGCCGTGCTCGTCCCCAGAGACGGCCGGTTGGTTGTTGAAGCCTTGCTTGACATTCAGCGCAGTCAGCTCATCCTGCGGGGGAAGGACGGTCAGCAGGGCCCGGCCCGGCCCCTCCGCGCCCACAGCCGCAGCCTCTGTCCCCACGGCGGGGGCTGAACCAGGCGAGGCCCGGCTGCTCCTCCGACCTCCCCCAGCCCTCGCTACCAGGCACCGCCCAGAGCAGTGCTGGGACACCGGGACCGCGGTTCCCCCGGCCCGGCCAGCGCCCCCCACGCCCGGGGTCCCGGCGGACGGCGCCCCCTCGCCCAGCTCCCGGCCCTCGCGCCGCTAACCCGGCGCTTCCTCAGCTCCGGGCCCGGCACAGCGGTCCTGCACCCCGGGTCCCCCCAACACGCCCGGCCCCCGCACCTCCTTCTGCTTGGGGTCCTGCGGGTACACGTCAGGCGGGCCGAGGCGCGGGCGCTTGAGCGGGCGGTGCTCGTAGCTGAGGACGCCGAAGGCCGCCATGGCGGGCCGGCCGGGCGGGGGCGGCCGGGCCACAACAAGGGCCGCCGGGGCCGCCCGCGCCTGCGCACTGAGCGCTGCGCCGGGGCAGGTGGGCGCCGCCGAAGCCGGGCCGAAGGAGCACGGAGAATCCCGAGCGTTGCCGAAGAGGCCCGAGCGTTGCCGAAGAATGCCGAATTTTGACGGAGAGACCCGAGTGGTGCTGTGACTGGACCGAGGAAAGACGAAGAACACCGAGCGCAGCCGGAGAGATCCGAGAGTGAACGGAGAGAGCCGAGCGTCCCCGAAGCAGGGAGGGGAGGACAAAAAGCGCTGAGCGCTGCAGGAGAGTCCCGAGCAGTGCCGGAACGGCCCGAGCCCGCTCCGAGCGCAGCCGAAAAGTGTCGAAGAGGGACGGGGCAGCCCGAGGGGCGCGCGCGCGCCCCCCGGCGGAGACGACGCGGCGGTGGCGTGTCCGGACATGATCACGTGACAGCGCCCCTCACTCTCGCCCCCGGCCCCGATACCGGGGCATCCCCGGGACCCCGGCCACCAAGACCCCGTGCGGCCCCCACCGGCCGTACTGTCACACACACCAAGCCCTGCCTTGACTCTCTCCTGCAGCCGCCCCCTCGACTGCCTCGGTGTCTCCCAGTGATGCTCCCAGGGATCCGGGCGGGCTGGGCGCTGGGATGCCCATCCCAGCCATGCTCCTGGAGCAGCCCAGTGGCGGCGAGCCCTACAGCATGAGCCATGGGAACACGGCAGGATGAAATGGGGGGTCCAAGAGGTGTGAGGCGGGGGAACTGAGCAGGGACGGTGACACCGTCCCGGTGGGATGAGCCAGTGGAATGTGCTGTGGGATCCCAGTGGGTTAGCTGTGGTATCCTAGTGGGATGAGCCATGGAGTTCCACTGGGATGAGTTATGGGGTCCCACTGGGATGAGCTGTGGGATCCCAGTGGGATGAGCTGTGGGTCCCCTCTGGAGTGAGCAGTGGTCCCCATAAGGCGGCCCTTGGGGCAGCACGGCGGGTGGCCCCCGGTGCAGGCGGTGCCGTGGCAGGAAGCAGCGTGCTGCGGAAGCCGGCAGTCCTGGCTGAGGCTGTTCGCACGCGTCCCTGGCCAGCAGCCCCCATGGCGGCTCCTGGCACCTTCCTCGTGCCTGTCCTCCTCCTGTTCCTCTGTGGGCCGGGTCCCTACCCTGCTGCTGCCAACAGCCACCCAGGTAAGGGGGCACATGGGAAGGCCAGGGGCCCCTTTTGTGGTTGGGGCTGGGGGATGGAGCTCCCCAGTGATGGCGGGCGAGGACAGGATGTGGGGCTGTGTGGGCTGGTGCGCTGTTGTGGCACACACCGGGGACCCTGCGACCCCTGATGTGTCGCAGACCTGCAGCACATATATGGCCTGTTGCAGTGGGGCTGCCAGGAGGGTCAGGCTGTACCAGGGAGCCCTGCTGGGCTGTCCTTGTACCCACTGCAGTGCTGGAATATTTCTGACCCCACTAGCTCCCTGACTACTAGTCCTGCAGGGCTCCTGCCCCATCACTCTACTGGCAGATCCTACTGGTCTGTGCCACGTGTGGGTGCTGGCCAGGATGGTCAGTGGATCTGCACCAGCTGCCCTTTCCTTCCTGGTCCCCTCAGTAGTGCTGTGCACAGGAAGGGGACACAACACAGAGGCGTTTCTTTCCACCTGACGCTCTCATCCCAGATGCTGTTTTCTGAGAAAAAATGCACTCCTTGCCTGGCTGTCAGTAAAATAACAGCTCTCTGTGGAAAAAGCCCCTCTGTATCCCTGGACCTCCTGGGCTGGCGGGAAGGTGCCCTCCATCTCCAGGTGTAGAAACAGCCTGTTTGCTCCACTGTGTTACACTACAACCCAGGAAAGCTCGACTCTGGCTTTCTCCTGCCCCTGCAGTGCTGGTTGATGCATTTGTTTGAGGGAGGCTCATATGGATACGCAGGGATCTGGCGTGTGCCATGTCTCTCCAATGCACCCCTGGGCCTTGGCACAGCCAGCCACCACTGCCATCCCAGCAGTGTCTGTTGCTTGCAGGAGTGAAGTGTGTCCTCTTCAATGAGGAGTACATGAACTGCACATGGGGGAACAAAGAGATGCCCGCAGTCAACTACTCCCTCTTCTACTGGTAGGTGTCCCTGTCCCATGGCCAGTCCTACAGCAGAGTGTCCAGCAGTGGATCCCTGTGCAGCATTGCTGGTCCTGGCATCAGGCCTCTCCTCCTCCCCAAGCCCAGGGTGGGCAGCCTCTGTCTCCAGAGCAAGCAGGATGGGATGTGCTGGGGAGAGGGGTCCTGGTGAGGGCTGGGGCATGTGAGGCCTTGGGGAGTCCTGGCAACCCACTGTGGCACAGGTACAAGAACACGTCTGACAAGAAGGTGGAGTGCAAGCAGTACCTGCAGCACCAGGGTGTCAGGGTCGGCTGCCACTTCAAGCAGAACGAGCTCATCCACTTCCAGACTTTCTACGTTCACATCAATGCCAGCGTTGGCGGCAAGACCCTGGAGATCCCCAGCGAGCGCATGGAGCTGCAGGACCTGGGTACAGAGTGGCGGGGGGACCCCACTCTCCTCTGCAGGGCTGTGGGTTCTCAGAGCTCCCCTGTGAGCTCCCAGCTGGCAGCAGGGCCCTGGCCATGGGGCCAGCCCTCAGTGGGCATTACCTGTCCCTTGCAGTGAAACCAGAGGCGCCTGTCAACCTGACCATCCGCAACATGAGCAACAATCAGCTGCAGCTGACCTGGGCCTCCCCGTACCCCAGAAACAAGTGCCTGGAGCATGCTGTCAAGTACAAGAGCAACAAGGACACCAGCTGGACGGTGAGAGCCCTGGGCAAGGCACCTTTGTGGCTGTGCCTGGGGGTGAGCTGTGCACCAGCCTCCAAGGTGGTCCCAGCCAGCAGCTCAGGGCTGATGTCTCTGCAGGAGCTCTCGGTGAATGGAGATGTCTTCTCCTTACCCAGCGTGGACTATGAGAAGTCCTACACCTTCTATGTGCGCAGCAAGATCAACAAATTCTGTGGCAGAACCCAGTTCTGGAGCGAGTGGAGCGTTCCTGTCATCTGGGGCAGCAACTCCACCAGCAAGGGTATGTTCTGAGGGCTGCAGTGGGATAGGATGCACTGGAGCATGGCAGAGCTCAGCAGGTGAGAGATGGCCAAGCAAGGAGAGAATGGCCTGAGGCAGCAGCTGTAGGGACAAGACCCATCTGGGCATGTGGGGTGCTGGCAGCAGCATCCTTTGTACTTCTGGAAGCAAAACACACCCCACCAGTGGGACCTGCTGACTTTTGCCAGGGGCTTCTTAGCTCTGGAGGGCATGGCTGGGCCACGACAGGGTCATCAGCTAGTTATGGTGATAGGATGGGAGCAATTGGGGACAGGCCCCTTCTCCATGCTCTGTTCCCAGCTGAGCCCTGCCATGAGCAATGCCATGGCCATCCATGAAGGGCCACCTGCAGGCCCACCCCACTGCCATGGTGGTGTGCTGTCTGGGGATCAGTGTCACCCCTGCTCTTTCCAGGCACGGTGGAGGAACAGCTGTACTGGTTTGGGATCCGCACAGTCTTGGTGCCCATTGCCTCCTGCCTGCTGCTGCTGGTCCTTGTCATCCTGCTGGTGCGCATGGAAAGGTGAGTGTGGGGAGCTGGCTGGGGGCAGCAGCACTGGGGCTCTTCCCTCTAACACACCTTTCCTGCACAGGGTGTGGGTCATCCTGATGCCCCGAATTCCCAACCCCAGCAAGAATTTTGATGAGCTGTTCATCACCCACAACGGCAATTTCCAGGTAAGGTGGTGCAGGCAGTCCTGCCCTGGATTCACCCCGGCTGCGTGGGGTTGGGGCTGGGCTGGGTGGCGGCTCCTCTCACCCTGCTCTGCTCCCTGGAGGAATGGACTGGAGTCCCCAAAGATGTTGTGGAGAGCTTCAAGCCCAACTACAACGAGAACATCTGCTATGTGACTGAGCTGCCACCCAAGGACAGCCATGAGCCCCTCTGGGACAGCAGCAACCGTGCACCACCTCCAATGCCTGGGCCCCCAGCTGCCCCCAGTGAGCACAGCCCCTACCAGAACAGCTATGGGAGGGTGTGACACGCTCCTGCACTCCTGCATGCCCCATTCTCCACAGCTTTGCTGCCCAAACCTTACTGCTCCTCAGGCCCTGCTCCCTGCTCCTGCCATGCCTCTGCCAAATGCCCTGGACCCCGGTCTTGCTTCCTGCCAAATACCCTCCCTGCTCTGAGGTGCCCACAAGCACACCCAGGGATGTGTCTTGGTGAGTGGGCAGGGGCAGCTGAGCAAGCAGAGGCCACTACCCAACTGATGGGGACACACAGGATGAGGAGTCCCACTGGGGCCAAGTGTGGAAAAATAAGGAAAGATAGGCAAGAAAGATTGTAAACATGCTCAAGTGCCTTGCAGCTGATGTAGGAAAAACACATATACCATACTCATGTTGTTTAGCTTTGTGTATTCAGTAAGTAGAACTTCTGTGTTTAGATAACACAGACCTGTGATAGACTTAGTGGCACCTTATTTAACATGCTTGAGATTCCTGGCCTGCTGTGGGAAAGATCAAATCATAGTGGTAAACCACAACTGCACAAATCCTTGATAAACAGGCAAAAACAGCAGGTTCAGGGATCCTCTAGGGTGGACCAAGATCCACACTGCCTGCATCCCTGCTTATGTGCCTCTGCCTGGGTGCTGCTTGGGGGGTCCTGCAGTTGGTGAGGTAATGAAAATAAATTTCCTCTTTGCTTTTCATCCATGGTTTTGTGGTTGTTCCTGTGTCCTGCCGTGCTGGCTCAGAGAGCAAGCCACTGTCATTGTGGCAGTTCCCCCAGGCCTCCCTGCTCCTTCCCCTGTGTCCCCAGTTTCCGGTGGCACTAAACCAGGGGTTTGCCCAGGCTTGTCCTGTGGGATCTGGGGAAAGCACCACTGGAGCCCCAGCTCCTGAGCACCTCTGACCCCTCACAAACAGTGAGGCAGGGGCCAGTCCTACTGTCCCAGGCTCACAGTGGCAGCATGTTCATCAATCAACATCAAGCATATGGATGAGTCCCCTCCTGGCTGTCTCACAGGGCTCCCTGCACACTCAGACGATGTGCTATGACCTCACTGGGCGATGGGCTCTGCTCTGGGCTCTCCAACCACTTCTGGGGCCACCTGCAGCCCTCAGCCACTGCTGCTGTCCCTGCAGATGAGCAGACCTTTCTGGCCAACACTGACTCCAGCTGCTCTTACAGAATCACAGATTCAATTATGTTGGAGATGTTGGAGAACATCGAGTCCAACGTCTGTCCAAACACCACCATATCAACCAGACCACAGCACTGAGTGCCACTTCCAGTCTTTTCCTTAAACACCTCCAAGGGCAGTGACTCTTGCACCTGCCTGAGCAGTCTAATCCAATGTCTGATCACCCTTTCTGGGAAGAAATTCCTCCTGATGTCCAACCTCAACCTTCCCTGGCAGAGGCACATAAGAGCACACCCTCCCATCCCGTCACTGCTTTCTTGGGAGAGGAGTGGGACCCTCAGCTGGGCCCTCGGAGAGCTGGACCCTGGCACAGCCAGACCCTGCCACAGCCGGGCCCTGACACAGCCGGACACTTGAACAGCCGGGCCCTGGCACAGCTGGACTCTCGGACAGCCGGACCCTTGGACAGCCGGGCCCTGACACTGCCGGGCCCTCAGCAGCCGGGCCCGGGATGGGCTCCGGCCTTTGCTCCCTCCCCGTCCCGCGGTGCCCAGGCGAGGCAGCAGCGCCCCCCAGCGGCGGGGCACCCCGAGCCCCGCCCACCCTGACGGGGCGGGGCCTGCGCGCGTGCCCCGGTAACTTTCCAGCCCTGCCCACGTGGTGCGGCGGCGGCCGCCCCCTGGCGGCGGCGATTGGCGCAGGCGGGCCCGCCCCCCTGCCTGCCGCGGTGCCGGCTCTGCGCTGCCGGCGGCCGCACCGGGCGGGGGCACCGGCACCGGGACTGCGCACGGCACGGCACGGCACGGCACGGCACGGCACGGCACGGCACGGCACGGCACGGCACGGCACGGGCTCACCATGATCGTGTGTCCCCAGAGCGTGGAGCACCCCCGAGGAAGCCGATGCCAGCGGCTGCCGGGGCAGGTAGGACCCGCCCCGCCGCCACCACCGGAGCCCGTACAGGAGCTCCGGGCTTCGCCCTGCTCGCCGCCACCGGGCCGGCACGGCTACGGCACCAGCAGGCCGGGGCATTCCCGCTGCCCGCGGGCGGTGCGCGGGGCCGGCGAGGCTATGCTCTCACGATGCCCCGCCCGGCGGCTTGGTCTTGGTCCTGGTCCTACTCCCGGTGCCGGTGCCGGTGCGGCGGTGGCGTCCCCGTCCCCTTTGTGCGGGATGCGGGAGGCGCCGTGGCTCCATCACTGCCAATCAAACTTGTTTTTCTCTCTCCGCCTGCACTGCCCGCGCCGCTCACCGGGGGCGCTGCCGCCGCCGCCGCCCGCACAATGGGGCTCCGGGTACCGGCCCCGGGTACCGGCCGCCGGCACCGCCGTACGGACCCCTGCCGCGGGCACTCGTACTTCCCCCGTCCTCTCGAATACTCAGGCACTAGGGCCGGGCGAGAGGTGCTGCCGCGGCACCGTCTCCAGCGAACGTTACCGGAGGAGTCACCGGTACCGACGGAGCCGCGGTCTCGCCGGGCGAAAAGATGACTCCCGGCCGGGCGGGGAGCGCGGCGGGGTCCGCCGGCCCCTCTCCCGCACATGCCGGCGCTGTCCGGGCTCCTTCAACCTCCTGACTTCTTTATGTGCTCACGGCTGCCGGCCGGGAGCGCCGGGGCACCGTTCCCCCGGGGCACCGTTCCCCCGGGGGTCTGCCGGGCGGGGAGGGGACGAGGTTGGTGCTGGGCGTTGAGGTGCCTGTTAAGAATTCAGGGGGCTCGGACACAGGAAGGTTCCCCTGGGGAGGGACGCGATGCTCCCACAGCCCGGGAGTGCGAGTGGATGCACTCCGGGAGGAGGAGGAGGGCTGTGGCCGAGGAGGATGAGGAAGGTGGCACTGGGGCCAATGCGAGAGGCTGGGGAGGAAGAACTGAGGGAATGTGGCAGGCGGTGCCGGTAGGAGAGACCCTGGGCTGAGCTGGTGCCTTGGGGAATGGGCACTTTAGCCTGGCCAGGGGCTGAGAGCCGAGGAGGTGGCTGTTCTGCACCTTCATCCCCCCCTTCCTTCATCATCTCCTTCCAAGACATATCTGCCTGGTTGTTTGCTCCATCATCACCTGGACAAGCAGGGTGAGGAGAGCTGGCAGCACCAAAAGCTGAGCCACGGTTGCACAGCTCCTTACTGGGGACCACCTTTCCCCGGGGGAGTGGAAGGGCTCTTGGCTCCTCCACCTCAGCCTTCCAGGAGAATACCAGTGGCTGTACCAGTGGCCCATCTCGCTTCCCCAGGCAGAGGGACTTTGTAGGGGGCTTTCGCAGGTCACTTCTGGCTTTCATCTTCTCATGTCAATCAGAGAAACTGGTGCTTTTCATCTTTCTATTTTAATATGAGTTTTGGGGTTTTGTGGATCCCTTTTACCAGAGGAAGTGAAGAGGACACTCTAAATGTCAAGTAAACCTCTTGACACTTGAGTGATGGTGTTTTCACCAGAAGTGCAGGATGGTGGAAAATAGCCTGAGCTGCTTCCTGCACTGCCTGTGTGGGTGCAACTGCTCTGTGCTGCCACACAGCTCACCCCTGCTCTGTCTGCCCCTCACCCCTGGGTGCTCTGCCAGGTTTTGGTGGTTTGCAGAAGTGCTCCTGGTTTTCTCCTATGCCACTATTGTTGCCATGCTCCAGTCACCAGCCTTTGGGTAACCGCACCGGAGAGACAGGTGGAAGGAACAAGACACTGGCCAGCAGGGCCAGAGTTTCCCAGGAGAGATTTCAGTTCAAGCCTGGGAGAAGAGATGCATCCTTTGCATCCAAGGGTGCTGCCTGGGCTCCCACATGCAAGCAGGAGCTGTGACTTCCTGTGTGACAAGGGGTAGCACCTGCTGTGCCCGTAGCTCGGGCTGGGCAGGCTGCAGGTGCACACCATGCTGTTGGGTGGGAATTGTGGCAACAAGGTCGTTGGAGCACGGCAGCTGCCTGGGCATCTTTCCAACATCCCTGCCCTCTGTTCCCACCACCCTCAGGAGGGGCTGGAGCTGTGCTGGACTGGGGCCCTGGTGCAAGGCTGGCGTGGGCATTGATGGGGGTGTCTGGGCCCCCTTGCTGAGCTGCCCATCTGTGTTTTCTCTGGTGGGCAGCTGTGTGCTGCAGGACCCACTCCCATGCTGTCTGCTTGGGCAACATGTGGGGAGCTCTTCTGTGTGCTCCTGATCACATGGAAGATACCAGGACATGGTTTGCCTCTTGGCTTGTCAGGGCAGAAGCCCTGGAGCCCCTCTGCTGTTTCCACAGCTCTATCACATCTTGATACTGGGCATGAGGGCTCCGTGCTGGCAGATGGGCTGCTCCATTCTGGATTGTATTTTGTGTTGTGTTTCTCCCGATACGGCCTTGCACCACTACGAGGAACATCATTCCTGGTTTTCCCTTTGCTTCCATTCACCACTCTGAGAGCCTTCTCTCAGAGACCATCCTGTGTGTCCTGCTACCTGTCCTCCTGCTACCTGTGTCACTGGGCAGTGCTCTGCCTGATGGCTGTGAGTGTCCCTCTGGCAGCACCAAGCTGGGAGAGGGATCTCTGCCTCTTGCAGAGCCTGGGCTTAGCTGGGGTGTGCTGCAGGGGCTGCTCTGGGAAGAGCTAAGCAGAGCATGTTTCCTGCAGGTAGTGAAGATGTCCAGCAGCGACCCTGAGTGCCCCCAGTTCCTCTTTGTCAAGGTGCTGGCAAGCCGAGGGCGGCTGGAGGCGGTGACCCAGCAGATGGGCTACCACCCCCAGTACCTGGACAGCTTCCTCAAGACGCAGCACTACCTGATGCACATGGATGGCCCTCTGCCCTTCGACTGCAGGCACTACATCGCCATCATGGTGAGCCCTGCTGGGAGCTGCCAGAGGGGACGGGGGGCTCTGCTCAGCCCTGTGAGGCTCTCCTTAGCCTCCAGCAGATAGCCTGTGCCGCAGGCTTCTCATCAGGGGCCAAAATCATGATGTCCTGGAGGTTGAGCGAGAGGTGGGTGTGGGATGCCTGTCCTGCTGGGGCAGTGCACGGATGCTGATGTGCTGCTCTTGCAGGCAGCGGCCCGGCACCAGTGCCGGTACCTGGTGAACCTGCACGTGCTGCAGTTCCTGCGGGCAGGGGGTGACCCCCAGTGGCTGCGCGGCCTCGAATTCATCCCCCCCAAACTCCGCAACCTCAACGAGATCAACAAGATCCTGGCACACCGGCCATGGCTCATCACCAAGGAGCACATTGAGGTACTAGGAAGGGCTGTCAGCCAGAGACCAGGATGGCAGTGGGGAGAGCAGCGTCTCCAGGGGCTGCCAGCACCCTGCCCATGTGTCACATTGCTGGTCTGTCCATGTTCTGCAGAAGCTGCTGAAGATCAGCGAGTGGAGCTGGTCACTGGCAGAGCTCGTGCACGCCGTCGTCCTCCTGGCACACTGCCACGCACTTGCCAGCTTTGTCTTCGGCTGTGGCTGCGAGCAGGACGAGGGGCTGGGGGGCCGAGGCTTGCTGAAGCCACTGTCACTCGGGAACCAGTGCTTCTGCGAGGCCACTGCCGGCAACAACTACAGCCAGGAGCTGCTGCGTATCAACCGCAAGCGGGTGAGCCCCCGGGGGTGGGTGTGCAGGGGATGGGGGGATGCTGCTGGGAGCACTGCCCTCACCCCCAGGCCTGTGTCTGTGCAGTCCCTGGACTCCTGCATGGAGCTGGATTCCCTCCGGGAACGCATGCAGCGGATCCATGTGGAGACTGAGGGCAGGGATGAGATGAGGCTGCTGCAGCAGGACCGAGAGGAAGGTGAGGGGCAGGGAGCAGAGGCGGGTGTGCAGGGTGGGAGTTCATAGGGCACACCTGTGTGTTTGTTGCTCCTCTATGCCTTACATTTTCTATGATGGGTGGTTCAGAGGGACTCATGGGATGCATATGGGGCAGAGCAAGGGCTGGCTGATGTGGCTGGCGACAGGGCAGCTGAGCACTGCTCTGACCCATCTGCAGGGCTCTCCCCTCTTGCAGATACTGACGGGGAAGTCACTGGTGCCACCAACCTTGCATGCTACACGCAGGACCCTGACTTTGGATACCAAGACTTTGCCCGGCGTGACGAGGATCAGACACAGGTATTCAGAGTCCAGGTAAGACTCCTGCTCTCTGGGTGGGCAGCAGCTTGGGCTGCCCCTCCCCTCCCTTCCCCTCCTCTCCTATAAACAGTGGCAGAGTTGCCCGTGCAGACTGGCCCTGCCCCACTAGGGTTGGGAAGAGGGAGGTGACTTCTGTCCCCAAGGGTTGCTGATTTTTTTCACATGACCCTCATGGAAGCAAGGGTAAAAAATCATTCAAAAGCTGCTTAAAAAGGGATGTGGTTTGGGCAGAACCACCTCCAGAGCATATTCACTGAATTCTTCTGCTTCCCAAAGTCTCCAGCCCTTCTTCCTGGGAACATGCTCCAGGCTCCTTTTTGCAATTGCAAAATCCTCTTGCTGTGCTCAACAGGACTACTCCTGGGAAGACCATGGCTTCTCACTGGTCAACCGGCTCTACTCTGACATTGGGCATCTCCTGGATGAGAAGTTTAGGATGGTGGATGGTCTGCAAAGCAGTGCCATGGCCAAGCGGCAGGGCTGTGAACCCTCTGTTTTCAAGCGGGGCATCTGGAACTACATCCACTGCATGTTTGGCATTAGGTAGGGAAACCAACCTCACGGTCCAGGGGAGAAAACTGAGCTGACCCGGGAGGAGGGTAGGGCACTCAGTCTGTCATGCTGATGAGCATGGAGAAGGGACAGAGGTGAATCCCCTGCCTGGATGTTGAGATACTGAACTGCTCTGGCTAGGGCAGGGGGCTTTGGGGCAGGGTTTCAGTGCCTGGTGGCTGTTGCCATGTGCCCCCCTGCCCTGTGGCTGTGCCATGCCCCAGGCAGACCACAGGCAAGGTGCTGACTGTGACTCTCCCCTGTGCTCCCCACAGGTACGATGATTATGACTATGCAGAAGTGAATCAGCTCCTGGAGCGAATGCTCAAAGTTTACATTAAAACTGTAACCTGCTACCCAGAGAAGACAAACTCTGAAATGTTTGACAGGTTCTGGAAGCAGTTCAAGCACAGTGAAAAGGTGAGATAGCTGGCCCCTGGCTCTGGCTGTGGTGGGGCTGTGAGTAGGCAAGCGTTGCAAGCTGGGGTGTTTTGGGGGGTGTATGGGAGATCTTTGAGCCACTAAACCAGTCTGAGGCAGGTGGGGGGAATAGAAGCTGGCTGTTTGTCAGGAGCTTGTTGGGCTTAGTGTGGCATGGGGCTGCCCACTGTGATGAGACCGGGGCACCAGCAGCACAGGCATCTTCTAGGTCATTACCCCAGTGGTGAGTGCTTCCTGGCGAGCCCTCCATCAAGCTGTAACTCACAGGAGCAGCTGCTGTGGGTATCAGGGACTGTGCTGCTGCCAGCCTGGAATGCTGATGCCAAGTATGCAGGGGACTCCCTGGCACTCAGCTCTGGGAAGCAGCTACAGGACTGGGAGGAGGGGAAAAGGGAAAAGGAGAGCTGCCTGAGCCTCTCTTGCTGTTCTGCAGGTGCACGTGAACCTGCTCATCCTGGAAGCCCGGATGCAGGCAGAGCTGCTGTACGCGTTGCAGGCCATCACCCAGTACATGATCTCCTAGATGCTGGAGCTGCGGCAGGGCCGGGCAGCCTCCTCTGTCCCTGAACTCTGCGGAACCCGTCACGCCGGGACCGACGGCGAGGGATTCCTTGATTTAGTTTACTTGACTGTATTGTTCCTTTTTGTTGGTTCCCCCCCCCGCCTTGTGGGGGTCACTGAGTGGCCCTGTTACGTGCAATTACCAAACTGTGAGGCAAGCCCGTGCTGCTGAGATGCTGGAGACTTGAACACGTCCGAGGAGGACTGCCAAAAACATGGGGGAGAGGGGAGTGGGAGGGCACTGGGGCCAGATTAGAGGGATGCTCCTTGCCTGGGTGCTGTGGGAGCCTCAGTGGCACAGGGAGGGCAGAGGGGACAACTGGCTTCCTTCCCTGTGCTGCAGTGGCTGCTCTGCTTGCAAAGCCACGCTTGGGCACCTGTCCTCATCGGGGTGGTGTCTCTCACTTGGTAACAGTGCGGGCAGCATGTGGGTGTGTTGCAATGTTCTGAGTTGCAGGGTTAGGCAGCTCCTAGCAAGGGCCCTTCCCCAGGATGGCAGGGGGATGCACTTGCTGCCTGCGTGTTATGTCCTTTAGGTGCCAAACCTTTCTGGGATGGACAAGAGATGACCCAACAAACTCCAAACTGTGAAGCTCTTGCTGGCAGAGCATCCTTGTGCTTTGCTTTCTCCAACAGAAGGATGAGAAGGTCTTTGACAGTGTTCAGGCACTCGAGGTTTCTGCTGGGGACTTTGGCAGTCCTAAGCCCCTCCTCTGCTTCCCATCAGCAGAGAGGCAGGAGGAACAAGGGAGGCTTTTTAATGTGGTTTGTGTCTTTTTACCACCATGAGAGGGCTGAGGTCCTGTGCCCAGTCACTTGCTTAACAGCATGGTGGAGGAGCCTGTGGTCAGCACAGGTAAGCTACAGGAAGCTTTTCCTTGAATGTGGGTTGGGGGGCAACCCTGGGACTGCCCCATTTGAACAGTGGCAGCCTGTCCACCAGCCTTGCCCTCTGCCTGGGGGGCTACACCACCATTCCCCCATCCCCTGGGCTGCTCCCTGCCTGTGCCACAACCCTGGCTGGAGAGGTACAAGGGCACCAGTGCAGGCTCCAGAGAGCAGCCACAAAAGGGGAATGAAGCCACCCATTGTAAGTGGGAGCCTGAAGCAAGGGCAGCTGTCGAGTCAGCCAGTGCACGCTGCTTCAGTCGACCTGTTTACTGCGTAAATATACGGGGAGAAAACCTTGTGTATGGAAGCTACAGAAAAAGCCTATTTTTGCTATAAATATATTATGTTTGACATGGATGTGTGCTTTATTTCTGCTAGATTTTGGGAAGGGGATCCAAACTTGCATGGTTGCTGTGAAAGCAGGACAGCAATGTCTGGCTGAGCACAGCACTGAAATGGCCCAAGTGTCAGGAAACCCAAAATGCTGGGGTCATGCACTGACAGCTCTGGTCCATGGCCAGCAGCTGGTCACTGAGGCTACACCTATCCTGTTCAGCTCAGCTCTGTTCTCTTGTCATGCTCAGATAAACAACTGCTGCAGCATTGTGTGTTTGATAGGAAAAGAGGGAAGTTTTTCAAGGGGCTGTGGTGTTCCAGCAAGGAGGAGTGGAGTGTGCCAAAGGAAGGAGCTGGCTGGTACCTGGTCACACGTGGCCAAGGTGGAGGTGCTGCTTCTGCAGCTGAAGAAGAAGAAGCATTTTGCTCACACTCCCAAACTCAGAGAGCAAGGCCAGGAACCAGGACCAACTTTTTCCTGATCCATGCTGCTGATGCTTTCCCTGCACTGGGGCTAGGCCAGCTTGTACTGGGCCAAGCTGGTTCCTGGGCAGTAAAATGCCAGTACAACTGGTGCTGGGTAGTACCAGCTGAGTCAGTACTGGTGCTGAAACAGTGACACCAGTGCAAGCATGACTGGTGCTGGGACAGCTGCCACCAGGCTTGGCTAGACAGTGCTGGGACTGACTGCTGAAATACCAGCCCAGTGAGGGCTGGGCAGGGATCAGGCAGCTGGGTGTATTGCTCGCTGTCAGGGGTAGCATTGGTTAACCACAGCAGGCTAGCTGCCTGCCAGCCAGCTTGCCAGACTCCCTGCTGTCCCGGCAACAGCAGCTCTAGCCCCTGCAGGGCTGGGACGAGCCACAGCAGCCAGTTCCCCACAGGGCTCACTGCTCGTGAAGCCAGCAGTGCACCTGCAGTACTGGGCAGCCTGGGGTGGCTCCCAGCCTGCTGCCAGCAGCAGCACCCTCACCTCCCACCACCACCCTGTGCTGGCCAGGAAAGGGACAAGGCAGTGACAGCATGGCTCTGGCTGGGGGTGAGGGGCTGCCTGTCACAGGCTCTCTTTTACCTCATCTCTACACCTGCACTAAGGGCTGGCCTCGCAGGGGCTGCAGGCAGCTGTCACACACTCTCACTCACAGACAAATACCAGCCACACCAGAAGATGAAAGGCTCCATGCTTTCTCAAGCCTGACCAGAAACAAGCAGAGCTGCTGGCAAGGCCCGGAGAGAATGCAGGCAGTCACACACAGCATGCCACAAGTCTGGCAATTTCAGTGCTTGTGTCCCGGTCCTGGTGGCCCCTGCATCCTTCATGTGCTTGGGCCAGGATATTCCTTCCTATTGCTCTGTGGCTGGAAGAACTGCCAGAGTACAGACTGCCTCACCTCTGCAGGAACCTTCCAGGATATCCTGCACATGGGAGCTGGGACACTGTACTGGGGATTAGCCAGGGGAGGATGCAGGCACATGCCCAAAGCAGTGTTCCTTGCTGAGTTCCTTGCAAAGCCTGTAGCAGAAAGAAATGCTGGCAGGTGCAGCCAGGACTGCTTTTGTAACAGCTGAGCCATTCCCAAGCTGCGTGGTGGGAGGAATGGTGTCCTAGCCCATGGACAATGGTACTGCCACAGCTCCTACAACCCACCCAGTCAGTCAGGCCTCTGGCTGCTGCTCTTACCACAGGTCTGAAGGGGAAATAATAGCACACGAGCTGAGGACAGCTCAGGAGAAGGCAGTGTGCACCCACCATCTCCCTGTGCCCCAGCCCTCCTTCCTCACACAGCAGCTCCACCACAAAGGACACATGCACAGGGGAGCAGCCTTCCCCACTGTGCTTCCACACGTGGGCCCATCACTGGTGGCACACAGGTATTCATCAACCAGCAGGGGATGGAGGCAAAGCAGGACTGTGGCCAGAAACCCAGCTGAGCAGAGAAGATGTTTTTGCACTTGCTTCATGTACTGCTGTTCTGCAGGCAACTGCACATAGGCCAAAACAGTTATGGTGACAAGCTGGGACAGCTACAAGGTCTCCAAGACTGCAAGAAGGGTGCAAACACTCTGCATTGAAACCACAGAACACAGCAGGACTCTTGGTGACTACTGAAGACAGTGTCACACTCATGAAAAACAACACTGAGCCAAGGTATTCAGGTCCCATTTTGTTCTCCTTCACAATGCTTAAATGGAACAGGCCAATGTTCAAAGAGGTTAAAAAAGTATTAATGGCTACTGGGCAAATGCATGGCCCCCTGTTGTGAGGGAAGTTTTGAACACATTCACTTTGACCCAATCAGCTGCAAAATCTTGGGCATTTTGTGTCCCCAACAGCACCCATCATTATATGCCTGCAAGAAGCCCTAAGTACCCAAGGAACAGATGAGGGGCCGAGTTCCCCTAAGGATATTCTCCTAATTTTTGTAAATTGGGTTAAATCTTGAAGCCGGACCCTTAAGAGCCCCTTAGAGTTATTCAGTAATTTGCATTAACTGTAGTGAAAAACAGAATTCAAATATAATATACTGAGTATCCAAAGCTTTGAATGAAAACTTTCTGGCTGTACACATATTGTGCAATTTCACAAATGAGTCTTTACCCTCAGAAGTGTTAGAGCATCCCCAACTTGCCCTCTGTGTGTCTAACCCGGTCAGTGGAATCCACAACCTACAGTCCTTCCCTCGTTTCCCTCTCATCTCCTTACCTGCCACCACTGCTGCTGACACACAAAGATGTTTGAATGTAGCTAAACAAATCAGAGTCACCTTTAGCACTGAGGTCTAGAAAGGCAAGAAATGAAGGGACTGAAATAACTCTAGACTAGTTCTGCAGGATTTAAAACTCCCCAGGGTCAGTTTTAGGGCTTGGCACCCCATGGATCCCCATGCACTACCAGCAAGTTGTAACACGGGGCTCTACACACTGCAGAGCACACCAGAGACTTTGTGGGTGGCCACACTGCAACCCTTCTGCCTCTGGCCAACTAAGGGGCATTCACTGAGGGGGACCCCAACAGGTGAGGATCGCTGAGGAAAGAAGACAAGGCCAAGGAAAAACAGCTGGCCCTTGCCATGAGAACAGAACAAACTGGATGAGACACAGAGCAGAGGATTACAGGTTTTTATTTTTCAAACATTCCCCCCTAAGTCTAGCACATTCTACAGTCTTGCTAGCACAGATGGTAACAAAGCCTGTCATGGTTCAGAAGTTACACTGCTACAGAGAGCAAACAAAAGCAGAGATTTATTTTAAAAAAAATTATTGTGAGAAATGGGTGGAAGAGTGCACAAGGGATGTGGTGGAAACTATGTCAGGTAGTGGTGCCCTGTGTGCAGCAGACATCTGTGCTAGCAATGCAGAAACCTTTCCTGGGATTGCACCAGGTGAAGACTCCACTGTGCTGGAAGCACCATTTCACAGAACCACCCCAGTGCCCTATGAAGACAGCTGCTTTCAGGACCAGTTAACCTGTCTTCTACATAGCCAAACCTCTCAGGACACCCTGGGGAACCCCACGCCACCAGTCCCCCACCACTGCCCTTCTGAAAAGCAATGAGGGCTCTGTTTTTGTGTCCAGAACATCCCCTTCTACCACACACCATAACACTGTCTCAGCCAAAGAACCATAAATGCAACACTGTCAGCTCTTACACCTTCAGCTGCTGCTGCCTCTTCTCCCTGCTTTACACCACAGTATTAGGAGTGATTTTGATTCCATCAGATACTGCTTTCCATCAGCTACAGACACATCAGGTGCAGGGAAAGACACAGGTTAGTGAAGAGAGGGGATCCCTTTGCTGAAGGTCAAGTAAGTGTGGTGATGGGTTAGCTCATGCTCCAAGCCTTCACATGGACAGATCTTTCAGGCTTCAGAAGTCACCTCTTTATTGCTTTTCCCCACATTAATTAGAACATGTTTTTCATTAGACATGCAACCGAGGCAAGCCCTAAGCTATTCCCTGTACATGCTCATGTCCCAAAGCTGATTGATTTGCTTTGCGTTTGTTTTTTGTTGTTGTTGGTTTTTTTTTTTTTTAATAATGGATCCAAACATTCACATTTTGGTGACAGTCCAGGACACTACTCCCAAGGCACTCCTACCCATGGCACCAGACACAGGTTACTCAATCCTGGAGCAAGGCTAGCCCTGAAGCATTTGAACGTGGCTATAAATAAGCAACTAAGTAAGAAAATTAACAAATTCTTATCTACATAAAAGCTTTCTAGGCATTTCTTTTGGAAAAGTTGATTAGTGCTACTTGCTTCTATTATGACTCTTGTTTATGAATACACCCAGGCTCTGGAATGCTTCATTCCTCTCATCAGGATGATCTGAGTGCTGTTTTTAAAGCAGCACAGGATAGGGATGACATGTTTTTAGTCACACCAGCAAGGAAAATTAAGAGCTCTCAGAAGCTTCCAATTTTCCAAGCTCTCACATGAAGCTGGAAGTACATGCTTGGAAGTAAAAGATGCTTAAATTATAAAGAAAGTTCAAGCAATTTGCTAAACCCAAGTGTAAATAAAAGCAACAAGTCTGCCTCCTACTAAGCTCTATGGGCCTAGTTACCTGAATCCTTTGTGGCCCTGAGCTGCATGGTGGCTTCAATGCTGTGTAAGATGGCACTTGATCCTCTGAAGATGGAGAAACGTGTTGCCTGAGCTCAGGGAGGACAAGGAACACAGCCTAAAGTAATGCTTTGTGCCAAGTGTCCCCTTCCCACTCCCTGCAGGCACTTATCCAGGAGCACCACTCCCCATGTCACTGGCCCCTTCCCTTCTCACCCCACTCACAGCTGCTCTCAAAATCCCCATCCTTCATTAGAGCAAAAACTAGCCCAAAGTATGGGCCTTGTGGTGCTAATGCAGCATGAAGAGCCACCAAGACAATATCCAGGCTCCAGCAGCAGCAAGTAGCAAATGCTTTGGGCAAAAATACAAAAAACTGGACAAGTATTGAGCAACCCCCTGCCAGGTACAGCCTTTCTGCAAGCAGCAGTTTAGGAACTTCAGTCTCCTGTCCTATGAGAAAGTATCTCAGGCTAAAAAAGTTCAAGGTTTATGAAAATGAAGCGTCTGTAGAACTCCCAAATTCTCTGCATCCCTGCCCTCTGTGCCCACAATACAAGCTATCCTGCTAAACATACAAAAAAGAAGATAAGTTGCTTGCTTGAGCTGCAATGTTACATTCACGGTTTACTGAGCACTCCACGAGTCTTCTGAACACCATTCTCAGCACTAGTGCACTCTCAAGCTTCTTCAACCACTGCCAGCTCCTGCTGTGTTGAAGAAACACAAAGCACCTGGTACAGACTGCTGAAAGGCAGAAATGCCAGGAACCTGGTACAGCAGGACTCCAGTCAGAGGTGCCCCTATCTCCAGTGTTATCTCCAGAAGTATGGCCAGGGGAATATGAGAAAAAAATAGGTATGTACTCTATTCCTTCCTCAAAGGACAGGGTCTTCTCTGAACTCACACTAGAGCACTAACCATGATGAGCCCTGGTGCTGCACCTCCTTGAGCAGGATCAGGTCAAGGACGTGAACAGCTGAGATTACACCAGATCTCCCTGGGGTGCTCCCTGAGAGCTCAGGGCCAGGCTCTCTGCAGACAGAGATCACGCCAGCTCCCCGTGTTGTCACAGTTAAGGGACACTTTGTAACAGCCTGAAGACAGCACCTCTTTCCCACAGACCAACCCAGCCAGACACAGCTCACTGTGGATTTCTGGTCTGAGCACTGGTTGCTAATACTGTCTTTTCTATTGCTTTGGGTTCCATTTTCATGGGAAACGAGCCAGAGACTCACATTTAACATGACCACACATACTGGTGTCTTGCCCTTTGATACATGGCTGTGAATCATGGGCAGCCATTCAACTTGCTCTGTACATCAATGGATCAAGTTCCCTTCAGGACCCAAGCTAACAAGGTAGCAAATTATCTGCCAAATAACAAAAATCTCTCCAGTCTGTTCACTGCAGCTCAGAATGGCTGATTCTTACATGTGCCACCTGCCAGCAAGTGTTGTGAAATGATATCTATCCACTTGAGTAATGAATTAACCCCAGTGAGAATGTTCATCCATGCCTCAAGTGTGCAAACCCCGGGATCTCGGTTCAGGAGCTTTTGTTTATTTGTTACAACAAGGTGTGGCCAGACATGCAGATTGTGGGTAAATTTGAAACATCACTGGGAGGCCATGAAGGCAGCCTTCAAAACAAAGGTTATCAAACTATTCAAGGCTTTGATGGCATAGCATGCCGTAGATAAGACTTTTGAAGACTCCTTGTTGGAGGTAACCCGGCGATCACTCCTGTTCCAATCTCCACTCAAATGAAAATGAAAACAGAGCAGACAAGCTGGTGAAACAGTGTGGCTCATTGCACTGCATAATACAAACTTTCTGAACTGAAGCCACCTTCAAAAAGGATCTTTCTGCCAGACCAAACCTACCAGAACACCATGAAAGCACCATGTCTCCCACAGATCCTGCCACTGCAAGCACCAAAACAGTGATAGGAACATGCCACTAATGCTCTGAATTTATATTTTGACCCCTAATTTCTGTTCTGCAAGAATATAGAGACAGAGCAGGATCCCAGGTGGACCCCTGAGGGTGAGCCTACAGGCTTCAAGTTCCCCAACAGTAGCAGAAGCTTCAGCAAGAAAACAAAACCCCTCAGAAATGAAAGTGAGCTACCAAATACAACTGATCATGCCCTTGGTAAGGGCTACACAGAGTGTCAGCAGATCTAGCACAATCCAGTCCACACCATCTCCTTAGCAGACTAGGGAATCTGTCCTGTGGATCAGCTGCAGGCCAGCTACTCAGGGATCAGCTGAGCACTGTTAATGATTAGCATTCCCTCCATTGTGCTCTTGGCTTGGCAGGAATGCCCAGCCTGAGCAGCTGTGGCTGAATGCCCTGCCAGGCACCTTCCCTCTGCCTCTTCTGGGGAAAGCAGCCATGCCCCAGTTACACTGCCACGCCCTTCCCACTTTTCCAACAACATTTTCAGCTTCTTAGCCCAAAATGCCTTAGGCCTGCCCCCTTCCATACTGTAGTGTTATCTGGTATGAAGGGGACAGATGCAGCAAATGTGTTTTGTTTCTTTTTATCCAATAATCTCGTTTTTCAATTAAAATATATAATATATATTTAAAAAGGTTTAGAAAAGCTTCTATGTAATTTGCACCTACTTTTACATATAGATTACAATAATGTACAACTCTTCCCCACAGTGGTTTGAAACCACGGGGACCTGCCAATTCCTTCCCCTCAATCATACACATCATCAAACATCAGGTGTGTTTGTTCCTAATACAGCTCTGAAAAAGAGTCTGTCACTGTCGCCTTCTCAGACGGAGAGATGCATAATAGGGACACACATTACATTGGCTTCATGTTCACTGTAGAAAGTTCCCAGATTAGTAAAAAAATATTTCATCTATAGAAAATGCCCTTCTGAAAAGCAACCAGGGCTCTGTTAAGGCCACACCCAGGCTTTCCATTTTGCTGCTGTAGCAAGACAGATCAAAAACAAACCCAAAACAATGTTTTTATGTCCCAGAAAGCAGCTACTAGCACCTGTGCTTATTTTACAGCAGCCTGGTGTATCAGGAAAGTGCTGAGAACAGCATAGGGACTTCTCAAAACATGCTTCTGATTCAATGGGGCTCAGTTGGCACAGTGAAAAACTCAGTGTCCTCCTGTTCCACCCAGGGGGACAACTGGAAGCCTTCTATACCACGACAACCACCCTCCCCTGCAGAACGCTGATGGATGCTCCAGTGATGGGCACACTGAAACCAACCCCTGAAACAGCACACCCTTCTCCCACACGGCATCTACCAACAAGCTCCCACCAATTCCTCTGTGAGTCTGTGGGATACCAAGTGCACATCTGGTGGCTTAATCAGAAAGTCCAACTACTTTGCCCCATGGGGCAAGCCAAGCGAGAGCAGAGCCAGTCCTCCACCAGTCCGAGGCACTGGGAGACTTTCTGCTGTAGCAGAGAGAGGACAGCCAGTGAGAGATTCCTCCAGCAAACCCAACTCATCACACAGGAAAACACTATTGCCTGGCACAGAGTCTTCTGGCCGAGGTTTTTACCAGGGCTCCTCTTTGGACATGGGTTTCTCCAGGTGGTCCAAGGCAGGGTCAGGTTTGTAGGAAGAGCCATGGCACATAACAGGATTACTATTTTTAAACTCTTCCTGTTGCAGCCAGATGCAGGTTGCCCCTTCTTCCCAGATGGGCAGCCCCTTCTGCCCAAGGCATGGTGTGCAGGGAAACTGAATCCAACATGCTCCATTCTCTTCTCTGCTGGGGTGGGAAGTGAAGTCAGAACCCAATGTTCAAAACCTGAAGGACACTAGGAAGAAGAAAAATAAGAGTGACTGGTTAGAGCTCCACTTCAGTGGGAATCCTGGATGCATGGATAAGAAGCTAATTACTTCCAATCTGCCCTTACAGAACAAACAGACCACAAGAAATCTTGATCAACAGAGAGTCAAGTGGAGGACGCAATTGCTCAGCTTCAAGCTGCAGAGTAGGACTGAGACAGAAAAGTCAGCAGTAAGTATTCCTCCTGTAAGCTGACAGCACCAACAAGGCTCTGCAAGATAAGGAAGTTTAAAGAAGGACTTTGCCAACACCAGAGGCATTGCAGGAAAGCAGCAAGGAAGAGGAAAATTACTCTTCATCTTAAACAACCACAAATACCAATTGGTAGGGAAAAGACTGTAAAAGACGCTTTTAAAGATCACATACAAACTGTTTATGCTCACTCAGAGAAATCCTGTCTCCACCCTCCAAAAAATTAAACATTCTTAGGTATCTCAATCCCCCAAAAGTCTGAAGATCTCTTCTCAGGTCTTCTGCCTCACGTCAATAAAGCTGTCACAACTCATTCAAACAAGCCTTGGAATAAGTCTAAGCTGACTTAGGACACTGACATAAAACCACTGTAGGTATATGATCCACTTTGAAAGGCAAAACAGTGAGATAAATGTAGGGCATCTCATCAGCTGCATTCAGTAAAAGTGAGCATGAAATAAACCTGTGAAAAAGAAAAAAAAACCCCAAAAAACTACAAGAGAGAATCAGCCCTGAACAAGAAAAGACAGTACGTTAAAACAGAAGCCAGAGCAATGGGCTGCTTTGGGAAATTGCAAGGTTAAGAGGGTTTTATTTATTTATGTTCTGCCAGACAAAAATCCAATGTTTGGAGCAAAGGGAATTCAATAGAGAAAGAAAAGCATGAATCCAGACCAAACTGGGCAAGGGATAAAGAGCTCTCCAGACTCTGAAGCTATAGGGAGTCTAACTGAATAACTAACAATAATTAACTAATATCCACCAAAAGAGTAAATGGATTTTACACTCACCAGTGAGACAAAAACTACAGCACTTTACAAAAAAGGCAATTCTATTTCTATGCTGACTGTCTTCCTCTGTGGCTAATAGCTCAGTTTGTGGGTGCTGCATCAGTGCTGGGCAGAGACAAAGTTTCAATGTTTGATCTCTAATGTCCATGCAAAGAAACACAGGCAGGGTTCAAACAGACTCCTGGTGAAGCTGTGGACAAGCCCTTTGGCATTTAACTTGCAAGAGGAGGATAACATCATGGGAGCTTTGAGCACCAAGGTAACACCAACAAGCTCCTATCTTCCTAAATGCTGCAGATAAGGCTAAGTGCTCTTTCCTAAAGGTATCCTCTTGTCTACAAAGAGAAATATTTCTCCAGTTCACTTTCATTCTGGCTGCTCAAATCAGAATGTGATCACTGTGATTAACTGATAAACAGTTTTTGCTCAGCATTATACCCAAAACTGACCCAGAAGGCCATGAGTTAGGCCCACAAGAACTACTCAGAACAGCTTTATGTTAGTGATCACTTAAGAATAGCTTTTGCCAATGTGAATTTAACACAGAGAAAAGCAGAGTAATAGGAAGAATACGAAAGGGAAAATGCCTGCCACACAGGAGCAATATATAGCTTTCCCTGAACAGTGATTTGCAAACAGGGATCCTAGGAACTCACTGCAGTAAGGGACAACTGACAGAGTCTGTGAACCTCCTCACAGGCATTGATGTCTGCAGCTCACTTGGTTTTGTAACTCGTTGAGAAAGCATTCTGCCTTCTTTCCCAGGAACACTCCTATTTCTCTCCACACGTGTCCTGCTCCCTCTTTGCTAGAAACCCGATTAATCTCTCTGTCTGGGGAGCCTTTTGCACATTACTTGCTCTCCTCTGGGGAAAAAGCTCCCCCTCACCCCACTCCATGGACTCTAGGATACAGGCGAAACAGAAAACCTTTGCAAAACTCAGAAAAGGCAAACATAATCGAAGGACAGAATAAAAGGCTTGAAGCAAAGCACACTGGCAGGGTGTGGCCTCTCCTCCTGGGGCAGCACTGCTGTGACCAGAGCACCGAGAGGCACGTGGGAGCTACGCTTTCTGCTCAAACACAATGGTGGCTCAGAACTTGCTCCAGATCTCACTCCTTCATGCCCAGCACATTTCCCAGAAAGTATCATGTGTGGAACAAAGAAAATCCAGGAGTTTTAACATCAGTAGCTCCTCTGTTTTGATTAAGAAATTCACATAGAATATAAAATGGAACAAGAACATAACCCTGCTTTCAAGAGCTCCTGTTCTTCCTCTAAAGCACTTGATTATATCCACATTTTCAACAGTACTAGACCCTACCTTTTGATAAATAATTCCTCAGTTTCTCTGCTTTACACTCCTAAAAAATAATCTATACCTGGTATGCCTTAAAAAGAGGTCTTGTCTACCTGGCCCAGGAGTGCAGCACAACCTGCATATGCTTTGAAAATACTTCTGTGAAAAAAATTTCATCCCTAAAAAGTCCACAAATATAATGGCCTGCCCTAGCATGGCATAAAAACAAAAAAGCAAACCCTAACAAACAAACAAAACCAACACAAAAGCTCAGAACAATATCCAGTGGAAACACTGCTCAAAAAGCCACAGCCTCTGTCACTAACTTGCAAACAGTCCTAACACAGAAGGATACCACAGTTTGTCAACCAAATTTTGAAACTGAGATTTGTAATCGAAACCGAGTTTCTGTATGTCACCTGAAGATAAGATCTTTAAATTCAGACACTCAGTAATTCAGCAAATGCACAGTTAACACACATCACTATAAAAAGTCCCATGAGAAAACAGAAAAGCTTCACTGATCCTCCTCTCCCTACAATAAAGAGATCTGTTAGGTACAAACAGAAGAACACTACCAAGAAATTACATCCTAAGCAGTGGGATGTGATATGGAATAAGGGGGAGTTAAATTGTGTTTAAAACCTCAATATATAGTAATGCATCAATATGTTCACACGATTTAAGTAACACTAGCTCAAAGGACAGCATTTTAGTCTGTCTGGACCCAAGACACTTGTAGAGAATGGCTGCACTGACAGAGGTCACCTGGTCCAAACCACCTCCAAGTTACTCAGGTGCCTAGGAAAGAGAGTATTAAGGTCAAGTAGATGATAATTTCTGTCCCCATGATTTTGAAGCTCAAGGACTTCCCAGAATGAAGCAGTATCTGCAGTTTGCCCTTACTTCTGCCTGCTCAGCTGAACAGCATTAGCAGTTGAATTTGCAACACTAACAAATACCATATCTGCCTCCTAAAAAGGAAATATTCTTGGCAAGGCTTCCACTTTCCAACCAATATCCAGCCTATGCTCCAGTCTGTCCACTTTTCATCAGCTAAATGAGCTCCAAGTATGAAGCAGGCCTTCAGCTCCAGTTCCCTAATTCTTCCCCTGCCTTTGGTTTAATGTTTCAAGTCGGGGTGTCACTACCTCAAAAAATAAAAGATATTTTAAAGTCTTGTCACATACACTATTTGCCAAACTGACTCTACTTGTGCAAACATGACAAATTACTGAAGAGGCAGCTTTGCAGTACATGGGATAGCACTAATACATCCTTCTTCCTTCCACTTCATGCACACTGCAGACTCCTGTTTCCTATTCTGATAATGGGAAGCAATTCAGCAGCTAATGCTGGTGAGCCAACTTACATGACTTTCCAGACGCTATGCCAGGTAAGGGCAGGGCAGAAGGTGTGATAAGAGTGACTGTGACCTGCTACACACAGACCAAAGCAGCCAGCCATGTCACGGACATGCTTTGCTACTACACATCCTAGAGAATTCTGCAGGGATAATAACCACCTGGGTAGAAACACACTGTGTGCTTGGATCAGTTCAACCATTCTGTATATACTGGTGCATGTCTTTATTTATGGAATCAGCACACGCTCTCATGTCAACTGTAGAGCTGTAGGCACTGCCTGATGTCCTGGGATGGAATCATCTTGGATGACAGGAGACAACAGGAGTTTCATTCAGTTTGCTGTTCCGTTTCATAAAGGAGCTGACTACCTGGTAACTAAGTTAAATCCACCTACCTTTAAACAGCTTTTTCTCCTCCTAAAAGGGAACATGACTCTTCCAAAAGCTTTTTACTGTGCTTTCAAAGATGTTCCTTTAACTGCTACAGAGCTGGGCAAAGGAACCATCATAGATAGGGTTGTTTGTAGCATTTTACACAACTACACCTACCTTTTTGTGCTCCTGAAGTTAACTTGGTACCCAGGTATGGTTGGAGGCCTGTGAGGTGCTGGGATAGCTGGGAGTAGGCAGAATAGGTTCAAAATTAAAGTCCAGTCCTCCATCCATGAGTTCACTGTTGATTATGTAATCCATATCACATTCAAGGTTCTCCATGTACATGTCAATGTCCAGGTCAGTGGGCAGCCTGTCCTGGTTCAATCCCAAGGGAGCAGGGCTGGCAGATGAAAGGAGCACTGGACTGCCCAGCTGGACTGACTGGGCAGTTGTTGCAGAAACTGGAGCCTTCAAACTGCTGCTGGCAGTGTTTTGAGGAGATGTCACTATGGGAAGCGTTGATGGCAAAACACTGGCACCGACTGGTTCTGCCTGCTGCTCTGCAGGCTTTCCTCGTGGATTGCCTGAGCTCATCTTACTCTGGGCAGCTTGTCCACCCAGAAGCAGAAGAGTTCGGCTGCTCATCCTGTTACCAGTCTGTGGGAGAACTGGATCCACCTGAGTCATCATAACATCCCTTGGAGGCGGAGAGCTGGGTGTCAGAAGAGCTTCCAAGGTCTGAGGGGCAGAGAAATGGCTGACAGAACCTTGCAGTGAAATATCAACAGGGTTAAACAGGGAGTTGCCAAAAGTCTGACCAGCTGCATTTGGGCTCTGCAAAGAAAAGCTGGAATCTCTCTGGATCTGACCACTGGAGGCAGGTTGCTGGGTAGATAGCACAGATGAGCTGGGAGACATCAAGTTTAACCCATCGATGAGCTCGAGCTCCTCAGTCACAGTTGGTGGAACATTGCTGGATGCACTGGAGTACACGAGAGAAGGAAGCAGCTCTTCGTCATGGAGGTCATCCTGCTCTGTCAGGATGGGAGAAAGCCTGGCACTGATGGTGCTTGCATTGGAACTGGTCCGAGGCCGGAAGGTGTTCCACATGTCAGAGTCCTCATTGCTTCTTGAGGACGGGCTCCCAGGCCATTTAGGAAATTGGGAGCCAGGACTGTCAGCAGAGGATTCTGGAGCAGACTGGAGAGGAGGCTTCTTCCTGGATGCTTTACCTCTGACTTTTGCAAGTTTGCTGCTGTTATCCATGGAGGCAGCTCTTCTCCTTGGTGCTTTTCCACTTTTGCCACCCTCAGGATTGAGCATCCACCAAGAGCTCTTCCCTGTGGCTTCATTATGGACTTTAATAAACTTGCTGTGCAGGGACAAGTTATGTCGAATAGAGTTCTGAAAAAAAAAAAAGAAAACCCACAGAATGTGAGGACCTGTCAGTTGACACACCTCCCACCTAGAAACCTCACAAGCTTAAACACATTCAGACAGTATGCAGAGAAGAAAGTTATAACAAAAAGCTATCCATAAAAACCTGCTATTTCTGTCTGAACATGCTTTGCAGCAGTAGCAAGCAGTGCCATGTTTCACTGCAATATCAAGGGTGAAGCTACCATGACAACTAGCAGTTTTCAGCTAGCAAAATACTAACACAAAAGAACTTTAAAGACCATACAGGATCTGCAAAAAAAATAGGCATATCACAGAGCAAGTAAACAAGTTCTGAAATACAACCTGCAATTCCAACATGAGCCCACCTGAATTTCAGCTATTGCTGTTCACACACATTTGTCAACCCCTTCACCCAGAATAAGCCTGGCTAATTTTTTTAATGTTTATATGGCAACTTTTCAGTGAGATTCAAGCAGAGCATAACAGTGAATCCAACAGACTGGGTGAAGAGAAATGGCAAAATGCTTCTATTTAGTGCACCCATTAACATCTCCACCCCAAAACTGGAGAAACGAGAGAAACTTCAAGGAACAAGAGTCCTAGAATCCTGGAGACTGCCAGGCTCTCTCTGCAAGGAGGCTGTGTGCTTTCCTTGGTGCACGTTCCTGACAGGGTAAGATGTTCAGTGGATACTGCACTCCCACACAGTACATGCCAGTTTTAGCCTCTCCCATCTTTCTGCTGGGTAAGACACACATTCCTTGCCTCTCCCAGCTCCCTCCTTTTGGTTTAGCTTTGCTGAAAACTGCAAGCTAACATGTCTGTACACCATCATCAAACTCATTTTTCTCCTGCAACTGATAAACTCCCCAGTATTTTAGAATCAGGAAGCAACGATCTCATTGTTTGAACAGATCCTCCATAAACTCCCCATGAGGCCTATGAATTTATTTGATATCTGCACTTAATTTCTTCAGATAGCCAAATTACAAATGATTAAAAGATGCTGCATTGGAAACACAACAGGGGTCCGAGAGCAACATCTTTTTCATATTAACTAAGTTATACAACAGCCTTCAGTTTTCATGCATACTCTTAGTTCTGAACAAATTAACTGTGCTTTTATCATCTTTTTCCACCAACTCTCAACACAGTTCTTTCCTGTCTGCTGCTTTCCCTCTCCCCACCCTTTTCCTCTCGGAAAAGTCCTCCCCATGCTAATTTTGGCCACCTCACCAAAAGTACTATCCTAGAAAAAAGTAGACCCAGACAGATAAACAATACAGGCAAAGTGGAAAGATTTTATGGAGATTGAAGGAGATCTGACAATCATCCTGGTTTAGCTTTCATTTTAACCTTTGGCTGTTGAGGATTTGGAGAAGACTGGCTGCTTGCTGCAACTGGTATCAAAGAATACACATGTTCTTAATTGGAGAGTGACTGCAGAGCCAGAGCCTGATGGAACATGTGTCAGTCAATGCTCTTACACAGTTTTATTACTTGAGCTGTTCACAGTAATAGCTGTACAATAGTCCTGCCTGGCATCTTCTCTAAACAAAGCTTTACTTTCCTTCAAGTGTTGAAACAAGTAACTCAAGATGTGTACTGTCTCCTGCAAGGCTGCTGCTTTCATTTCCAAAGAATCCCATCACTTTTCCCAGGTAAATGTGCATAACTTTGAATGCACACTGCTGCAGCAATAAGAACCACTAAGCTGTCACTAATTCTTCATTTATTCTCCTGAAAGTAGCCGCCTGCAACCTCATGATGGCATCTTGAGTATCATAAGAGACAATTTGTGTAACTAATTTCTGGTTGAAAAGCAGCTTGAAATAAGACATCTTGGAATAAGAATAGGATTCACATGAGCACAATGAAGCCTGGTACCATTTATAAAACAGTCCCAAAGTGATTTTACATGTTACTGCTGAACTGACATAATGGCAAAGCTGTAGAAGCAGATAATTGCTGTATTACTCCTTCCTTCCTCATCTTCAAACTCTCATCCTTCCGTAACACAAGCATCTGTGACGCTGTAAGCCAGTTCAGAGAGCAAAGCAAACTGAAAAGCAGCCTTATCCTTCCTTGGAAACTACTCTTCCTGCCTCTTTTATCTCTGTTTTTTGAACTACCTCACGGTGGGGGTCAAGCACCAAAAACTGAAGAGAACAGAATGTGTAGCTGGAGGCAGAGGAAAAAACCAGAACATTTCTTTCAACAGGGTTAGCTGTTATCTAAAGTGCAATGCCTAAGTTATCGCTTTGCAGCTCCCCTGCAGACTGTGGGAAGCAGCTCAGCACTGCAGCACAGTGCCCCCAGCCCTAACTCCCCTGCAGGACCCAGCCTGCCTGGAGCCCAGAGTGTCCCAAACTTCACCTGAACCCACGCACCCACCAGCCTGGGTGCTGTGGGACAGCACAGAATGCACCTGCTAGGGATTCAATACACCGAACACATGGAGAGCACCCTCCAAGCTCACTGAGAAAGCCAGGAACAGATCAATTATGCTAAAATAATCACAGACCTGCAAGTCAGACCTGACAGAAGAGGAAACAACAGAGTTCAGTCACCCGGGCAACCCTGACATATTTCCTTTCTTGATGTTAAGCAACCCACACCAAAAACATAGAGATGACATTAACTTTTTAGATGCTCAACTTCAGCAGTGTGGGAGGCTCCCAGTTGGTCTAAGCATCTGCAAAACACACAAGGTCTTGACTGTGCAACTCTTTGATCATAGAGAAGCATGACCTGAAGGAAGAAGTGCAGGCAGGAACCCTTCAAATCCTTAGGAACATCTTCAGCCCCTACTTAGGGAAGGATATTGTTATTTATTTAGGTATCTTATAGTGGTACTTATGGCTGCATGATAAGCATTGCCATAAAAAAAAAAAAAAAAAAAAAGCCAGCCTGTGTCTCTAAATCCATCATAGATCAAAGATGATTCCTGCAAACCACATTCAGACAAAACCAGTCTGAAATTAAGGACAGATAGTATGCAAAAAAATCAAGTTTGGCTAGAGACATTTATTGTACACTGAAGAAGGGTGGACCATTCCTTAGGTCATAACCACTGTGTCTTCAAACTAGGATATACGGACTAGCCACAGAAGTGCGGCTAGGAGCTTATGCAAACTATTCCCTAAATCTTAGTTACCAGAACATTAAGTCTTCTTCTTTGATAAAATCTCCTGGCCACAGTTAAAGGACAGCAACGCTTCTCACCATCAAAACAGGCCTGTCTCTGCAGCAACATTAGTGCTGCTGTGGATCCTGCCCAGCACCAAACAGTGCTTTGGTCTCACATCAGGGAATTACCACAGGAGCTGGTAGCACAACCAAGCCACCGTCCTGCCCAGTCAGCCTCATGGGCAACTGCCACAAATACCATGGAAAATGCTCAGGTGAAGTGACTACAGAAGGCTAAAGGCCACTGACAACCTTTCCAGGGGACTATCTAGCTTTGTAGATACAGCTGAGGCTCCCTACCATAAAACTGAAGCTTACAGGAGCAGAAGGAGGCTCTTGTGCCCTGCCCAGCAGAGCTCATCCATGCAGCAGTGGTGCATGGCCTGTGCTAGCAGAGCACTCGGGCCAAGCACAAGCTATGCTCAGAAAGACAAGACAGAGCAGCTACCCTTCCAGGAGACACAGTGGCTTCCTTCCTTTCCTGGCCATTCTCCCAGGAAACATCATGTAGTTTAAACTACAAACCACAGAGGATCAAATTTCTTAACAAAAAGTCTCTCTAAAGGATGACTGACAGAAGAAAAAAAAAATCAAAAAAACAATCACTGCAGCTGCCTGTACTACACTCTCACTGCCTTGGAGGCATACAAAGAACTTGGTCTCATCCCAGTGCAGGGCCATGTTCCACTGCCAGGCATATAATTGTGCCGAATTATCATTTGCCACGGCATTCTTGGGAGGCTGCAAGGGGAGAACACTCTGCTTGCTGTATTTGTCAGTGCCTGTCTCAGCCACTTGGCTCCAAAGGCTTCAGGAAAAAGTCTTCCTTGTAGAGATTTGCAGCAGCAAGTAAACAACTGCTCCAGAGCCAGGGAGTTGAAACACTTCCCCAGCAATTCCCTTCCAGAAGGCACACACGAGCACAGACGTCAAGCTCAGCAGACGGGGATCTCTATCTTAGGAAGAACATTTTCCTTTCTGTAATCTTTCAGTGGGAGGCTAGAAGAAGAAGATCATAGCTCTCTAAAAAGCAAAGACTGAGGCGATTTACAAGACAGGCAGGCATACACAACAAAAGCTGTTTAGGATTAGATAGAGCAGAAGAAACTTGCGGGAACAAGTAATACCAGGAACAGTCTTCTCTGAGGACTGACTGGAAAACTGAGCTGTGCTGCAAGGAATAATCATTCAGCACAGCAGCTTTCCAGAAAAAAACTGGCAAGGAGCAGAGAAGAGTAGCAGCAAAATCTTCAAGTAATTTGACTGGCATTGTATGAAGTACATGAATTTTCACCAAAAAATGAGTCTTTCCCAACTTCTGAGGGGAACAACCACACTCAACAAGGCTTCAAATAAAAAAAAAAACAAACTCATATTTCATGGTTCTTCAGTGCATTACAAGAAGAAGGGCTTATTAGTGTCACTTTGAGCAGGGTTAACTGTATGTTGCTATACTGCGATCCTTGGTCCTCTTTGCAGCTGAGTACTCATCAGTTTTCTTCCACCTGGAATATAGGACACCTGGTGACCCCACATCTGCCCTACTGTCCTACTTCTGTGCACTGCCACCAGCCTCATTTTCCACACCCAGCACTCTGCCATTCTCCCATTCACAAGACCTTGCCATGCCCAGCTGCCTTCCTCCCACCTCACCTACGCCAGACCATTTAAGGACTACCAGGATTAAAAGGTAAAATACCCTGTTAAGAGAAAGATGATGGACAACATCCACCTGTGTTCACCAGGTTTCCAGGAATCCTCAGTATGGTATCTGAACAAGCCTCATTTAGCTTCTGTTTTTATTTCCCCCCTGCTTTAAGGAAACCCAGTTAGGCTGTCAGCAGCTGGGACAGGGAACATCGCCATGCAGCCAGGACTAAGCACATCACTAACACCACATGAATGCATTTGGGCCACATGAGGTGATGGCAAGACTCCAGCAGTTTCTACCCACCCTCAGCTATGCAGGATTCCAACAGCCAGATCCTCCCTCCCCTTTGCAAGGCAGCAACTTCCAAGAAACCAAAATAAACCAAAACTAACAGAGAGTAGCACCTACAAAACCGTTAGAGAGCAGGTGGAATTAAATGATGTACCAGTGATGACAGCAATGACATCGCTATTCCAATTCACTTTAGAACACATACTTCTTCATTTTTGGTGTCAGAAGATTTTATGGGAATTGTATCCTTTCAAGCACGTGAACTTAGGAATAAACACCACAGGCTTTCTCAACACAGTCACAGAAAGCAGCCTGTCTCCACAGGCTGAGGTCAGTGGCTCTGTGTAGCAGAGAGCCCCCCAGACTCCACACTGTGCCTCACCTATGCACAAACCTGCACCAGGCTGAAGGTTGGGCAGAATAACACTTTGCTCAGAGCCAAGATGCTCAGCTGAAGTTTTATGTATCCTTTTGGTTTATGGCATCCATTCAGTTTTGGCTCAGTGAGGAAAGACAGGGAAATATTCTGAATGTCTTCTCAAACCACTGCAGCCTTTCAGTAACTAAAGGGGGCCTACAAGGAATCAGGAGAGGAACAGAGGTTTACAAGGGTGTAGAGTGAAAGGACAGGGGTGAATGGCTTCAAACTTGAGAGCAGGTTTAGACTGGATACTAAGCAACTCTTCCCAGAGAAGGTGGTGAGGCCCTGGCACAGGCTGCCCCATCCCTGGAAGTGTTCAAGGCCAGGCTGGATGTGGCTTGAAGCAAACCTGGTCTATTAGAAGGCATCCCTGCCCACAGCAGGGACACAGAATAAAATGATCTTGAAGGTCTCTTCCAACCCAAATCATTCTGTAATTTTCTATCTTGCAATTATCATTACCAAAAGTCAAAATAAGCCCAGCACTGCCACGAGATGCTCCTGTCCAGGTAAAGGGTTTCTTAGTGAAATTAAAGAAAGTTCTCCTGATAAAGATTTGACTCCTTAGTCGTTCAAGTTAAGAACTTAAGGTTTTGACAAATCTGAGCAAAAAGAAATAATCTTAAAGGATACAGAGACATACCAGCAGCTATAAATAAACAGCAAATGTGCCTATTTTAGGAACTTATCATTGCTTATTTGCAGATCTGACTTCAGAAGAAACAACAAAAAAAAAAAGTTGTCTGACTGATAGTCAGCACACCAATAAACAAACTTTTCAACTTTGCCAAAACTTGTGTTCACATGATTTTCTATCTACTGAACTGGAATTTATTTACAAGGCATAAAGACAGCCTGGCAGAATCTACCAGCCACAGCACAGCAGAAACAGTCCAGAAGATGGACAGGGTTCCTTTTGTCTGCTGGCCTATTCTCCTTCATGGAAGAGCTTCAGAGGGCCACAGGATGAGCTCCAACCTGAGGGAGCCCTGCACATGCTCTGCCAGGAGATCAGACAGCCACAGCTCTGGGAGAGGCTGGGGACTGTCAGAGCCAGCACTGAAAGCCAGTGAAGTGATTCTATGACTGAGCTCTCAGCCAGGTCTCCTGATCCTTCTGGTCAACATTTAATATCAACTACATGCAATATGCACATAACCCAAGGCTGGAATGGAAGGCTTTTCAGGAAAATGCTGCCCACTTTAACAAAGATTAAGAGCTAGACATCTGTTTTACATAAACAGAACACTTGGTAATTTTTAATTCATAATACAGCTCCTTGAGCTGTTGCATATATATATACACACACACAATACATATGTATGTGTATGAGGGTACATACATTGTGTATATCCATGCACACATTTGAAATAAATAGGGAGCACCAGGATGCAGAGGTGTGACATCAGCTTCCCATAATTAGTGTAATAGTGCAGAATCATTTGTTCTTTATGTTGCATACACAGATACACAGGAGACATCTGATTTTTGTTTCAGTGACATACTTTTGGAGGGTGAAAAGGATGACTTTAAAGTTTATTCTGTTCCTACAAGGAAAAGACAAGAGCTTGGGGAGAACACACAGTTTGTTTCTCTAAGAAAGATGAGTCCTTCTTGTTCCTCACTGTGCCAAATTTGCTCATACCCACGGATGCAACAACTATTACAAACTGCTTCTCTGCAGGGTTTTTGCACTTTACCCCAAACCCCCAACACCCTCCCCTTGCAAGTAATCTCAAACCCAAAAGGAATTATCCTCTTACCCACAGATACCCAGACCATCCTGCAGAGCACCCAGGGAAGGATTATGAAGAAGCCCCAAACACACCCTACAAGGACACTTCAGCCTTGCAGGCTGGTTAATTCCTAACTTCAGCTGAATTCCTGCAGGGAAAGGACAGACTGCACACACAGCAAATCTGTCCTTCACAAGGTGCTCCAAGCACTTCAGGAACAGCCAACTCCATCTTCCTCGAAAACACAGATTCTTCCGGAATTCATGGAGGTTACACCCTGGCAGTCTGCAGCAGCTGCACTTCCCCCAATTGTATAGTGGAGTAGGACAGCTCTAAATTAATTATGAAACAACAATGAGTTTATGGAGTTTATATTAACTAAAGTAGATTAACAGCTTTTAAAGACATATTGCTTTTAATTACTTAATTAAAAATCTCTATTTAACTGCACTACATCCGAATAAAATCTATTATCAGTTTGGCTCTGTCCAAATCAGACAGAAATGCCAGAACTCTAGACCCGTACCACCATCTTAACAGGCATCAAAACGCCACAGCCACCTTTAACAGCAGCTTCACATTTATTTCCTTTATGCAAAATCATTTACTCAACATTGAGGAATTACTAAAACTAAGACAACTCAAGAAGTTTTTCTTTTACTTTACAAATTAAAAACCCGCAAAACATGCGAACAGAGCTTCACAGCTCTAAAAATAACAAGACTAAAACAAAAAAACCAGACAGGTCCATCCCTCAAGTGAAGACACGTCTTTTGTTTATCCAGTTTGTCTTAAATATGCACTTATTAATTTTGTTCCAAGTCCACAAAAGTCAAATTGAACTGACTTGACTGACTCCCCATCTGTAAAACTGGAAATGTCTGACCTCCCTTCTCTTAAGGGATCTGAATGCAAACAGACTAAGGTCAGTAAAACAAACAAAACCTCTTTGCAAACCCATGTAACTGTGAGTTAACAGAAAGAAAGACTAAAAGTAAGTTCCATGGTCACACATCCTGCCAAGCTCTGCCAACAGGATTTTGTGAGCGAGCAGGAAAGAAAATGTATTGTATTTTTATCATGATTTTCTGTTTGCTGCTTAAATCAAGAGCTTTAAACTGCCCTGATCATAAGACAGGCTGATTCCCACCACAGTTGTTCTGCCCGCCCTCATCTTTCTTGGCAAAAAGTTTCTTTTTCTTCTCCTTCTAAAGCCAGAATTAGTCTGTTCCCAGGCTGGAAAACCACACTAAAAAGTCAATCACAGAAAAGCTACGACAGCATCTGACCAGGAATCTCATTCTCACGTATGCACAAATTCTCAAAGTGAACTTCTGGAATTTAAATCTACCTGTACATGCCCCAAAAGTGACATATTATTAAAACACAGAGTAACACCAAAGGCTGATGGTCCCTTTACATGCGAATGGATATAACAAAAGAACAGCCATAGTGAATTAAGCCAGAAGTGTGCTTATTCCAGCATCCAGTCCAGCAGGACATCCCACTATATTCCACCTTCACCACAGTATCTGGGGAGCATTTCAGAAAGCACACTGAGCTTTAATCTCAGGCACTACTGCCAAAAAGATACTCAGCCATATTCCTGACAAGAAAATGCACCAGTTCTGTTAAATTAACATGACTGCATGCAGGAGCAGCAGGACCAGGAGAGCAGCCCTAGCCTGAGGCAAAAAGAACTAACTTCCAGTAAGAACACCAAAACCCAAGCACTGTCCCAATCAGAACTCAGTATGCAGAATCCAACCTACACACACAAGTAACAGAAAACAATTCATATTAGTTAAACTAGATGCACTCTCTAGGAACTGTCAATAAGTCATAAATGGAAAGGTGGTAAGTTTTGTATTGACGTGTGCCAGCCCAAGCTGTGACAGCTGCATGCCTCTCACCATGTTTCTACCCTCTGGAGCAAATGTTTGCACTCACACCACCACGTGGTGTGCCACTTCAGAGAGCTGAGCCAGCTGAAAGCCAACCTACCAGAAACTGACGTTTATTTATTTATTTACTGTCTGAAATTAACTTTCTGTTCTCACCTACTGCTCAGTCAGACAAGCAGAGGAACACGTGGCTGGAGTCACAGAAGCCTAAAGCCCCAGACCATGCTGGCTGAACCTCCTGCAGAACTGCAGCATGGATGAACTGCTAATAAATACTGCAAACAAGAGTGTAATTCCAGTCTGTAGTGAGAGAGCAACAGATCACACTCTTCAGAGTCCAGTCTCCATGGCATCCACCCCGATACATCAGGACAGGTTGAGGGGCTATTTTGCAAGCTAGCTCTCACATTTCCCTTTCTCTCTGCTAGAATTCTTTAGACTAAAGATAAGGGAGCACAAGGTCGCCACAGGCAGAAAAATGAAACAGTCTGGAGCTCTTTTAACACAGCTCTCCACACGCCTATTTTCAGAACGAGAGAAGACACTGCTGAGCCTTTACAGCAAAATATTGCTTTCCCTTTTCCAAACTCCAGCAGAGGCCCCCATCACGTTCCTGGAAACAGGACCCTCTGACCCTTTTTCAAGAGACCTTCTTGAAAGCCAAGCACGCCTGCTATGACACAGTTATTTCTACTGAGCTTTAACACAGCCACGTGACAAAGCACTGCGGCCTTGCGATTAAAAACCCTCCAGCCGAGGCTTTACCCGGCACAGAAACTCGGACACAGCCTGTTAAATGTGTCCCTTCTCTCCTGGAAGAGTTTCTAAACGCAAAGAGCGCAAGGGGCGGCCTCGCAATGCCGTGCCACAACCAGCCCCAGCAGCTGCTCCAGCTGCACACAGCCGAACCTTGGGCTGGGTCTGAGACCCCGGAGCTTTGAGCAGAGCTGAAGCCCCGGTTCCGCAGCGCGGGCACCCCGCAGCGCTGCCACCGACGGCAGACGAGCAGCGGCAACAGGTGAGCGCGGGGCGGGCCGGGGCCCCGGGGAGGCGCCTCCGCAGCCGCTCCTCGCCCGGCCCGGCCCCGGCACACAAGGCCTGTCCCCCCGCCGCGGCCCGCCACGCACCTTCCAGCCAGCGGAGCTGTTGCTGTCACCCTTGTCCTTGAAGTAGGGGACGGAGCGCACCATCCACTCGTAGATCTGCGCCAGCGTGAGCCGCTTCTCGGGGGCGCTCTCGATAGCCTGGCTGATGAGCTCGGCGTAGGACTGGCTGCCCCAGGCATTGCGCCGGGAGCCGCCCTTCCGCGCCGCCGCGCCGCCCGCCCGCGCCCCCTCGGCCCGGCCGGGGCGGCAACGGCCAGGTGCAGGAGCGCGGGCGGCTCTGCGGCTCAAAGTCAGGGTCGATGTCCGGCGACGCCGCGGCCCCAGCCGGCTCCGCCATGGGCGCCGCCTCAGCCCCGCCGGGAGTGCCGGGCCCGCCACCCCTTTGTGCGCCCCGGGCCCGCTGCCGCCGCCGCGCCGCTCTGTTTACCAGGGAGCAGCGCTGCTCCCCGCGCCTGCGCGCGCAGGGCACGCCGGGAGCGGTAGTCCCGCCGGGGCGCTAGCAGGCAGCCAGACATAGCCCGCGGACTACAGTACCCAGCGCCCCCTGCAGCGGAGGGCGGGGCGTGCCCCCACTACGGGTGAGCGTGGCAGGCGGTGCGTTGATGTGACTACAGCTCCCAGCGGGCATCGCGGCGGGCGACGCTTACATAACTTGCAAGGCCTAGTCCCCCCCACGATGGCGGGGAGGTGATAGCGGCGTGGTGGCGGCAGCCTCGAGGCAGTTGCAGCTCCTCCACCCGCCTCAGAGTGCGCCGCGGCACTCCGAGTCGGGCCGAGAGCGCTGCTGCCTCCGCCATCCCGTCACGGATGGGAGCCTATTTCCGGGACACTCCCTGGCGTAAGGCGTGATGGATCTGCGTCCCGATCTGCCCGTCAGAGTCGCGGAAACCATATTCCGGGGCCTCGCGCTCGCCGCGCTGTACAGCGTCCGGGGCTGGCAACACTGTATGACGCAGTCCCTGTGTAGGTTTCTTGGCCCCACGCCCCGGTTTCCAGCCGGGCACTAAGCGCGGCCGACTCAGCCTCGGGCTGTGCCCTGTCCCACGGGGGCCCGGCCGCGACAGCTCAGGCGACGCGGAGCAACGGCGGGAGCAAACCTGCCATGCAGGTTCCGGGGCCGGCCGAGCGAGCCCCGCGGGCTGAATACCCGCTGCGCTTATGCAGCGGGCAGCCGCACGGCGGCGCTGTCACGGCTGTGGCTGAGCGGCCCCGAACCCTGGATAACGATCGCTTTATGCAGGCAGTGTCCGGGCGCCGTGCTGCGATGTGCGGGTGGGGTGGCGGCTGCGGGGCCCCGAACCCTGGATAGCTGCCGGTTTATGTAGGCGGCAGGCGGGCCCCGTGCGGCTATGCGCGGGTGGGGCGGGCTGCGGTAGCGGGCGGGGCGGGCCGGGCGGGGCGGCGGCACCACCACCACCATGTCGGAGGCGGCGGTGGCGGACACCCGGCGCCTCAACGCGAAGCCGCAGGACCTCACGGACGCGTACGGGCCGCCCAGCAACTTCCTCGAGATCGACATCTTCAACCCGCAGACCGTGGGCATGGGCCGCGCCAGATACACGAGCTACGAGCTCCGCATGCGGGTGCGGCCCCCGTCGGGCCTGCGGGGCTGGGCTGCCCGGTGTGCGGGAGCGCGGCCCGGGGAGGGGCGGCAGCGCTCGGGACGCGGTGGCCGAGGGACGGCAGGGCTGGGGCGGTGCCGCTGTTGAGCAGCGGGGGGCGGAGGAGGCGAAGCCCCGGGCTGGGGCGAGCAGCGCGCCTGCGGGGCTCAAGGTCAGAGCCGATGGGCTCGCTCGGCATCCAGCGGGGGCTGCTGCCCGCACGGACGGGGAGGTGCTGCCTCAGCAGCTCCTGCGCCCGTTCCCTCTGGAGAGCCCCGCTGGGTGGTTGCTGAGCAGGGCATGGCTGCACGTAGCTGCTTATCTCAGGCAGGGGAGGAGAGCTGGGTGGCAGTAACGTGGGACTGCTCACACTGCATGCTGGCTGCTCTGCCAAGAGCCCCTGGCCTAGGAGTGTGCATAGCAGGCTGAGCAAGGTTCTCTTCATTGGGCCTTAAACGAGCTGAACTGGGAACCCCTTCACAGCTCTGATAGATGGAAAAGTAAAACTGAGCTTCCCCTAAAACAAGGTCCCTTCAGCATGTGTTGTGGTGCTGGTTTGACTTTTGCTTATAGTGTGATTTAACTGCTCAGTCTCCTCTGCCTTTCAGAAGAATTGGTGTTTGCTTTTTTCTGCTCTGGTGCTTGGCTCCCATCAGCCTGCAGGTGGCAACGGGAACCTCTTAGTCCCACTGAAACCAGCAGAGATGCTCTGAAAGCAGCTGGGTTTATTTCACAGACCTCATAAGAACAGTTAATTGTGTTGTAGTAATATCTGAGTGCTGTCCATCAGAAGGTTTTGTTACCTCAGTTCCTGGAATGATTCTGTGTTGATGAGGTAAAGTTAATGCAGCTGTCATTTGTTTGACTCCAGTGGCAGGGGAGAAGGGTGAAGAATTGCTGCACCGTTCTCTAGTGACACAAGATGGGCATGAAAAGCCTGTTAGGGTAGGTGCTCTGTTTTGGGAGAAGACTGTAGATGAGGTCTGCCTTGAACAGTTGCTGGGGCAAGATTTCCTCAGTTAGTTCTTCAATGGAGATGCCAGTGTCATGTCAGATGTTCTTTTGCTCTGCAGGCTGCTGCAAAATTCTCTTGTAGATCTCTTCAAAATGCAGTAAACTTGGGGATGGGGAAAAAAAATCATTCTCCTGACAGACATATTGTCAGCAGTGGTTGCAGTGTGTGCCCCTGGGAAGGGGGTGTGTTCCAGAAATAGTCACTCAAGGGAGAGGGAATGGCTGGCACTGAGTAGACAGGCTTGCTTGGATCTGAAGGATTTTGGTGTTTGTGCTGTCCTGAATAAGGAAGTTGGGTGTTCCAATCATGAGTCCTTCTCAGGAGGTTTGATTTTCTCACTGCAGCTTCAGGTTTCAGTTACACGCGTGGCTTCCAGAGCAACCTGCAAATAAACTGCTTTGCTTCATTCCAGACAAACCTCCCCATCTTCAAATTGAAGGAGTCGTGTGTGAGGAGACGATACAGCGACTTTGAGTGGCTGAAGAATGAGCTGGAGCGAGACAGTAAGGTGAGGCCTGGTCAGACCTCCCTATTCCTTAAGCCAGGATGTGGGAACAGCTGCAGCAGTAATGTTGAGATTCCCAGAAGTGGGGCTGTGGTGGTGGATGTTGCAGCCCAGATACTTAAATCTAGGGGTTAAACTGAGTTTCCTTTACTCTAGTTTGGTGCAAGGAGAAATCCCAACCAGATATTCTCAAGAGGTCACAAATGCACAAAAGTTCTCTGGCAAAAATAAGAAATTTTGGCAAAGGAGTAAATACACTTATAAAACACTTATTATAACATTAGTTAGCATTAATTTACTATTAATTTAGGATAAACTTATCCTGCTTGACTTAGAAACCTTTAAAACCTTAAGTTGATATGTTACCCAAAAAAGTTTCACAGAAAGAGGATTAGAAGAGAGAGAAAGACAGAAAAGGTACAGAAAAACACACATAGCTACCAACTCCTAGGGTTCCAGCATGGGTGAGATGGAAACTCTGGGAGAATGCAGCAGCCAGACAAGTCCCTCATGGGAGCTTTTAAGCCCAGGGTCTTTGTGATCCCCTCCCAAGGTGGAGCTTCTGGTCACTCAGGGGCTGGGTTAGCACCACCCACAGTGTGTGATTGATGAACAGCTCTGCCCGGCCTGGGCTGTTGGCTCTGGGCTGGGGGGTGGAACCTTTCACTGTCTCCCCTTCACAAGCCCTGATCTGCCCCTCCCACCAAACATACACACAGGCATTTGCCAAGCATCCCAAAGCGTTTAGAGACATGAAACGTAGTCTGTCTCTGACAGTGGGCGCCTTCTTCTCTATGCATGTGATGGCACTGGAGATGAGCATCAAACAGCAAAGGATGTCTGCTTGCAGGTGGCTGTTCTGCTCATGGGGTGATTCTTTGCTTTCAGATTGTAGTGCCACCGCTGCCTGGAAAAGCTTTGAAACGACAGCTGCCCTTCCGAGGAGATGAAGGCATCTTTGAGGAGTCTTTCATCGAGGAGCGGAGACAGGGCCTAGAACAGTTTATTAACAAGTAAGTTTGATGTCCTGGCTTTGCTGTGTGCTGCCTTTTTAGCTGCTGCTGGGCTGTGGGTTGACTGTGAGAGTCTTGACCTGCTTCTGGCAGGTGCCAGTGCTGGAGGGTGGTGCCTGCAGCCACGTAATGAAACTGGAACTGGAGCAAGTCCTGCCCTGAGTGGGGGTTGTGCTTTGTGCTCTCTCCTGAGAGCGTAGTGAGTATTAGCAGAACAGCTGTGCTACAGGGACCCACCAGCATGGTACTGTTGGTTCAGGGCACGGCCTGGAAGGGAACAGCCTGTGCTCAAACACCTCTTCCTGGTCCCGTTGCAGAGCGATGCGTGACCTTGGGCTGAGCGCGGTGCAGGTGTGCTGAGCTGGCTGCCTGACTCCCTCCTGCACACAGCAGAGGCGTGGGGGTCTTGGAGGCAGCTGTGCTAACCTCCACATCTGATTTTCTTCCAGAATTGCTGGACACCCACTGGCACAGAACGAGCGCTGCTTACATATGTTCCTGCAAGAGGAGACTATTGATAGGAATTACGTCCCAGGGAAAGTGCGCCAGTAGGAGCACCTGGCACTGTCTTCCTCCATTCCACCCTCCCTCCTGCAAAAATGACATTTATTTTTACACTAAATCTGTCTTCTCTGAACCAGCTTTTCCTCTCTTGAACCTCCCAGTTTGTTCAGTATTTTCCTCTTTTGTAACTGGCAGCAGTTTGTTCTACTGGGCTGTGGTTGTGGCCTAAAGATGTGAAGATTTATGCAAGTGAGTGTGTTATCCCATGTCTAGGGGCAGATGTGGATAGGTGTGGAGCAGGAACTTGCTAATGGCATTCTGGTGTAGGAGCTGCCTCTCTCCCTGTACAGGAAGATAAGAGATGACCTTCACTCCCTTGTCTGTGCAGCCCCAAGCATCTCTGCAGGAGACTTTGAAGAATAGCAGTTGTCATGTTGGTCAGTGATTATATCAGGTATTAGAGTTTTAGTAAGGTTTATCCAAACCAGTGAGTAGGTGCCTGGGTGTGTCAGTCTGTCATCCACCCCATTCACCCTGCATGAAACCCCCATTCTTCACTGTCTGGAAGTGCTGAGACCCAACACCTACTCAAACCCTGCTATCAGCCTCCTGAATTACAGACCTATTTGGTGTATTTGTGCCCCTTCCTTTCTAAGGTGCTGCTGGCAGCTCGAGGGGTTTCCATCCCATGTGCTCTCATGATGCTCTTTGTGGGCCATTTGGCACGTGGAAGATGGGATAGTCTGGGCTGTAGCCACATGTGCTGTGATGCATTGGCCCAGAGTTTAAGAAACAGCACAGCCTGCTGCACCATGGGCTGCTGGGCTGGTGTTGCCTGCAGCACCCTCCTCGGCTGAGCCTAGTGACCTTATCCTGGGCCCCAGCTGCTGGGAGGAGCAGACTGTCTGGCTGAGGAGGAGCAAGAGAAGGCTGGTGGGAGCCGTTGTAGGATGCAGCTGTGATGGCTGCCACTGGAGGAGCCCAGCAGTGGGACCCGGAGTGAGGCCACCTCTCCAGAAAAGGACAGCAGAAAATGGGAAGTCAGTCCTAGATTAGACATTGCTTACAAAGCAGGAGAAGTGGCAATGGCTCTGTGTGTTCTCCCCTGTTCTGCAGTGAGCTAGGCAGTTGCTTGTGTGGAAGTGAGAACATACGACTGGTCAGGGAAGTGTTCAGAGCTTGAGGGGACAATGAGGCTGTGACTTGCTGCAGCACAAGTGTCCTTTAGAGGCTCCCCCAGCTGCCACAGCTGTGATGAGTGAGGTTGGCCCTCAGCTCGGGGGCTCCTCAGGTCAAGGCTGGCTGGTTTAAAAGCGCTTGGTCACTTTGTTGTGGCACAGTTGAGCCTTTCTTGGAGCACAGGCCCAGAGTGGATGCCCTCCTGTTCCTGCCAGGCGTGTTCCCCGAGGCCTTCCCAACGTCCCCTCTGTTTTCTGGTGAGGAACTGGTACTGCTGGGTGAGAGGTGGCTTTTGGGGAGAAGTCGCTGAAAGCGTGAGGGAGCTGCTCCGGGGGCTGGCTCGGCCCGGAAAGGGCCATGGGGCAGCGCGGAGCCCGGTGCCGGTGGAGGCGGCCGTGGCCTCGGAGGGGCTCGGTCCCCGCCTCCTGCTGCCGCCAGTCGCGCTCGGGGCGGCTCCTTCCCCTGCCCTGCGCGGGGCTGCCATCCATCCAGCTGTCTGCACCCTGTCCAGTGTAACGTCCCGGTGCCGTTCGCATTAAACCACTGTGAAGCCAGTTGTCTGCCTGGTCCTGGGGGCTACCGGGACGGGGAACCGCTGGGAGAGAGCGGTCACCGGCGAGGGGGCGGGAGAGCTGCCGGGACAGAGCGGGCACCGGCGGGGCGGGGCGGGGCGGGGGAACCGCCGGGAGAAGACGGACACGAGCGGGGCGGGAGAACGGCCGGAACAGAGCGGGCACGGGCGGGGCGGGCGCAGCGCGGAGGCGGGCGGGGCTCTCTGGTTCTCCCCGGCCGTTCCGAGGCGCGATGTGGCTGCCGGAGCCGCAGGCCGGCTCCAGCTCGCCGGACTGCCCTGACCTGCTGCAGCACGTCCAGGCGCTGCGCTCGCCGTCCACCCCCCTTTACCTCAGCTTCTTCGAGGAAGAGTGTCGCGCCATCGCCGACCGCCTGCGCCTCGGGGCGGCCGCGGAGCCCTCGCCGGGCCCGGGAGAGCTCAGCGGGCTGCAGCCCACGCCCCCCGGACCCGCCACCTCCACGCCGCTGCCCTTACCGGGCCACGGGCGGGTCCCAGACTCGAGCGCGGGCGATTGCGAGGCCGCTGCTGCCCCTGGCCCTGGCCCGGCTCCAGGGGAGTCCGGGTGCCTCCCGCAGCCCGCGGCGGGCGGTGGTCCCGGCGCCCGGCCCGCTCTGTCCCGGCGGGCGCGGCGCGGTCCCGGAGAGCCCTCCGGCCGCGGCCCCGGCACCCCTGCCCGCTCCCCGGGCCGCGGCCGCACCAGGCTCGCTCTCCCCCGCACACGGGCCTCGCTGGGACTGCAGCTCCCCGCGGCCGGCACGGGGCGAGGCGCCTGGGAAACGCGGCTCCTCCGGCCCCCAGGTAAGCGGGGTCACGGCGGGGAGCCCCGGCACGGCCACCGCCCGCCCGGCGCTGCAGAACCTTCTCTCCCCCAGGGACCAGGCTGAAGCTGACGTCGCCTGCCAGGTCCAGGCTTCAACGTGCCAGCGGGGTTTCACAGCGGGCACAGCCTTCCAGCCTTCCCAAACTCGTCCCCCGAAGCGGAGGGATGAAAAGTAATGCTGCACCTGCCAGTTGCGTCGCGCGAAGCAGGGAAGCACGTAGGTTAGGGTGCTGCGTCTAGAAGGGAGAAGGGGAAGGGCTTGGGCTGCAGCCTGGCTGGGGACAGGGCATGAGGAGTGGGGAGCGGCACAGGTAGGAGCCTAGGAAATGGTCTCATACCCCGAGGGGTGTGTTAACACTGTCTGGCCTCCCTCCAGTGTGGGCTGGCAGTCTGTTGACTTTGAAGCCTTCACCCTGTGGTGTTGTGGGGTCACGGGGTACTGGTGCCTGTGCGCCTAGGGCAGGCAGCCTGGCTGAGCCACGGGCTGCCTGAAGAAGGTGCGATGGAGCTGCTTGGGAATAGCGGCCTCTGTGTTTACTGTTCACTACAGCTGCTGCCAAGGTTGGGAGTCGTAAACAGCCCTCCTCAAGGCTTTCTACAGAAATTCCTACTGTGGCTTCCCGCTCCTCACTGCGGCCTCCAGAAAAAGTGATTTCGTCCAAGCATTTTTGCCTCAATAAAGGTGAGTCTTGGCAGAAGCCTCAGAGGCTGCAGTGTCGTAGGAGAAGGGTAATGCTGCCGTGGGAAGAGCATTCAGGTGTTGGCTCCAGGGTCAAAGCTCATCCTGGGGAAAGGACTGGGGGACTACTGCATGTGCTTGGGCTCAGAGGAGGGGAGGTGAAGTGCAGAGCAAGCAAGGCTGGGTGAAGTCCTTTTCCTCTTTTGCTGGAGAGGCACCCAGCAAAGAATCTGAACAGATCTGGTGCTCGAGGCTCGTTCATAGGAGAGGGAGTGGCCATGGTCAGGGGTTGATGCTCTTTATTTTCCTTTCCTGGGTCTCATTTCAGAATCAACTACAGAGGATCTGGTGTTCAATAGGACCCGAGAGCTGAAGGAAAATGAGAACAAAGAAAGGCTGATTGCAGCAAGCATTGTCTTGGGAGCAGGTGAGCAGTATGGAGGTGTAGATTCTTGCCTTGTGTTGGGGAGAGTGTGCGGAGAAACATGGACAGCTGCTTGTTGGGCAACGCTGCTCCCCAGATGGGCCCTGGCTGACCAGGTGTGGCCCTGGCAGAGGATGCTCCAGCCTGTGCTGCAGGCAGGGGGTGCTGCCTTCACAGGAACTGCAGCTGGGCAGCCTGCAGTCCTGAGCCCTGCAGAGGGAAGGGAGGTGAGGAGGCTCTCCCCGCTCTGCTGCCACAGCCCTGTCCCACCCTGCCCGGCCAGCTGCCTGCCCTCACTGTGAGAGCAGACTCCTAGCAGGAGCCCAGAGCTGCTGGGAGCAAAGCCATGCAGGAGCACTTTCTCCCAGCAGCACCCATACAGACCAAGCCAGCAGCAGCTGTTGGGCTGGAAGTATTGGGAGACTTCTGACTCTCTTGGACAGGTTCTGTCCTTTACTGATCTGGAGCAGCTCTGTGGCCAGGTTGAAGAGTGGCTGAGGATAGCAGGTTTCTAGTGCTGACACTTCTCTTCACAGGTAGAAATGACCAGACATGGGAGTGTGTGGAGTCCTCTTTGTCCAGTGAGTTGGCCCCTGGCCTGACTACAGGGTGTGAAGATGCAGTTCCTGCTGAGCAGGTAAGGGCCAGCTGTGTCCTGTCACCATGGAGCACTGTTCAGTCTCTGGCTTCGGCCAGCTATGCCAGAGGTAGGAGATTATGAGAGCCGGACCTGCCAATTTCTGGCTGGCACTTGAGCTGTTTCAGCCTTTCTCTGGGGTTTACACAAGACCATGGGCATTTTTTGCATGGCTTTACCACCTCTCCATGCTCAGAGGACTGCAGGCTTCTGTCCAGCTAGATTTTCTAACGGCCTTTTGAAACATGCAAACTTCATGTGGCTTGTACTGTCACTTTTATACGTCCTGACATGTAGGACATGGCCCCAGGATGGGGTGTGCAGAGCCTGCAAGATGAATCTCCAAATTAGGAAATCTCTTACCTGCAAAATAAGTTTGTGCATTTTCCAGCAGTTTTAGGGCTCTTCACTCTGTGGCTGCAGCCAGCCAAAGGCATTCTTGTTTCCCAGGGTGCTGGCAGATGCTCGCTACAGCGGCTCCTTTGCCAGGCACTGCTCCTGTGATGGATGTGCCCTGGCAGTGGTCCCCAGGGGGTTGAGCTTGGAGCGTTGGATGGGCTGCAGTGCTCCTCCAGAGGACGGGTTGTGCTGTGGATGTGTTGTGGGGGGGTGCAACTCCCTGCATCACACTTGCACCCTGCTCTTGCCAGTCTGCAGGTGATCAGCTGTCCCAGGAACTGGAGCGTGTGAAGAAAGAGCTGGAGCAAGTGAAGGGCGAGCTTGGTACGTGGAGCTGGCTATTCTGAGGACTGCAGGACACCTGCAGTCCAGGTGACATCTCCTCTGCTTGTACCTGGAGCCCAGGGCCTGCAGCTCCATGGGAGTGGGGCTGGCTTCATGTTTAGGGGGTAGAGCAGGATCTCAGCTGCTGCCCTAGAGAGTCGGCGTGAGGTATTTAGGATGGGCTGAGCACACACCTTTTTGCCTTCTGTCTGCAGCTGACAAGACTGCCCAGTGTGAAGCCTATCAGCAGACAATCTCCTCCTTGCAGGCTCAGCTCAGAGCAGCAGGTATGTTCCCTCACTGTGGTGAGCCCTCGCTTCCGGGCAGGCTGCAGGGATGCTCCAGTGATCCCTTGAGGGCTGTCAAGTGGGAGGGATACAGCTCATACAGGCCTTCTCAGGGCTCAGGTGCTGAGTGCCAGAAGCATTACTACTTTGATGTTGCTGTTGCTTCCCAGGAATCTGTCTGAAAGATGCAGCAGTGTTCGACAGTGGTGACCTGGGGAGAGACTGACAGCTGGTACATGAGGACAGACAACAGCCATTGTCTAGCTGTGTGAGCCCCCGGGCCAGTGATACATGTAGAGCTCTTGAATGAATTAATTTTTCAACTCCTTGCATGTAAAATAAAGGTGTCTTTTGCAGTGGTGCATGCTGTCTACTTGGGTAGAGGCAGTGCCCAGTGCTGCCCACGGATCCCCACTGGGCAAACAGGGTAGGTCTGTGCTTGGCTACGGCTGGCTTTGCTCAGCCAGAGATTTGAGATCTGTTACAGGAAGGAGCTGAGTGCTGGTGGATGGAGGTACAGTGTGGCTCTGGGGAAGCATTTCTGGACAAAATTGATGCTTCCAGTGGAATACTTGGATGTGTGGTGGTGGTAGGCAACTGTATGGGCAGGTTTTTTCCTTAGGCCATCTTCACATTGGATGTGGGAAAAGGCAATGCTGGCTTATGGCACATTAGACTTTTGTAGCCTTTGGCTATTTATTACTGCTTTATTATCAGTGACTGCAGGCACATGGTGGCACATGCACTTGGGACTCAGTCCAGTCCCTCACTGTTCTGCATGCTGGTGCTGAGAGCCCTGCTCTGCTGCCTTCTCTCAGTGGTCATTGATGCAGGCACCTTCTTGCACTGCCTTGTGTCTGGGTGAGGCACTGGAGAGTCTGGTGCTGGCAGTGCCCTGAGGTAGGGCTGGGAAGGCTGGCCTGTTCCTCCTCCTGTTATTTCTGGCTGCCTTGGAACATGCATTCACAGGTAGCCCACACCCCTTCCTGGGGCACTGCCCTGGACTGTGCACAGGGGTGGCTGCACAGGGCTGCACAGCTGTGCTGGCTGTCTCCCACCCCTGCGTGGCACTTGGTTGCTGGGGAGCTCCAATGCTGGCACAATCTGCAGCAGAGAGCCCTAACATGCTGTGTGTTCCCTGGACATGCATGAAGATAACTTCTTGGTGCAGGTACTAAGGGAGTTGACTCCAAAAAGTGCCCTGCTACTTGTAAACAAAGAGGAACTCGTGGGTGAAGCTGGACTCAGTGGTCCTTATGGTCCCTTCCAATCTGAAATACTCTATAATGTTTCAGTTGTGGAAGGTGGTGGAGGCATCCAGGGATGGATGCGGATCTGTTTCTGCAGGTCTTCTGGCCCCTTTTATGGGCTGGAGCCATTTCCTACCCTCTTTTGATGCTGGCTATGTGTACCTTGCCGCTATTTGCCTTCCTGCTGCTCCTGTTGAGACGTGCACTTGGCTTGTTCCATGCCTCTGCCTGCTCCTGGCCCTTGGCTTGTGCTGCTGGATCCGGGCCCTGGTTGATGGGAGTGGGGAGCAGTAAGACTGGGAGGTGAGGATGGGACACTGGGAAGACACATGTGGAGCTGCAGACGTGTTCTGGTGTCCTAATGCTGCTCCTTTCTGGAAATTGCCTCCCAACGCCTGATGTTGCAAGAAGGTTTCTGGTAATAGGGAAATAATGTAATCTGCCACCTTGCTATTCTGGGTACCCCGTGTCTGCTTGTCTGGGACAGGGTGACCTTGCTTGGAGTCCTGCTGTACCCGTGGTGCTGCCTATCCTGTCTGAGAACATTCTCAGCGATGGTGCTGCCCAGGTGGGTCCTTGCCTACAGCTGGCAGCGCTGGCAGGAGTGGGAGCTGTGTGAGTAGTAACAGCCATGCTGCTGTCTGTGCCTTGACCTTACTTCGTCATGGGGTCAGGAAGGAAAGGGAGGTTGCTGAACTGCAGTTCCTCGATTCTGAGAAGCGGGGGCAGAAGAGCTTGAGTCACTTCGTTAGAAGCATGAGCTAGTGTTTCCATCACTGCATATTCCCGGAGTTTTCCCCACCCAGAGGATGCGGGGGAGGCAGCTGCCTAGCGCTCCTGCCTGCCCTGCTGTGCTCCCCCCCGCTCTGCAAGAGGCTGAAAAGCTTTTTGCCTCGATAGCGGCAATGCCGGAGCAGGGCATTGCCCATGATGCCGGCGAGGGGCTGGCTTACCTCTCTGAGCTGCTGCTTTGAATGGGCGCTCACGACAGGCAAGCACTGGATTGCATCAGGCGCGGCCTGCTGACAGGCAGCTCCCAGCCTGAGCGCTGGAGAGGATGGTGCTGGCCCCTGCCTCTCTCCTGGCTGCCGAACAGTTCTCCCAGGACTGGCGTTTCCCATCACTTAGGGCTGCCTGTTGCTCCCAGAACTGAGGGGCCTGTAGCAGAGCATACGGAGGTCGGGGGAGAGTCACCCCACAAGCCGCGGGCTGAGCTCCGCTGGCAGCGCCTGCATCGGGGCTGGCCTCGCCTCTTCGCCTCGCTCCCAGCCGCGGCGGGGCACGGCCGGGACAGGCTCTGTTCTCATGGCACATCTGGACCCGGGGGACCCTCAGCTGCTCCCTCCGTGGCGTTTCCCGAAGGAGCAGGGTGCCTTGCCCTGGTCTCGGAGCTGCCGGCCGCAGCAGCCGCACTCCCGCCGGCCGAGCCGTGCCTCGCCCCGGTGCCACTTGTCCCTGGAATTTATATTTTCAAAAACGAGCGCGGGAACCGGGGGGCGGGTGGGGCTAGGAGGAACTCGGCTCTGCCTTCTCCCGCCTCCTCCCCTGGGGCTTTTCACCCTGGGTGAAAGCTGATGAGCGCCTGTTCCCGCCTCCATTTGTACCAATCTATCACGGGCGGAACTCGCCCCCCTCTAACGCTCTCGGCCGCGGCGCGGAACGGAACCGAGTTCACCTAAAGGGGATCGCACGGGGACGAGCCGAGCCGAACCGAACCGCGCCGCAGGTGAGTGGTGGCGGGCGCTGCCGCCGGACCGGGAGGGGCTTGGCGCAACCGGTGCCGGTCTTGCATCAGCTGCCGCCAGCCCGCACATGGCCGGTCCTGCCGCGGGGCCGCGCTCGCATTCTGCCATCCCCGCCGCATCGCCGGGCTCCGCGGTGGCACTCCTGGGGACCGGAGATGCCCCCGCGGGGGCTGAGGCGCTGTTCCCGAGCTAGCAGCTTCCCACACCTACGCCAAGTCGCGGCGGGATGCGATGGCTGCCGGGCTGCGGTAGGCACCGGGATGCAGCGGGAGCCTCCTGCTGCCGCCTGACCCGTGCGGATCTCGAGTCGGGTACTTGGAACAATTGACCAGCGCTGGGGAAGGCAGCTAGAGTTGTCCAGGTAGTGGCTGAGGAGGGTGCTAGTGCTGGGGCACTTGTTGCACTTGGGGTCAAGGCTGAATGTGAGACGTGCCAGCTCGGGAGGAGGTTTATTAAGAAGCAGGATGGTTTGCTGGTTATCGCGAGTTGGTGGCTGCTACTGTGATCCTGATAATCCTCTATGGAAATAGTCACAAAGTTCTCCTTGTGTGCTTAGGCTGATAAATGTAGTGTGGCATGCGGTCCTGGGCACGTGTCATTTTCCGATGAAGGGAGAATACACTGGTGGTTGGGTGGTTCAGTGCGGGCAGAGGTGCCAGCTGTGGCCATGGGCATTGGGAACCACTTTCCTTGCAGCTCCTCTATGCTGGATGCCTGCTTCACAGGTTGCTCATCTTCAGAGCCTTTTGAGGATAGGTGGCTGCTGTAAGAGGAGTGGGGATGTCCCATATTCGGGGTGATTACAGCCTGTAGAGCTTGCAGACTGCTTAGCAAGCACTGTTAGCAGGCAAGGGGTTTGCACCAGGAACCCATGCTGTTTATCTGTCTGCTTATGCATCCCTGTAGAGAATGTGGTGCAGATGCCAAAAGCAACAAAGGAATGGCTGCATCCAGTGAGTTAGCTCAGCCTGTCAAATCCTGTGCTGGAGGGATTCTTTGTCTTCACATCATTGCTGCTGTGCACACCCATGTGCCAGGCTGGAGAAATGTACCAGCAGTCAAGTTTGGTTTGAAGGATCTCCAGGCTGCCAAGCCTGGGAACAGTGGGCAAGCTTTGGGATGCACCTATGAGCTCTATGGTTAATACCACACAGGGCTTGAGCAATGAGCATTTCCCAGCATGGACTGACTGGGTTCATCCCTTACTCACTGTCATGGTGCAAGGGCTGTGCAGGCAGGGTGTGTGCAGCCCCACAGTGCCTTGGAGGGTGCCACTACCATGGTCTCTGGCCAACCAGTGTGGCAGGGGCATGGTGCCAATGAGTGAGCTGGGAGCAGGCTCCTGTGGGCATCATTTCCTACCCTGCCCCTTGAAGTGCCAGTCCCGCTGCCTAAAGGACACTGAGATTCACATTTCCCTTTTCTTGCAGGGCTTTTGACCAGCTGAGCTTCACTGAGGAGAAGACAAGATGTTGGGGGAAAAAATGACCGGTTTTGGGAGGAAGCTGATCCGCCGGCGCGTGGTGGACCTGAGCTCCGACGACACACATTTTGCTCGCTGCCTCTCCACACTGGATCTCATATCCCTGGGTGTGGGCAGCACACTAGGGGCTGGTGTGTATGTGATGGCCGGGGAGGTAGCCAAGGAGATGGCTGGTCCCTCCATCGTCCTCTGCTTCCTGGTGGCTGCTTTCTCATCTGTACTGGCTGGACTCTGCTATGCAGAGTTTGGGGCCCGTGTCCCCAAGGCCGGCTCTGCGTACCTCTACAGCTACGTCACCGTTGGTGAGATCTGGGCTTTTATAGCCGGGTGGAACCTCATTCTCTCCTATGTGATAGGTACGAGGCCAGGCAGCATGTGTGGGCTCCTTCCAGCACCCTGCTGGCAGCATGGGGGGTTTCTGGGGGAAGCATGTGGTGCTGTGGGTGCAGGGTGTGGGGTGGGATCAGCAGGTGTGGGTGGCTGGAGCCCATCTGTCCTGGGCTCAACTAATGCACACATTTGCCATCAACCAGGTACGGCCAGTGTGGCTCGAGCGTGGAGTGCAACATTTGACAACATCATCGGCAACCCCATCTCCACCTTCTTCGCCAACAAGATCTCAATGCACCTGCCAGGAGTGCTGGCCAAGCATCCAGACTTCTTTGCTTTGATCCTGATTTTGCTGCTCACTGGTGGGTGTGCAGGAGAGTGGCTCCATGGTACCATGGGTGATGGCGTGGCAGCCTGATGGGTCCTCACTCACCTCTTCTGTCCCCACAGTACTGCTGGCATTTGGGGTCAGCGAATCTGCCCTCGTGAACAAAATCTTCACGGCGGTGAACCTGTTGGTGCTGAGCTTTGTCATCATTGCTGGATTCATCAAGGGAGATATCAAGAACTGGCAGCTTTCAGAGAAGGACTGTATCAACTGCTCGCTGCCAGACTCACTGGATGACATGTAAGTTGAGCAACTGTGCCAGGCCGGGATCTGGCATAGGGCAGGCACAGGCCCTGCTGTCCCTGCACCTCATGGCAGCTGCTCTCCTGCATTTCTTCCAGGAAAGAAGCTTTTGGCTCTGGTGGGTTCTTCCCCTTTGGACTGGGAGGAATGCTGACTGGCGCTGCCACCTGTTTCTATGCCTTTGTGGGCTTTGACTGCATTGCCACCACAGGTACTGCCTTGGGTGAGGGTGGCATGGGCATTTCCCCTGCACAGCCAGCAGCTGGTTGGGAGCTGATGGGGAGGATGCTACATGGTGTGGGAAAACAGCTGGTCTCACTGCTCCTGGGAGGTTTCCCTGTGGAGTCTGTGTCTTCAGCTGGGCCAGACAAAAGGGCTCAGAGCCTGCCTTGCCCCAGGAAAAGTGGCTCATTGCACCACATGGTGGGAGCAGGGCTGCACCCTGCTTGCACAGCCAGCTCCCAGAGCAGCGGGGAGCCTTTTGACTGCTGAGCTGAGCCTGCAACAGTGCTGGGAATTGCTTGTGCCTCCTAGTTATTTCCCAGCCTCAAGCAGCCTTTTTCCAAATGACTGGGTTCATGCAAAACTGCTGCTTCCTGGAGTACAGGCAGCTCTCTTAATTTCCTCTCATTACCCCAGAAATCTACTTAGTGGGTGGCTGGTACAGGCTGTTCTGCCTGACCTTGCCAGTGCCACCCTGCCTCCAGGGGCTGCCCAGCAGTCTCCTCCTTTCCTGCTGCCGAGCCCCTTGCTGGGAGCGTGGTGCAGCACACCTTTGCCAAGCCGAGGCACACATTCAAGGAGGACCTCCATTCAACAGGCTCTGTAGGGAGAGGGAGCTGAGGGTGGTGGAGAAGGGCTGGCATGGCCAAGGGGTGGCTGCAAGCCCAGGCTGCCAGGCAGCTCCATTCCTTCTGCCAGTGCAGCAGCAGCATGGCCAGGGACCCTCCTCTCCAGCAGCCACTGCTTGCTGCTCCCCAGCCCTGTGCTTCCATGGAAAGTCCCTACTCTGGCTCATCCCCTGGTCGGGTACTTGTCCCATGCTGTGCAGTAGAGTGGGGCACATGTGGCCTCTTGTGTCTGGACAGGAGAGGAAGCCAGGAACCCGCAGCGCTCGATTCCCATTGGCATCATTGTGTCCCTCCTCATCTGCTTTGTGGCTTATTTTGGGGTCTCTGCATCCCTGACTCTCATGGTGCCCTACTTCCTCCTGAACAAGAACAGCCCTCTGCCTGAGGCTTTCAAGGCGGTTGGTTGGGAGCCTGCCCGCTACGCCGTTGCCGTTGGCTCGCTCTGTGCCCTCTCCACCAGGTAGGACTGGCTCTATTCCTGGCACTGCTTGGGACACAGCACTGGGGCTGACAGCATTATCCTGGCTGGGCTGGGGATTTGCTCTCTCCAGCTGCTGTCCTGCTCCTGGCACAGAGCTGGTCCCTTCCCCTTCTGGGTGGTAGATGTGCGCAGCTTGCCTAATCTCTCTCCACAACAGCTTGCTGGGCTCCATGTTTCCTATGCCTCGAGTGATCCATGCCATGGCAGAGGACGGGCTGCTCTTCAAGTTCCTCTCCCGGATCCACAGTGGCAGAAAGACCCCTCTGATCGCCACCTTTGTCTCGGGGTTCTTTGCAGGTAAGGCTCCTGGCCACCCCCTCGCACCCAGCCCTATGGTGGTCTGGAGCTGTGCTCATGCTGCCTGTCCTCCTTGCAGCGGTGTTTGCCCTCCTGCTTGACCTGAAGGACCTGGTGGACCTCATGTCGATCGGCACGCTGCTGGCCTACTCCCTGGTGGCCGTGTGCGTGCTCATCCTCCGGTGCGTGACTCCTCGTGTTTGGCAGTGCCCAGGGTGGATGTTCCTTACATCGTCCTGGGGGCTTGTAGCCACAGCTTTTTTCCAGGGGCATGCATCCTGGGGAAGTGTCAAGCCCCCAAGATGGAGGCTGCTGACCAGAGCCTGTGTGTGTCTCTGGGCATATCCTTGGAGTGGCTGTCACGGGGCCACTGCTGGAGCAGCAGGGATATGAAGGTGCTGCCCACTGTTCCCTTGGGCTAGGAAGTTGCTTGGGCTCTGCTGCAAGCTTGTCTTACCTGCTCAGGTACCAGCCCAGACAGCCGAACTCTCCGAAGGCCACGGAAATGCTGGAGCTGAATGGGAATGAGGAGGAGACAGTGATCATGAACCCGACCATCACTGCTGCCAGTGCCCAGCACAAAGAGACCTTGTCCCTGGTGATGCTCTTCAACCCGCCTGGGGACACCCCCACTGTGCTCTCGGGGCGCATTGTCTATGTCTGTGTCACGGTCATTGGTGAGTGAGTGGGAACTGGCGGCTGGTGTCCCCCCCTGCCAGGGGCTGCAGTGTTTTGGCGTGTCTCTGTAGAGCTGGGAAGGGATGGAGAGCATGCCAGGCAGAGGAGAGGGGCCAGGTTGCCAGTCGCTGTTGGCAGTGCCAGCAGGTGCTCAACCCTAAGGAGGGGTGCCAAGTGCAAAGTACAGCTGTGAGTTGGGGTGCATAGGCATTGCTGGAGGACAGGGTTGCTAAGCCAGGGATGTGCAGATGGTCATGGGAGATCCCTGTGATGAGGCTGACCCACGCTGGCCACCAGCAAGGGCAGCGCCCAGCCCCTTGAGAGTGCTTGGGCTCAGCCAGTGGGGTTTGATCTGCCTATCAATGGCTCCATTGTACAGCCAGAATGGGGAGGCTCAGCCAGGTCTGGGTAAGCGTCAGAGCTGGGTCCAAGCCCAGCCAAGCTCAGGCTCCCTGCAGCTTGCTGGTCTGGGAAGTGCCTTCAGCAAAGCACTTTCCTAAGGCTTTGGGGCACAAAGAGAGGTTTTGGGGTGTTAGAGACAGCTGGTGCTGGACCTGACCAAGGGCAGTGGGCGCCTCAGCCCAGCTGTGGGTGAGGTTCAGGGTGTCAGGGAGGCCATGTGCCATTCAGTCTCCTGACTACCCCTTATCTTGCAGCTGCACTGATCACAGTCATCTGTGTGGTCCTGACCCTCAATATGGCTGCGCTGAAGGATGCCAATGTGGGCTGTGTCGTGGCTCTGGTGCTGCTCCTCATGGCTCTGCTTATTTTCACCATCATCATTTGGAGGCAGCCGCAGAGCAATGCACGATTAAACTTCAAAGTGAGTGTAGCCCCCTGCATTTTGGTGTCTGCACCCCCTGGACTCCATCAGGATCTGGGCATTGCAGGGTCTGCCAGGCCTTGCTGCCAGGCAGTCACCAGGAAAGCCCAGGGCCCTGAAACGTCTCTCTGAGGTGCAGCCCTCAGTGTGGCAGTGCCTGGGAGCTCTGGGCTGTGGCAGGGAGGGGGTCCTTCCATTGGCCAGTAGCATCCTCAAGCCCAGCCTGGTCCCTCAAGACACAGCTGACACAGCACTTCTTGTCCCTTGCAGGTACCTTTCCTCCCACTCGTGCCAATGTTCAGCACCTTCATTAACATCCTGCTGATGGTACAGCTGAGTGCCGCCACCTGGGCGCGGTTTGCCGTCTGCATGGTTCTGGGTAGGTGTCCTGTGGTGGGGAGCGCAGTGCCCACAGCTCTCTCCTGGGGGTCTGTTAGTGCTGACAACCCACCATTGCACATTTCATTATGGAAACTGTCCTGCAGGTTTCATTATTTACTTCACCTACGGGATTTGGAACAGCGTGGAAGGGAAAAATGCGGAAAAAGCCTGTGCCACAGTAGAAAAACCTCTGCACCATCCTGGACTGGACCTCAGCCCTGGGGCTGCTGCGGTGTGAGGGCCTGGGGACCAGCACTCCATGGACCTCTTTGCCACTTTGGGGCAAGATCATGATCCATCTATCCCCTCTCCTGCAGAGACTGAGTCCCAGGGTGAAGTACTAAGATCTGAACAACAGGCCCTGAGCCAAAGCTGACCTAGGATGAACACTCCAACCAAATGTTGTATGTTTCCACTTTAACAAAGTATTGTTACATGTACTCACTTATTGGCAAAACATGTTCACCTTTCTGTATCTAGAAACAGGACAGGGCCACATCTGGCCTTATTAGGTGGTATAGGATCAAAGACAACTCCCCTTGGATCCTCCTTGAGCCCTGGCCAGGCTCTGGGAGGAAGCTGACAGGAAAATGAAATCAGAAATGATGTCAGCTGGTTTGTTTAGCAGTGTAAAACCTGGACCACTGTCCCAGCAAAGTGGGGGAGCCTGGTGGCCTGCAAAGGAGGAGGCACTGCAGGAGCTCCCAGCTCCTGGCGTGGTTCTCCAGTCCTTGGCTGTGGCAGCTTCCCCCAGAGCTGATGTTCTTGGGCTTGGATGATGTGTGATGGATCTTCCTTCATCACTGTAGGCATTCTTTCCTAGCAATGATTAGCATTGCTCAGCCTGTCCCTTTGCAATTCTTTGCTCATGGTTAGGTGCCTTGCTTAGCTTTTTGTGATTCTTTGCAGTTTTACATCATAGTAATGCCACTGTTCCTTAAGTTGGTGTCTGTGTCTCTGACCCTACTCGCAAAACAAAAATCAGCGCAGTCAGCAGGGTCACAACAAACTGTTGCTTTTAAAATCTAAATGAAAAGAATCAGCCCTGTCTGAAATTCCCAGATGGGAAGACCTTCCATATAGTTCACTGGTCCTCAAGTGGGCCATGTGAGCAACAGGGAAGTCAGTTATAAGGAGTTGAACTGCTGGATATATTGAAATGCATCCAAAAATTGCATACTGAAAAAGGAAAAGAACTTGTGGATTGGAAAGGCAAGGATGAATTTTGTTAACAGTATATCAAACAAAACACCAACAAAAGGAACAGTTGTTGAAATGCTCTAACATGGACCAACAGATGTGAGTTGCAGAATCAAACTGTAATGCTAAAATGCCCAAATAAGCTGCTTGCTGATAAGATGGATTTACCAAACTTGCTGAGAAGGCTGCAGTTAGAGTAGCTCAGTATCAGGAAAGGAGAGGGCAAGTGAATGACAAGAAAATGCATGCAGTTATTGCAGAGGCAGGTGTGCAGTGGGATCCTGATAAATGGAATGGAGATATTTGGGATTCTGTGCATTCTGATGAGGCTGGTTCCCGAGATGAATTTGTGGATGTGAGACCAGCATGGAGACGAAAGGTAGAATTAGATGCTAATGGTCAGGAGGGATACTCATAGAGGATTATACTCAGCATAAAGTAAATTAAATATTTGAACAGTTTAGGAAAAAACAGGGGAACCTCTTTTCTCTTGGGTGGTGTGCTTGCATGATCAGGGAGCATCAGGGATAACCCTAGACTCAGGGGACTCTAAGAAGTTTTTAGTTTGAGTTTGGATTCTTTTGTGCAGGATGCATTTTGGAATAACATTCACTATGCTTTGGCTGTACTACTAAATACCCTACAGAAAATTATTGGCTAGGATCTGAAAGTCAGTGGTACACTTGGTGAGATTTTGTACAAGATGCATGAGAACCTCTTGTGATTTTGTATTTGTAGATAACGTTACTGAAGATACAAGTAGTCACTCCAATATTTGTACTTGTAACTATTGCAATGACAGGATTTTAGTTACTTATTTTTTGTTTCTATTTTTTAAATGAAGATTTTTAGTTTTTTACCTCCTGTTGTATCCTGTCAATTTTTGGAATCTAACTATACCCTGATTCAAGACTTGCAGCCTACTCCCACTGGTATGAACTGGTAAAGGTACTGTTCCAACACAGACCTGAGGCTTGCTGAAACAAACCCAGGAGAATGGATAAAAGGCTTTAATTGCTGTCCATCATGGCATGGCAGAAATCCATCATGTGATGTAGGCACACAGTTTGGGGTGATTGGGATGGGCTGGCCCAGCCTCATCCCCAGTGGCACAGCTGTGAGCAGCACTGACAGCAGCGAGCCATGGAGTGCCCAGGTGTGCTGAGCACCCACCAAAGGGAGCAGAGGGCACACAGGGGCAGTGCATCAGCATCAGGGGTGTAAAAGGCTGGGCTGAAGAACAAGAAGGGCAGATGCTTGCAGCTTTCTGAGGTGATATGGTGTTACTCTGTGTGGGCAGACACCTGAAGCCTTCTGAAGGGGTCTGGTGTCACTCTGTATGGGTTGAAGCTTTCTGGTATTGAATGGTTGGTGACACTCTGTGTAGTGTGCCCATCTCAACCTGAGCTGTGACAATGTGATGGAGCGGGTGAAGAAAGATGGAGAACACTTTGGGCATTCTTTTTGGATGGGTGCCTACAGCTACCAGAATTCTCAGCTGAGTGCTTCACCCTGGTGTTGTTTTATTGATGCTAATCCTTTTGCTTTTTGTTCTGGTAATTGCATATTATGTTAAGGTTTGGATGATCATGAAACAATTAGCTTACCAACTACCTCCACTGATAGTAGACAATCCATGCGGTACCAAAGCATGAAATGTTCTCAAGCTCTGTTTGGATATTGTGAAGCTTGAGTGACTATAGTCACAGAGAGTGTATTGTGTAGGAAAATGACTGGGAACTCTGTGGACAGGTAACTGGGGGTACAATTAGAGGAAACTGAGGACTTAGAACAGTATGGAAATTAGAGGGTATATATATTCCTTAGTTTGGTGTGTGTGTGTCTCTGACCCTACCTACTAGCAAAACAGAGTCAGGACTGCAGAGCTGGGTCGTGTGCTGCCTCTCCCCCTCACAGGGAAGTCCCCTGGCTGGGTGGGAGTGCTGGTGGCCCAGGGCTGGTCTCTGCCCTCCTCCACTCCCACAGAGGGGCAGTGACACCAGCACAGCCCTCTGGCCATGAAAGCTGCTTTCTCTGTGCACAGGAGGCTCCACGTAATGGTGCAGCTGTACTCATTCCATCTGTCATGTGGCTGTGTTCACCACCTCCTCCCTGCTTCCCAAGTGCCAGACTTGTACGTGGCAGCCGTGGCTGGAGCTCTGCAGAAGGCTTACTGCAACTTGTTCTGGTACTCATGGTACTCTGGTACTCGCTGCTAGCAAACTGGTACTGCCCTGACCATGCTTTTTGATGTAAATATCTTGCTCAAGTGTCAGTGAGATGTCTTCAGTGTAGTTGTACTTGTGTCCAACCTCACCTGCCTTTCTATAATTTTAAAGCTAAATTTTTTACTCTATTAAATTAAATGTTTTTAAGTGCTTTTTCCTGTTGGTTTTGCTGTTAATGGCCTGTGGTCCTGGGCCCCTCAGCAGGACCCTACATACCACTGGGCTGGGTGCCAGGCTGGTGCCAGTGCAGAACAGTGCTTGGTCCCAGCCAGTTGTGCTGGTGACATCCCTGCCCAAAAACTGCCAGTTGGAGCCACAGTGCTCTCTGTGAGCCAGCAGCTGTGAAGCAGTGCTTCAAACCAGCTCCAGCCAGTGCTGCTGGTACCTGGGGGGCAGGACAGCAGCCTGCCATGGTCCTGTCTTTCAGGCCCTGTGCAGGGAGGGATTGTGCCACCAAATTCCAGAGCAGTGGATACAGTAAAGGCCTTGGAAATGGTACTTCCTGGAGGTGCCAGCAATGGCCTGCAGAGGAAGCCTGACCAGAAGCTGGGCTGCATCCATTAGAGAAGATGATTTTCCAGATTTTGGTCTGGTCTAAATCAGATCTGACATAAGTATCCAAAAAAACCTAATTTAAGGCAGATGAACTGTGCTTGGTTTTGGCATCTTGCTGCTCATTGGCAGTGGTGCAGGGTCACTGCACGGTCAGTGGTGAGGTACCTGCACCATCAGCTCTGCTTGGTCCCTGTGCTGGAGCTGTGAGCCCTCCCCCAGGGCTGTTCCTGCAGCAAAAGGGGCTGTGGCTCTGCTCTGGCCCCAGCACAGGCACTCACTGCCCCAGTGTCCCAGGCTGTGGTGCCCTGTCAGAGCCTCAGCCCCCAGGCACAGGTGACCCATTGGGTGCTGCCAGCCCTCCTAGTCAGGCTGGTCCCTCAGTGTGCCATGCTGGCTTCACCACCCCACCTCAGGGGTATCTTCTGCCCAGGGGCAGCAGAGAGTCCCTGCTGAGCCCTGAGCCTGCCTTGTCTTCGTTCACCCATTTTGGGTGCTGTTACCCAAGGCTAGAGGGCAATGGGCCTGTGGTACAGCTGCAGCTGTCACCCCCTGGCTTGGCACTGCTACAGCCCCTGTGCCTTTGTTTGTGTCTGTGTCCCCCATACACATGTGCACATCCATGCCCACGTCCATTTGAGAGTCTGTTTGTGCCCATGGGCACATCCCTGCCTTCCAGGCCATCCCACTGAGCTCTGCCCTCCCAGCCTGGGCATCCACTGGGACTGGCAGTTTGGGGCATGGAGCAGGAATCTGGAAGCTCTGGACAGCTCCCACCATGGCAGCTCAGCAGGGAAAGCAGCTGTCTGGCAGCTCTGGGGAGTCGGTGTCCTTCAGCCATGGCTACAGCAGCCCCATTCACCCCCAGGCTCTGGGCCAGGCATCCTGTCCTTGGCTACCAGCCTGTGGAGGCTGCCCCCAGCTCTGCACACTCTGGGGGTCCCTGCCTCCCCCTCTGTGCAGGCTAGCAGGGCTGCCAGGGATGGCAACACATCCTCTGCTGGGCAGCACCTCTGCCTTTCCCAAGCCGTGCTGGGGTTATTGCATATCTCAGCACACCAGCTGGTGGTGAACACCACCCAGAACAACACTGAGAGGCTCAGTGTGTGCTGTCTGCACAAACCCATCTGTTCCCACTGCTGCACCCACTGCCCCAGCAGCCTGCTCCGATAGCAGCCCAGCTCCATCCTGCAGAGCCTGGGAGAAAAGCATGTTCCTGCTGAAGCCTGTCAGGGGCTGGGGGCTGGAGGGTGGCTTTCCCCTCCTGTACCAGTCTGGGAGGGGCCATTTTGTGGTTTCAAATCAGGAAAAAACTGAGCCTGGCTTTGCTGTTGAGAGGCCTGTGATAACCCACCCTTCTGGGGAAAGAAGCAACCAGCCCCAACACAGCTGCCTGCGGCTCGACCTGACACTTGGGTCATTGCCTGCCCAGGCTTGATTTGTGATTTCCTTGTTGCCATTCCCCCCTGGATTGACAGGGGAGCTGGAGGGCTGTTGAGTCCCACTGTGTCTGGCCCAAGCCATGCTGAGCAGGCAGGTGGCTGGGGAGGCCTTTCTGTGGTCACTGGCTGGTGACAATGTGCTCTGGGTCATGCCAGGGATGCAGTGCTGCTGGGTTGGGGTGTTGGGGGTGCAGAGAGTGGGTGACTGTCAGCCTCCCCCCCACCTGACTCCACCACATCCCAAGGCATTCATAACTTCATATCCAGCTGGTTTTAGGGGATATGGGGCTTTTCTGGTGGACCCTTCAGAGCAGTTCTCTGGACACCATATGCTTGCCACCTCCAGGGGTGCTGCTAAGAGGCCATGAGTGTGGCCATGCAGGCTGGGGCAGGGTGGAGATGGGGGGCTGTGCTGCTGAGCCTCTGGAGGGAGAGCAGCAGCTGCAGAGCTGCCCCTGCACTGCTCCTGGCCAGAACAGGCCCTGGCAGGCAGAGATGTAGCAGCAGATTAAATTTTGATCCGCTTGGGAATTAAATCAGGCTGGCAAGTCTGCTCTGCTCTGTGACACCAAATGCTTCAATGTGAGGAGTTAATATGCCATCTTCCCTGTAAATCTGAGCACTGCCAGATCCCCTTCCTCGCTGGTGGAGCGGAGCTGCAGTGGCTGCTGAGTGGGATGAATCCATCAGCAGGGCCTGAGTCCTGGAATCCAGGGAATTGACTCCAGGCAGGGGGGCTCTGGTGTAACAGAGCAAACTGCTATCAGCTCCTGACATTTCTGCAGCAGAGCTGGGTTGTGCTCCCTCACAGTCCAGAAGGGCTCCAGGAACTCAAAGCCGGTGAAGGGTGAGATTCTTATCACTCCTTACTCACCTGGCTCCAGGCAGGCCCCAACCCTTCTGCTCTCTGTGGTGAGCTTAAGCACACATGACCCAGTAGCTGTCAGGAGCCTGCATGCATCCAATAATCCTCTTGCCCTGAGCTGTGCCAGGTGGCCAGCTCTCTAAACACACAGGCTTAATGCTCGCCTCTCTTTGCCTTTGCAGGTCTGGCAGGATGACTTGCTGCCACGTGGCTGGTCTCCCTTACTCTCCTTTCTTCCCAGTGCTGCAGCTGGTGCCGTGGTTCCTGCTCTTGTCCCCCAGTCCACACTGCAACTAGGCAAAGGGTGGCTCCTATCACAGCCTGTCCTGGAGCTGCCAACATGCTGTGACGATGCCTGCACCCAGCAGAATGTCACCTGGAGCTTCAGGGGAGTCTCTCCCTTATGAGACAGTTGTACCCCCATGGCACCCACACCTCACTGTGGTGGAAGTGAGCCTCTGAGTGAGTGGTGCAGAGAGGAGATGGCAGAGGCAGCATGGGCAGTGCAAGTGGCACATTTATGATGCAAATGGGAAGTTTTCCATCAGTGTGGCCACTTCCTAATTGACCTACCCCTTCTCTGCCACCATCAGGATCACCAAAGGCTACACAGGTGTACTGGTTTCCTGACCTCATACACAAGAGATTTCTTTGCTAATCATAGAGTTTTAAGACTGTTACATCCCCCTGTCCTTAAGCTTTCCCATTTTCCTGCTGTGTTTACCCAAGCAACTATTCTAATTCATGTTCTCTACACAGGACCTCACATTGATGGTGCTTTGTAAGGCTGGACAGATGACTGCTCGTATTTTTCCATTTTTAAGTCAATGTCCTGTTCCATTTCACTGCATCTCAGGGGCAGCCTGCATCACAGGCAGGTCAATGCTGACGTATTTTAAACCTGCTGAAGAATAAACATGCAGTTCCTTCAAGACCTGTGGCAGCTGCACAGGCACAGCAACCTGACTTGCAAAATAAACAGGTAGGAGACATTTTGACAAACTAAATGTAACACTCCTCCCAGCTCAGTTATCAAGACTTTGGGGTAATGTGAGTGTTAAACTAATTTAACTGCCTGGTCTGCATATAGGTGTGCAACAGTTTCTATCATCCTGGACAAGATAACACATGAAAAATCATGACACATTACTGGGCAGGGAGCAGCTGCTATTGTTTACATAATACAAACCAAATTTACAGACAGAATTTAACTTGTTCAATGGAATTACTTGCCCTAGCTGAGAGGTTCTTGGGGACAGATCAAAAATGGTTTTGATGGTTGACATTTCTTCTTGTCTCTTGTTTGGCCATAACAGGCTAGAGTGCTGGCCATGCTCCTCTTAAAATAGGAAGAAACACTCTCTGAAGTGATCACTGAGCATTTGTTATGTTTTACAGGCTACTCCAGGGGGGACAGGTGACAGGACAGGGAGAATTCTGAATTTTCTAGAGGTGCTAATAGGAAACATAAGGACTGATCTGATTCAGAGACCAGTCCTTAGGTTGATTCAGATTGGTTTTGACATCAGCTCTGAGCTACTGCACAGCAGGAGAGGAAAAGCCAGCAAGGCAGAAGTACAGAGAACCATGGTGAGACTCGTGCACCCTCCTAGCGTCCATCTCTGTGTTTGCAAGTGACAGCAGCTTTAATACACCAACAGATGTGTCCTGCCCCCCCCAGTCTGTGTCACTGAGAAAGTGGTTCTGACACACAAACTGCAATTGCTGCAGGACTCAATGCTGGAGTGGCTGGACACCAGGTGCCCACCAAGCCACTTGTGTCACTTTTCTCCTCAGGGGCGTCCCCAACCATGGCAAGGTGCTTGGAACTAGCTGTCTTTAAGGTCCCTTCCAACCCAACCCACTCTGGGATTCTGTGATTTGTCCAGGTTATTCCATGGAGAGGAGTAGGCTAACATTAACCTGGAACATGCACTTTCCCCAAAGCCTAGGAAAGCTAGTGTCTCCTCCTTGCTAGCTGATGGAGACATAGTTGGTATCTTGATTACATCTATAGGCACATGGTGACATCCCTTATTTTGTTCCCAAGAGCTGAACAGCTGTGTGGCTTCCCTATCTTCCTGCTGACTTTGGGCCCTGTTATGCCAGCATCAGCAGCCAGTAATGATTCCACATACCTGGTGGCTGTAATCTTTCCACATCTCAAAGTTCTGATGAGGTTAGACTGGGTGGTTTCTGCTTCTTGTCTGAATTCCCTCACTCCTTCCTGCATTTCTTTTCTCAAGGATCAGCTTGATGGAACCCTTCTTCTACCTCCTTCCCTAATACCTGGTGATAAAAGACCTACTGACTTCCATGTCCACTGGGTTTTTCCCACAACTGGGGTAACTGTAGTTGTTCTTGTTTGGGCCCCTATCTCTACTATCACCTCAGATGGAGTTTGTCCCTGGTCTCAATCAAGTTACTCTCAGAGGTGGCTGGGATCCCTGAGCTAACCACAGCCCTCTGACAGCCCTCAACTGTGGCTTTGCAGGAACATGCCAAGCCCCAGTACAGTGCCAGAAGCTGCTGGGTTTCACTGGGGTAGGCACCTTCTGTCTGTTGGCATGTCAGTTTGCCAGGGTTACTTGCCTGTTCAGGTGTAGTCCCAGGCTATGGGAGGTCATAACTAGCCCAGGCACTTGCCCAAATCCTTCCACACACTCTGCCACCCACGGACCAGCCACCTCAGGGCACATTTCAGTGTTGACTCACGCAAAAATTGTCTTCTCTTACACCAGATTACACAGACCCCATGATATGCCAACCGTGTTAATTAGTAGCATTAAACCTCTCACGTAAGGCTGAGCAGGAACAATAAAGCCACCCACACCAGGTGGGAGTGGGAAATGGGATCCTCTCCACTAGGCAGCTCCCCCAGCAGAACAAGGCCATCAGTGCCAGGGCAAAGCACAGAGCCATGGTTTGTACTAACATGTTCCCAAAGCCCAGCAAAGTAAAGAGATAAGAAATGCAGCCAACAAACTCTGTGACCCAACAGGAGCTGCCTGCTTAGTAACTACTATGGCTAAAGCACACTTAGCACAGAACAGCCATTGCTCAGGCCCCACACTGGGCACCAAACAGTGGTGGGCTGACCCTGCCTGGACACCAGGCACCCACCAAGCTGCTCTCTCACTCCCCTCCTCAGTGGGAGGGGGCAGGGAGAAGGAAGATGGGAATGGAATTTGTGGGCCAAGATAAAGGCAGTTTAATAAAGCAAAAGCAAGGCTGCGTGTGGGAGCAAAGGAAAACTAAATATTTATTCTCTGCTTTCGACCAGCAGGAGATGTCCGGCCACTTCTTGGGAAGCACAGCTTCAGTACACAGAGCAGCTGCTCCAGAAGACAGATGTTTTAATAAGGAATGCCCCCCATCTCCCTTCTCTTAACTGTTACTGCTGAGCAGATGCCATATGGTCTGGAATATCCCAAGATCTTGCCCCCACCCCAGCCTGCTGGTGAGGTGGGAATGTTAGAGACAGCCTTGACGCTGTGGGAACATTGTTCAACAACAGCCAAAACACTGGTGTTTTATCAACACCTTCCTAGCTACCAATACAAAACACAGCTCTACAAGGGCTGCTAGGTGTAAAATTACCTTCATCTCAGTCAGACCCAATGTAACTGTTTATTTAAAAAAATTAACAGAAACTTTTAACAAAATCACACCGGACAGCGAGGATGTGAAAAGCCAGGCAGCACTGGGGGCTCACAAAGAGAAATGCTCTGCAGGCCCTGACCAACCCAAGGGCTAGATGTGCAGACAAGCACCTCCAAGTGGATGATAAGACTTGTCCACTTCTCTCATTCAAACAGTGATACTGTTTATTAAGCAGGTAAGGTTGTAAATTAGAAACCTGAATCTCTTTGTGCATCCTCACTAGGTGCCCAGGCACTTGGAGGGCTCCAGTGGTGGTAAGCTTTTAAAACAAGTTCCGTTTGAAAGCAACCACAGCTGCAATTGCAGCTTGGAGGAAGCCACCTGCTTAAGTGCAACATGAAGAGTATGTCAGCATAAGGTGTGTGTGACATGCTGCATTTCTTCTTGCCCAAAATCCTACAGAGCTGTCCTTTTTTTCCCCTTGTTGCCCTGCATCAGCACAGAACATCCTCTCTAGCTCAGAAAGAAGGGATAATGAACACATGTATATCCACAGTCTAAGGAGAGTTACCTTTTGCTGGAACTTGGATCTCACTCCATACCCCGATCCCAAATGAGAGAACAGGGCTAGCTCTGGAAGGACAGAGCCCTCTACGAGCTAGGAGCCACGAGGCAATTAATAGATTGCAGGCTGGTGATTTGCCTTCTGCATCTGAATGATCTTGCCAAAGCCACCTCTTCCCACATCGTAGTCTGTCCGGTATTCATCTCGCACCTGGGGCACAGCAACAACAAATATTAACAGCCAGCACTGCCTGTCCCCTACTAGGCTTCAGAATCATCATCCCCTCCTTGTTCACTTGGTGGGGAACTGAAATTCAGATTAGAAGCACTTCAACTCGTCTGAGATCTCTTCAACTAATCCACCAAAGAGGTGGTAATGGTAGTGAAAATGAACAAAAAGGATGTATCTGATTGTTGAGATTTTTTTCAGGTAAGAAGCAAAGAAGACCCCAAAATATTTGTGTTCAGCTTCTCAGTACACACTTCAGAACTGCCAGGTTTGGCCTTCAGAACACTTTATCTCATCTAAACCTCGTCTTTGCCCTTGGGGAAAGTGCTGTATTATGAGATTGGCCTGGCAGCCACACTGCTTTCCCTCTACTCAAATTCTGGATCATTTCAAGGGTACTAGCTTGGATTAGGGAACATTCTGCTTGCATTGCAGGAAGTTTGCAGTCCTAGACAGAAGTGGCCTTAAGCCCTATTTCCAGCCTTTAACACCAGGTGTCAATTACTGAAACAACCTGGGACTGAGTAAACTTCGTTATCAGGTCTTTACAGTCTGCACAATGTTCTCCCTGAGACAAAACCAGCAAGTAAGTACACAGAGTCTTACAGGATCAAATTCAGGGATGAACTGCCATTGCCTTTACCTGTCCTCCAGTCTTTCCTCTCCCATACTGTCGGCCCTCCTTAAACCCTGCATCCCAGTCCGTGCGGATGATGCGGTCGTCCAGCCGTGTGCCGTTGATGAACCTCATGGCGTGCTCAGCATCGGCTCTCGTGTAGTACCTGAGGCACTCTGTAAGGACAACTAAGTGTGCTTTTTGTGGGGTACATGGAAAAAAAACCCAGGGAAGTACTGTATATGAGAAGCTGAACTCTCCCCACTGCCTTCCAGCCTTTTCTACTCTTCCTGCTCTTCTCTACGGGATCAAAAACTGCACTCATGTAAATCCAAGGTAAGAGCAGCTAATGCTCAGAAAGGATGCTACACTTTAATGTTAGCTGCACTCATGTAAAAACTGCACTCATGTAAATCCAAGGTAAGAGCAGCTAATGCTCAGAAAGGATTCTGCACTTTAATGTTAGTACCTGCACAGACAAGACAATGGAACCGACATTAAAGCCTTGCTAAGGGCAAGAAATCAGTAATATGCCTTTTTGTACTATGTAAAACTTGACTGAAATAGAACAAAAGGAGCAGGTTTCACAGGAGAGCTTTGCACAGACAGCTTCTGGCACAACCTGTATAAGCGTGTACTCTGCTTGAAAATGCCCCCATGGCTTATCCTACTACTTCCTCCAGGTGTGCAGTTGAGATGAGAAAGTAAACACGTGCTCTGGACATAGAAGACGGCAGATTGATGACTAACAGTTCTCATTTTGGCCCTCAAACCATTGAAGAAATTAATGAATTAAAGCGGCTCTCTGCCACCTCCAGAAACTACAGCTCTGGTGGCACTTGTCACATACAGCACCACTATACAATCAGTCTCAGGGTGCGGAGAGGAAGGTGCAAGGACGGCCGGGATGTGCCCGGTAGGAAGCACTTGGCTGTCACCTTCCCAGCAGCGGTGCAGACACACTTCCTGTGCAGAGGAAGTACAGGTGCCAACCTCACCCGTACTGACAGGAGGGAACCAGAAAGGATACTCTACAAAGCAGAAGCCACAGGGGGTTTTCTTGATCTTGTCCAGACCCATGACAATCCTCTTGACATCCCCGCACTTGGAGAACAGCTCCTGGATCTGCTCCTCGGTGGTGTAGAAGGAGAGGTTGCCGACATACAGCGTGGAGGAAATCTTCAGCGATTTCTCCTGCAGCTGCCTGCTACCCTGCGGGCACAGAGGCGCACGCCGCGGGCTCAGCGCGCTCGCCGTCCCGCTGCCACCGCCCCGTGCCCTCCCGCTGCCCGCTTCCTGCACGGCCTTGCCCCGGCCTCAGCCCTCCCCGCCCCGGCCTGGCCCTGCCACCCGTCACGCCGGGCGCACCCGGAAGTGCTGGTCCCGGTACTGGCTGATCTCGCAGTACGAGTCGCTGTTGAGCCCGCTGAGCGTGGTGTGCAGCAGCCCCGACATGGCGCCCACCCGGGCCCCGCCGCCGGGCCCCGCTGCCGGGATCGTTCCAGAACCGCCGCGCACCGAACGCGGCCAGCGGCGCGCGAGAGACGCCGCTCCGCCGCCCCGCGCGATTGGCCGCGCCGGCTGTCACTCGGGATGGGGGGCGGGGCAAAACAGCCAGACAGCCAATCGGCGGCGCGGGGGCCCGCCGGCATCGCTGTGTCGGGGCGCGCGCGCGCAGTGCGGGGGCGCTGCTCCCTTGGTTCCGCGCCCCTCACGGAGCTGCCGCTGAGGGGCCATGGCGGGGACGCGAGCGGCGGCCGTAGAAGGTGCCGCGGGTCGCGGGCTTTCCCTTCCCGATAAGCGCCGCCACTGGCTGCTCACGTTGGGCTGTGTGTCACGCCCCGCTGCCCTGTCTTACAGCGCTGGTGCGGGAGCTGCTGGGGGAAGAGGCGCCGTCCCGCATTGCCGCCCTCACGGAGGAGCTGTTCCGGGCGGCGGAGAGCATCTCTGAAGAGGACGGGAAGGTGGCGGAGGGAGAGCCCCCCGCTGCCAGCCCGTCTGAAGAAACGGGGGGTGCAGGTGCTTCACACCCCACAGCCCTTGCCCAGGTTGGTGCTGCAGCTCCGTCGACACAGACACCAGCTGCTGCTGCTTCCCACCCTTGGCGGGGAAGCTAAACGTGTAGCACTACTGAAATGTAAAGAAAAGGGTTCACTTCTTCGTCGTTTGCCCCAATAGCGTGAAAGTCCCAAATAAAGTGGGAAGTGTTATTTTTAAAAGTCAATGCGAAATTATGATCCTGAATGTAGAAGTGTGTCGTTGACTCTGCTCTCATGAGACCCCACCTGGATGTCTCATGAAGGATGTGGACCTGGAGGGAGCCATGAGGGTGATTGAAGGGCTGGCGCACCTCTCCTGGGAAAAACAGACAGAGTTCAGCCAGAAAAGAAGGCTCTGGAAGACCTTACAGCACCTTCAGTGCCTAAAGGGATTCCAAGAGAGCTGGAGAAGGACTCTGGGCAAGGGCTTGAAATGTCAGGAAAAGGGGAAATGGCTTTGCATTGAAAGAAGATTGACTTAGATATTTGTAAGACACTGAGAGGTCGGAGAGGCCCTGGCACAGGTTGTCCAGAGAAGCTGAGACTGCCCCATCCATGGAAGTGCCCAAGGCCAGGTTGGACAGGGCTTGGAGCAACCTAGTCTGGTGAAAGGTGTCCCTGCCTGTGGCAGGGGGTTGGAACTGGGTGGTCTTTCAGGTCACTTCCAACCCAAACCATTCTGTGATAATAATGGGAAAAATTACTGGTTACTGATGCTGTTAACGTATTTATTATTTCCAATTGCTAGTAGTATCTAGTTGTAATTTTAAGTAAAAATGCAAGCTGAGAGCACTGATGCATTAAGAGTTTGGTACTGGATCAGAGGAGAGGTCCTTCTCACCTTGTCTGTGGATTCCCATAGTGACAGCAGATAATCCAAGGAAGAACAAAACAAGCAAGCCTGTTATTTTAACTGCCTGGTAAACAGTATTCCAGCACACAATATTATATTGGAGGTACTCATTTTCAGTCCTTGTAAAAGTTTATCAGGTGGCTGTTTATAATGTTTAGTTTTTTCTTCTGTTTATTTCTCCTAGAGGAGTACTTAGAAAGTAGTAAACATCTACTTTAAAAGTTATTTTTTCAAAGAGAAATCTGGTAATACGTGAATCTGAAATAAGGAAAAAGACCAGCTGAGGTATTGTCCAACTTCTTCCTCTAAAATTATATTTTCAAGAGACATTTAATAAGTAGCAATTATCAGCTAAGAAACACTGATTTTGGAAGTCCTAAATTTGCAGCAAGGAGGATAAGTTAGCAGGAGTTGTAACAGAAAGTGTCAATAGTACAGTGTGTAAAGAAGTACAAGAGCATAAAAGTGAATCTTCCTGAATCAGTTGGGCTACATTATTTTTGAAGAAAGGAGAAAGCATTAATTTGTAATCTGGCCACATCAATAAGAGGGGCTATGAACTCTCTCCTAGATAGGCAAGAGTGTGTTCATAGGCAAGATCTGTCACGAAAAGAAGAATAAAGTGATGGAAAATGCAGCCCCTCAGGGTGGGTTGCTAAAGCAGCTTATTGCCTTTATGTAGAGCTGTACCTTTTTAACGAGAGTGTATAGTCAGTAACCTTTGTTCTTTGTTTGCTACTATCCAAAGTTTCTCAGTGTAGGTATTTAAAGTAATTAAGCTACTTAGTGTTCTTTTTGATGTGCAAAAGAGGTGAAGCCTTACTACAGATGGTTCTCAAATGTGACAAGATCCTTAGAGTTCTTTTCCAACCCCTTCAGATTTTAGGTGAAGAAATGCTGCATCCATTCAGCATGCCTGTTTTCAGGTCACTGTCCAACGTGTCCCTGTGGGATCCTGTGACAGATTTATGGAAAGCTCACACCTTTGGTGTAAAGGAGTTACATGATGTAAAGGGAGTTGTGTAAACATGTGGAGAGGCCATTCCTGTGAAACACATGAAAGATGCTTCTTTTTCCAGTAGTAAATTTCAATGGGATCCACAGCCAGGACAAAATTAAATTGAGTGGAATTCTCCTCTTCAGGTTGAAGAGTGTGCAGTCAGCTTGTGGAACTGGGCTGTGACCAAACACACGGGTGCTGTTATCAGTGATGAGCAAAGAGCCAAACGTGCGTATGTTCTGTACCTCCCTAAAGGTGTGCTGTGTGCTGTGCCGTGGAAGCTAAACACGCTGCTGGCAGGCACATAAGTAGTGCTGGAGATTTGTTTGAGTCTTTGCAGACATGGGCTAGAAAGAGAAAAATGTACCGGTGGGCTTGTATAAACAGTTCAAGAGGAAGCATCCTGGTGTAATAGTTACCTTCTTGTGCCACAGAATCAGTGTAGGCATTCTTCCCACTGCCCTTTCCATGCCAGAGCACAGTAAAGGGGTGATGTGACCAAAGGAAGCTGTAATTGCATTTCTCATAGTGTGGTCCAAATCTAAAAATGTATGGAAATAACACAGATGTAAATTTTGGACTGTTGGTCACTTAATTTGTATCAAGTGAGCTTGTTTTCTAAATGTAACTATCTCATCCATGTTTACATGTAGACACATTCTAAGTCCTCTTTTCACTGGCCTGTTACAGCCAGGTGCACAGCTGGTGGGTTCTCTTGGGCCAGGAGCAGGGCTGGGGGAAAGCAGAAATGAGGTTTTGGTCTTTTCCCTCAGCATGTTCTTTCTGTGGTTCTGTGGGATTGCAGTGTCAGGCCTACATTCTTGTCTTGAGGGATTATAGTCAAAAATATGTATAATCTGCATCATATAAATTATACCAGGTAAAGGGAAAAGGGTAAGTTGACACAAAATAGAGCGTGATGTTCTCAGATCACAGCTGAAGGGCCAGGGAGAGGCTGTTTTAAATATATTTAGTGTCTTTTCCATCCCTGATGTCTAAGGAAGTCTTGAAAATATTTTTGCTTTTTACTTTGAAACTGTAAAGATTATTAAACTTCATTGCCTTATTTTGCTGAAGGCTATTTTGAGGCTTTCAAGAAATGTTACTGTAAGCACCTGCAATGTAATTAAATCTCTGAATACCATGTATTTAACTTAAACTCTCTCTAAATTGTTTAATAGGTATTTTAATGAGAATATATTTTTTTTTCTTACTGCCCGAAAAGCAGTTTTAAACATCTTGGCTAAAATTCAGATTGCTTTGACTCCTGAAGCTTTCAGATTTTTCTGTGTTGTGATTTAAAATGCCAGATAGTCTTTCAGATATGGCAGGACTTGACTTTCTATAAAAAAATTGAGCAGTAGAGAAAAGGAAACTTTTGAATGCCTGCACTGTTTTCTTGCAGTGCGGTTTGTTGCCTGCAGACTGATTTGCCTTTGTGAAGGCAGCGATCCTCCGGAGGGAACTATTCGAAGACAGATTTTGGTAAGGCTAATTGTGGGTGAGTGATGAAATACAGTTGATCCCCCAGGGAATCAAATCTTATTACATTTGCTTTGGAAAGAGACTATATGTCTAGTTCTGGAAGGATGTTTTGGTGTTTTGGCAGGAGTATTGCTGACTCTCTCTTCTCATCAGTTAAGGAAAGATAAGATTGATGATCCCATTTTTTCCCTTTTAAGAAAACAAAGTACATGCTGAAGTGGGACCTGTATCTTACAGGGATACCTGGGTGAGCCATTGGAGCTAGGAGTGTCTGGACAGTGTGGTTAGCATCACATCTTCTCACAGGGTAAAATATGTTATGAGCTGAACATGCATTAATTTCAGTATCTTGTAATAATGTCTAGTAGGCCACCACAAGTCTTATGCTGCATCTGAGTGATCATTCAGAAGGGAGAGTTGCTTCTCACAAACTGCAGAGCTGAAATACCCTTGTCCTGTGGTAGACATATGCAACAAAGAGATGAGAGCTGACATTGCCTTTTTTGACAGTGACTGCATTTTCACAAAAGACTTAACCATTTCCTCCTTCAGATGTCTATGAAAACTGGGAAAGGATGGATAGATATTGGAAAAGCTGGTCTTGCAGATGGATTTCTAGAGAATGCCATGAGTGTAAGTTCTTTCCCAGTTTTGATTTCTTACATACACCCCCATTTGTAAGTTCCATGGGTGATGCCTGCACTTTGTTTTCCAGAGTATAGAAAAGCTGTATGCAAAGTTACGGAAGGGGAGCGAGGGTGAAGCAGATATTCAAGTGCACAGAGCTGATGTGGAGAAAAGCCTTTTCAAAGTACTCTCTTACCAAGCTGAATCAGTATGTGTTCTCAATTTTCATTACAAGTCACTAGAAGTATAGAGGGAAGCTCTGACCCAGTTATTAGATACCTGAATGCTTGGCATTGAGAACTTGCTGAGGGATAGGTTCCCTTCACTTAGATACAAGATAGCAGATCTCATGTTTACATTCAGTGTTGCTATCATTTAATGATTTTTAATTTCCCTCATTTATCGCAGTCATTCTTGCAGTGGTGTTTATATCTTCTAGTTCAGATTTGTTGCTTTATGATTTGGCTATCATGGCTGTTGATAAAATAGACAGCTGCCTGTATGAATCATAAATGGGTCAGTTCCAACAGTGTCCTATGCTTGACTGGAGAACAAGGCAAATAACTGTAATTTGAAGTATGCAATTTAGAAATTCTAAGTTTTGAAAGGAATTGTTTTTCCTTCTGAAGTGTCTGAGAACACTCTCAGTCCTACAGAGTATTACTGACACAGGAGTGCAAATCCAAAAAATGTAATTTCCTGCATTTGTTGGTCACACAACTGACCTCAGTATCTAAAAGGGAAGTGCTATCTCCACAATTCTCAGGAGCTACCCTAAACAGGACAAAGCAATGGCCCATATTTTCAATTTGATCATGGAAACAAAAGAAGTGGTATAAATTTGGCTGAGTTCTTGTATCATCTTAACATGTGAGTGATCTTGTCCCATGTCTCTGGCCTTTGCACACTACCTAAGGACTGCAGTGATTTTCTGGATCTCTTTATCATCTGGCAAGATGGAAAAATAGACAGGATTATTATAGCACTGTTAAGACAGATACCTAATCCCAAACCTAGCTTTACTGCATGTGAAAAACCCAAGTCCTATTTTAAAGAATGAGGTTTTTAGTGAATTTTAAAGACCAGTTGCATACTAACAGTTTGTTGGCATGCTCTGCTGCTTTCTCAGGCACTTGCTCAAGGGGATTTTCAGAAAGCGGTGATGTGCGTGCAGCGCTGCAAAGATATGTTGATGAAATTGCCAAAAGAAGTAAGTGAAATCTTCCCTTCTTTATCATTCCAAACTTTGAGAACCCACTTTCCTCTCTATATGTTAAAGCATGACATATGCCACATAAAATTTTGAAAAGTACTCTGAACTGAAGATCTCTTCTGCGGTTGGTTGCCTCTTAGAGATTTTGTTACTAAAAATTTTGTGTGGAAACAGCAGAGTTTTTTTTCAGAGTGCATTTTTTTATTTCTTCTCTTAGATTAGAATTTGAAATAGAATAATAAACTCTTTCCTAAACAATGAGAAGACAAATCAGCAAGCAAGGCAAAAAGATTTCTAAATTGAATATACCACCTACTCTCTACAGAACCAGCTGCATTTTACATCTTGATCTTGTATATTGCATCTTGTACCCATGTGAACATTTGTCTGGGGACAGATGGGACAAGAGAAGAGCTGAGTTACAAAGTTATTGATATGCAAGTCTGTCACTCCCATCAGTACTAATCATCTTCGTGAAACTGTAGATCTATGAATGGTTTTTGTAGTGGCTTTTGTAGTTCTTGTCTCACAGAGAAAACAAACTATCATATGCAGATTAGTATTTTGTTTACAAAGATAAAAGTCTATTATAGTTCTATCAGAATAAACTTCCTGACATTTATTTTCATTTGTTTACATGTTTTCCCAATATTTAAGAAACATTTTGTTCCTGTCTCTCTGGTGCAGATAATAAAATTCAAAGGGGCAGATGCAAATTCTTAAAGAAAAATATGGGAAATATGGTTAGAGTTTATTTGTGTTTTTAACCGATTAAACTCCAACTGATTTTACATTGCTTTTTGTCATCTGCAGGCCATGTTCAAGTGCATCTGAGTGACTAAGTTGTAGAGGTCTAGCTTTGATTTGAATCATAAGAGTAGAACTTCTTACTGTTGAAAATGTTCATTGGGATCTTTGTACTCCTGTTCCTCATTTAATTCTAAATTAATTTCATTCTTTCCACTTGAACTCCTTCATGAAATAATATTAAACTTGTGATGAAAGCTCTTCACAAACCAGGAGCACTGGTGCAGACAAGGTAAAGGTTTCTGATCATGAGAGAGTGATGCAATTTACTTCTGATTTAAAAAGTGATATTTAAAAAATGAGGAAAATGGAAAGAGCTAGTGATTGCTGAGTGAATCCAAATCTTTTGGACTGGTGGGTAGCTCTCAATCCTAAACTCTTCCAGGCTCCCATTGTACCAGAGAGTCCCTGGAGAGTATCACAGGGAGATTATTGTGTTGTGTGGTACCAGAGATCAGTGGAGAGGATTGTGATCCTCAATAGTCTGTGAACTAATGCTCAGTACAGGATATTTTCTCTCCTGGAAAGAAAACATTCACAAATGAACCTGTGAAAAATAAGGTTTCACATCTGAGAGTGATCTCTTTTGTCTTTATGCATCTACCTACCCTGTGCTTTTGGCTCTGGATTGCAAAAAAAAAAAAAAAAAAAAAAAAAAAAAATTGAAGCAAGATGTTGTCCTACCCCTCTCATTTTTGTCTGAGAATTTGCAATCTGCAGTCCCTTGCAAAAAGTGTCATTTATATTTGGGAAAAAAAGATACTGCAAAGGCAAAATGGATGTAAATATTGGCAGCCTGCTAGCATATAAAATGACTTTTTGTCTCTTCTTTGGGTGACATATGACAGCTGCAAATCATTTCAAAGAAAAGGCAAGTTGTTATGAACAGATGTTGTCAGGGCTTACTGATAAAGCTCTGAATAACCAAGCATTCAAAAGCAGTTTTCTTTTAAATCTTGTAATCCTTTTTTAACCCCAAAGAGAAATGCTGTGAAGCCTACCATGAAACAGGTGGAGTCCTCTTCACTTATGTAAAACTTCTTTGTTATTAAAAAAAAAAGAGGTTATAGTATTACAGTTTTTCCTCTCAAATTTCAATTTTTATTGTTTAATTTACACAGTTCTAGTGCTTTCAGTGTGATTTATTGAGGAACTCTGTGTTCCTCACGTGTTTCAAAAATCCTGCTGTTTTGTGTGTCCTGGACTGGTTAATGATGCTTCACTTTCCCACCCAATTAATGATTCCATGTAGTCATCTTCAGCACCCCCTTGAAAAGGCCAGAAGTGGTAACAGTGGATATCTCTTGAAAAGAAAATGTATTTTAAAGAACCTGAGACTGGAGTGCCATAGATCTAATGATGTTTTACAAGAACATTATTGAAGCAGGAGTCTTTTATTCCAGACCTGTTACCTGTCAATCCTCTGTTACAATTTTGGAGTGGAAACCTATGAACGGAAGAGATATGAACAGAGCTCCTTCTGGCTCAGGTAATGTGAAAAATCAAATAAACAACCCCCTACTTCTGAGATGTAAAAACCTGTGGGAAGGAGAGGGGGAGCAAGGGAATATGAGAATACAAGATTTTAGCTGAACCAAATTATCTGAGCAGGTACTTTGTCATGGTTGTACATTATTGTCTAAAATCTATGTCTGTTTTCCCACATGGATTTTCATGCCATTAGAATGAAAGTCATCAATGGTTCTTGCCAATTCTCTCCCTAGCACTTCCTCCAAAGGGATTAGTTTTCTGAAGAGTCCTTGACTGATGAAAGGTACAAACATCAAGGTGAAAAAGGAATGGGTAGAGATGGTTTGGGTAGGATCCAGATAACTGTTGTAGGATCCAAATAACTATTGTGGTATTACTAAGGGTGAGGAAATGTAGGCTATCAGGAAGAGTATCCTCATGCCATGGTAGCAGCCTCACTGCAGAAAATTTGTGTTAATGTCTTCTTGTTCTTTTAAATAGCTAGAAGAAAATGGAGGGCAACAGATCAAATTCAAAATGATTATGGTTGTATCTGTTGTCAAAGAGTGTTTGTAGAGATGCTCAGAATTAGTTACAGCTGCTGCTTTAGAGATATATATATAGATATATACATATATTTTTTTAAATTTTTTTTTTGGTGGAAAATTAAATACTGAGTCCTGTTGACAAAATCTGAGGAGGAAATAAAGCTTTGCACAGTGCAAATAATAATCTGGAGAAAGAGTGTGGCTCCATCTAGTGGGTTAAAATTTCCCTGGTCTGAGAATGTGTTAGAAAACAAGAGCCCAGTTACTGTTTTTCTTTCTAACAGTTCTTCATTCACAGCATTTGTAATCAAATCTGGTTTTGTGGAATTATCACTGTGTTTTCTCCTGGGTGGTTCTTTGTTCTGCCATTTAACTTTTAGAAGAAGAATGGGGAATTACGAGTTACAGGTTCTCTTCTTGCTGTTGATGTGCTGTGGTCTGGAGATCAGTCATGAATAGATTTTGTGTATTGCCATATTGTATGTCAGGGGAGAATGGAAGCACTTGCTTCTTCAAAATGTCTGTGGTTAAAACTGATAAAACCTACTGAAATGTTTGAAGAGAAGATGTTACAGAATGTGCTGCAACAGGTTGAAGAAAGTGATTGAGTACAATTTTTAATGTAAGGGGAGAAAGAACCCAAAATTTTCTGCTCTCTAGTAAAAGTGACTACTGAGATTAGTTTGTGTGATTTATGTGGTTTTTAACTGCTTAGGAAGTGGGAAAGGATAGGAATTTTGCACATATCAGAAGACTGACTGAATTTATCTCTGTCGTCCTGTTTAATTTTAACATTTATCATTGATAGCCAGAGTTATGACATTGGGAAGATGGACATAAAATATTCTGTTGGCAAAGAAATGCAGGTAAGAAATAGAGAAATTTCTATTTACTATTTACAAATAGGAGCATTTTTTTAAACTGACTCAAATGTATTATCTGCCTTTTCTGTGCAAACCTGCCCTGTGATGTCTTGGTCTCCTTTTTGTAGTCTGCTATGAAGTTTGGCAGAGTTTCAGGTTTAGTTGTTATAAGCATCAGTCACTGATGAATGCTCTTAAATCACATTTGATTCTATTGTTTCACAGAAATTGAAGTCTAGAAAGTAAGGCTGAAGTAGATCCTGGAAGGCCATCTTTCCATTCCTCTTCTCTTTCAATACATCATCAGTTGAGCTGTGTCATTTGTGATAGATGTTTCTCTCTCTTATTCAGAAGTCAGTTTATTCTTTTACTTCTGACTGCGGATATGAAGATTTTAATTTCTTCCTCTTTATGTAAATAATTTATGTATTTGAAGTCCATCATCATGTAGGTCTTTGTCCTGCTTTTTTGCTTGTTTTCCTCTGTGAAGTGTGTACCTCCTGTTATTTCAATTTCTTTCATTCTTTTTTTTTCCCAGTTATCTGATTTTCCTTGCAACCCTTCTGTTTTTTTCTGAATTCTAGTAGATTCATGTCCTGTGTGTACTGCATTGCTTCAAGACTGGATATGTTTCAGATGTGAGAAATCACTTTATATATCTGATACCAGGCAGGATATTTTTTTGCCTCAAAGAACTTTCATTTTTCACGACCTTAGAATTTAAGTCTTTTGTGTTCATAAGGATGTTTGTATGTGGCTATTTTTTTGTTTCCAGGCTAAAGTGCTGCGACTGTTAGCCACGACCTATTTTGAGTGGGATTGCAGTCTGTACCTGGACAAGGCATTGAAAGCCATAAGCTTGGCAAATCAGGTACTAATTTTTGCTGTGTTTAAAGATTGCAATAGATGAAACTCAAGCATTTATTGACATGATAATATGGACCACATTAATCTCTGGTGTGTTATCCTTGACTTGATTGAGGTGTGTTTGCTTAATGTTTCCATGCTCTTATAGATATTTTGGTATTCCCAGCGTTTTGTTTTTTTTTTTTTTTTTTTTTTTTTTTTTTTTTGTAGAGAAATACTTTTTTGCACGTAGAAGTAGAGCTGTCCTACTGCCTCCTATGTGTTAGTAGTAAGGTCCTTTGATGATGGTGTGACTAAAATTTCTCAGATGTGTGAGTTGATACAGGCAGGCAGCTGGGACAGCCACAAACCCACAGCTAAAGCAGAGAGAGTAAAATTATTTCCCTTACCTCATTGTCTGGGGGATCCCCAAAGCAACACCCAGGCAGAGGCACGCAAGCAGACCTGAAAAATGAGGTGTATAAACATACCAGCTACCCTGAAGGAAGTTCATACATCTCTAAGCAGCCATTACAGTGAGGTCTCTTAATCCTTTACAAGTTCTGTTTCCAATAGAGACTTGAATTAATTTTGTGCTTGTATCTGTTCAGGTCAGTGTGGAGTAAATGAAATCTGAAAAAATCCTATTTGTCTTTGGTTGATCATTAAAAAAAATAATTTTCTGTTCTGTACAAAACAAGTTTTAAGTATGAAATTTTGCTTTAAATGAAAGCTGAAATTCAGTTTCTGCATGCTGCCTGAACTTAGAGACAGATCATAATGCATATGCTCATGAGATCAGGATAAGAGGCAGTGTATTTTAGTCATGCAAGTAATGTGCTACTACAGTATCTAAATCTTTTGTCCTCTTCTATTGTTTGCTTTTGCAAAGCTTTTTGAGGCAGAAAGTGTTTTTGTCATGATTTTTGATAATGTACATTTTGATAATGTGTGAAGGTATGGAAAACCAGAAGACAATGTTGATTTTAGAACCTGAAATATGCATTGTTTTAGGGAGACCTTTAATATAGAGTCCTCATATTTCCAATTGCTTCCACTGTTGTTGACCCCTGAATGTCTTCTTTTTATAAACTATTTTGAATCTACTCATACTAATTCTAGATTAAACCAACCAATTCACACATAGAAAAGCTGGAAATGTTTCTATCATTCAGTAATGTTCAGCTTCTATTTAAAAGTATCAAAATTGGGCCACGGCAAACTGAGAATTTTACAACTTTTGTTTTCGTTATCCTTGTGGTCTTTTGGTGGTGTAAGAATAAATAATAAAGATGCACATTGCATTTAGGAAGAAATTATGGTATAAGCTGCCTACCACTTGCTTCAGTCATTAAAATGGATCTGAAGATTTCAGGGGAGAGTATGTGATTCCTTAATATTTGTCTGTATGATGAATGTGCTAAACTCTCACAGGATCTGTGTTCTACAAAGAGCTGTCCAGGTAATGTGTTGTTTTTCATTGTACAGGAGAATTTGCACCCAGCAGGGTTTTTTTTGAAAGTTAAAATTCTTCTTAAAAGTGGAGCATCAGATGAAGATATCAACTCAGGTATCACAGCTCTCCCTAGGTTTCATATTACTCCATATCCGAGGAGACTGCCTGTGTCATACATAGAAAAACAATTTTGTGTTTTTGGCAGAATCTGTATTAGCTAAATGTCCTTTTGGATTTGAAGTGTGAGACATAGTACTCACTGTTCACAGAGGAGGTATCCAGATGCTAATTTAAATAGCCTTGCTGCAAATAGGGGAGAGGGTACATTCTGAAGGCTGTTGGAATGAAGAGAGTGAAGACACAGCAATGTAAAGCTACAGTTTATTTAGACATATGCATAAGGTTGTGCAGGAGGGTGAAGGTGCATTGACTTACACAGTCAGCACAGAAGAAAGGCTGGTGAAACATTGCTGTTCTCTGGCTGGGATTTTGCAGATTTTGGCCAAGAGATATCGTGTGCTCATCAGTGTGTTATTATAAACCTGTGTTACAAGAGTTTATTTAAGTCAAATAAACTCTTTTCTCCTTATTCCTCACATTTATCACTTAAACAGAACTGATTCTGCTATGAAGTGAGAGGATAAGAAAGTTTTTGGGGAGACTTTAATATAGAAAGGATAATTAATGTGTCAGAGAAATTTATTTTCATAAATAATGAAATCTTAAGGAAGAGAGTAGGGTTGGAAAGTATCAGATGTGTAATGAATAATTTGAGAAGTGTAGGATGTGATGAGGAATTTTTTGCAGAGAGCTCAGGGGTTTGAATGCTGTCAGACTAGCAGAAATGGTAACTCCATATTCCTCCTTGAGGCTTTCAGCCAGATTTCAAGTAGCCAGTCATTTAAACCTTACAGTTTCAAATAAACATACAGCAGCTGACTTGTGTTCTTCAGTTTGAATTGTGAAACCATAGAGTTGTCTATCACAACACACTTGGCTATTGTTTAGTGACACTAAGCCTCCAGTCAGTTTTTCAAGCACATTTATTAATGAGTGGATGTCCCTTTTCTTGTATGCCTGGCAGAAAAGTGTGTGCTCTCTGTCTTTTGAGTGAAGATTCCTGCTAAATTTTAGGCATTTCACTAAAATCTTGTGTTGCACACTTGCATCAGCTGCCTTCATATGCTTCTTTTAACAACTGTTCCGGTCATGTCCTTGTGTATTCCTTCTCTGATCTCATCCAAGCTACAAATGTATCTGCTTTGTTCTTAACCATTCAGCACAGAGTAACAGTTTTAAAACTTTATCTGAGTGGTGTAAAACTGATACCTGCTTATCAGCAGGAGTCAGTCCAACAGCTGATGCTAAGGGCATTATGCTGAAGTAGTTCCCATTGCAATATGATACCACACCCAGCCTGAGCACTAACCTCAGTGTTAGGTTGTTCCTGCTGGATAAGGATGAGACATTTTGATAAAAGGCAGCTTGAGGCAAAAAAAAAATGAATTATTCTACCAAAGTTTTTGCTGTTCCTGTTTAAAGAGACAGAGGGCTGGAATTCCAGGGCTATCAGCCTGTCACCTTTCTGTAGTACTGCAGTTCTGTACAGTGAAAGGAAAGTCAAAACACAATAGGTATTATTCTTCCATTTGTTGTACATCTGTTATAGGGTTGATGTTTTTTTTTTTTTTCCAGTTTTATTTCTGTCTTTCAAAGAAGGTATAAGAGATAAGTGGTAAATTGAGCAATTAAGTGTCTAAGTGGATTACATAATCTCAAGTGCTTTGTGTTCTGTCTAGCTCTTGCAGAATTCGCACACCTTGAGATGTCTATAGACTTCTGTTTGAATACTGCCAAACTGCTGCTGGAGCATGGAAGGTATGAAAGCATCTCTAAGTGGGGTAAACACAATGTTTGGAGGTTTTGGGTGTTTCTTTATAAGCAAAGAACATCTATTTTGCAATGATGCTTTATTTCAAATAAAAGTTCATGGAGGTAAGGTGAAAGGTTTTGAGAGGGAGCCTGTCTTCTATAACAAGGAGATACTGATTATGGCAGCAACAGAACAGAGTGTGAAATAAGTGTAGTGGCAATTTGCAGTGCTGTAGACTTACTTTGGAATGATTAAGATTCATTATTTAGTTTTATTATATGTCTGGAATCATCAGACTGACATTTTTTTTAACCAACTATCAGAATGACTTTGGAGCCCTAGAACCATTCTTGGGAAAAACACTAGAAGGATAACGAGTTACTGCAAAATAAATTGAGGCACGAATTTTTACCCTGTTAAGTGCTCCATCATGATTATGTATGTATATGCTTGTATCCTGATGCAAATGTGAAGAATAAACTCTTATGAATACAGTGGAAGAAGCATGTGGTAAGAGGAAGCTGCCATTGAATGGATGAACTGTAACAAATTCATACCTTGATTCATTCTGTCGGTGTGATTGAATGACAAACATGCTGTATGGTGAGAATATGTTAATCTCTAGAATGGAAAATTAACAGCTCTTCTGGTGCAGCCTCTTAAAAATGCATCTCTGTGAATAGGGAATCAGTTGGTTTTGATTTTCTGAAATCTGTTCCTGAGCGATTTGAATCTTCACCTGACCTTGGAAAAATTACCCTGCTCCATATTGAGTTCCTGCTGCAGAATAAGAGGGAGCTGCTCGCTAAGCAAAAGATTGAAGAAGTTATTATAGGTCTGTATCCATCTTTTACTGCTGTTTGCTGAAAGCTGGATGTAGTTGGCTAAAGTCTTGCATTCTAATTTTCACTTTTTTGCTTATTCTCGTTTTTCTTTCTCTGTGTCTGTTTTTCATTATGTTTCTTTTACTTGGCAACTCTCAACTTCCATACTGAACGATAGTCACGATCAAGTTTAGGGTTAAATTTATTTGCTGGAGCAATTCCTCCTTCTTAGTGTAGACTGTGTGTGACTGATACATGTGGGATTAGAAAACATTAACCAGGAGTTCTGTGTAATGTTAATACTTTGTCCATCCAGCCCAATTTATTTTTGTTTGTCAGTGTAACACAGGTTGCATATCCTTGTTAGAGCAGCTGGATAACAGTTTATTTTTCAGGTCTATTGCACCTGTAGCACCATAGTACTTTTGACTACAGATATGCTGTAAAACAAATCCTATTTCATGTTGCATCTAGCTACGAGCAAGAGCTACATTAACATTGTTCAAGCATGAAAATATTTTTCTCTTACCTCTGGATTTTTTTGGGTTTTGCTTGGTTGATTCCTTGGTTTGGGCTTTTTTTTATGAACAGGATTTGAAACACTGGCTCCTAGCTGAAACTATTGCTGTGTCCCTGTTTTTTGTTGCAGGCTGTAGAATAGTTCTTAGATGCTTCTCACTGTGCTTGTTCTTGTAAAGTTCTTGTAAAATGATGATTTGCAGTATCTTTTCAGGTCATTATACTGGCAAACAGCTGTTGCCTGAAGCCTTGAATCAGCTGCACATCATCTTGTGGGACAGAGCTGCCAAACATTATGAGGTTTGGGACCAAATAGTAGTGTTCTTATTTATAAAAGTGAAAATGAAATTCTTTTTCTGACCTCTTTGATATGTCTATTTTTGGTTAGAGTGCAAACTGTTACTAAGAGCCTTGTTCCAGCTGGCACTAGTTTTACTTTCATCCATCTGGGTGCTGTTTTCAATTACAAAATCAAGTTTCAGGTAGCCTCATGTTAAGGTTTGTGCATGGGAACAGTTAATGCAAGAATTCCTGCTCCAGCTGGTTCCTATATGGCTCTGGGGTCTGAAGGGATTTGTCCAAGAGTAGTCAGAGAACTGGCTGGTGTAATTGTGAGGCTTCTCAATGATTTTTGAATGGTCTTGGGAATCTGGAGAGATCCCAGTTGGCTGCAAGCTGGCAAAAGTTATCCCAATTTTCAAGAAGGGCAAGAAGGACAACTCTGGAAACTACAGGCCTATCAGTCTCACTTCAGTGCCTGGTAAAATTATGGAGATTATTCTGGGAGTTATTGAAAAACACCTGAAGGACAGTGCAGCCATTGGTCACAGCCAGCACTAGTCCGTGAGGGGGAAGTCCTGCTTGTCAAACTTGATTTCCTTTTAGGACAAGGTCATCTACCTTGTTATCAGCTGAAGCCAGTTGATGTCATCTCTTTGGATTTCAGTAAAGCTTTGCATTCTGTCTCTCACAGTGTCTAGACATATTAGAGGGCTGGGCACTCACCAACTGTATGAAATCTAACAAGGGAAAGTGCTGGATTCTGCACCTGGAACAACCTGGAGGTTGCACTAGAATATACTTGACTATCTAAATCTTTCATTTGCTGTGACCTTTTTAGAAAAAATTGGGAAGACATAGGCTGTTTAATCATCCAAATATGGCCATGTTTGTTTAGGTTCTATTTTCATTTTATATTTTCTAGGAGAAAAGCTATTCTGAAGCCCTTCACTGGTACAATTATTCTGTCAGCTTCTATACACCTGGGCAGATAGATCAGAACTTGGCTAAGCTGCAGAGGAACATGGCTTCTTGCTATCTTCACCTGAAACAAGTTGACAAGGTATATTTAATACATATGTATACATACTTTTGTCTTTATTTGCATTGCTTTTATTTTTGAGGAATTGGCTCTTTCGTTTCTGGTCAGCCTTTGGTGCTGTCTTCTGGACTCATCACTTTTGATTCAAGTGCAGATGTTGCCCTGTTAAACATCTTGAGTTATTCTAGTAATGTTTTGTGTATCTTTTTATTTCTTTTCTATTGCAAATTATATACTAATTTCAAGGTGATGTTGTACTGATTTCCTTTAATCTTTTCTGTGAATAGGCTAAAGAGGCAGTTAAACAAGCAGAAAGGTGTGATCCAAACAGCATCTTTACTAAATTCAGTGTCTATAAGATTGCAGTGTTGGAGAATGATACTGATAAAGGTACAACCTGAAAGTTAAAGGGTCCACTACAAAGAGAAATGCCAAATATATTAAAAAATACTAAACAGCTTTGGACTGTTCATCTTGAGAAAGACACAATAGGGGGTAGCTAGAAGGGTCCCTAAAGTAATTGAAAATGTCAGGCTGTAGATTTAAGTTGTAAAAGTGGGATTTGAGGTTTTTTTTAGCACACAATATGTAAGAGGCAGAGTCCATTGCTATATTTGATTTTGTTTGGATGGAGCCTCTGACTAGGGAAGATAATCCTCCCATGGGCAGAAGCTATAGTAGCATCCCAGGGTGAGAATCATTCTGTAGTTTTTAGTATGCATATACAATATGAAACTTAAGGGAGCCATTATTGCTGCTCTTAACTTCTCTGGACAGATGGAGCCTGAAGTTACCAAGAAATACATGAATATTGAGATGACTTACAGAATGTTGTATCTCTGTAGCCTCTTTCTCCTTTATAATGAGTTCTGCTGTTTCATATTTTAATGAGGATCTTAGCTCAAGTAATGAAAACGGAGAAATACAGTCTGTAGTTACTTAGAATACAGAGTAATGTGCAGAGCTTATTTTCCAATGAGTTCTCTGCCATTTAATTATTCTCTATACAACTTCTATTGACAGCATAATTTGCTCACATAATATAGAGTGGGAAACACAGCACAGTGTGAGCATAAAAGCAGTGGCACCCTTAGCATAAGCCAAGATGTGCGAGCTTGGAATGATGCCCAGACAATGTATTAGAGAAAGTCTTCTGTCTTTGGTAACAAACAGTTACTTAGCAGAACAAAATTAAGGATGTGAGATGAGTATCATTTGTATGGCATCTTTGTTTCCCTAGATTAGTAACTTGAAAGCTTTTTGGCACCTCCCTAGGAGGAAATATGTATTTGTGGAGAAGCGCTGGTGTGCTCAGGCTTTCTTGCCTTGGCTTAGCATTAAAAAAAGAATTATAGCCTTTCATAAATCATTAAAACAGTAGAACTTTCCACCTTCCAATGGCTTCTGTAAAAATGTTGGTTTTTCCCTCTCTTTCAGCTATGGAAGCAGTTATTGAAATGGGGAAACTAGCAGAAAAGCTATCAGAACATGAAGACAAGCTGAGAGTGGATAAAAATACAGGCAGCAACCTCTTGAGTTTAGCTGCCCAAATTGCTTTAGAGGTAGAGCAGATAATGTTGCCTTTGCTTTATTGATATAAGTAGGATGGCTGTAACCTCTTTAACCTGGCCTAGATTTAATATATCTCTGTATTTCATGGATTTCTTATTATTTCATGCTTCCACAACGAAGGTCTCACTCAAATATGTTGTGTAATGCAAAGTAGAAATTATTTTCATGTAGAAGGAAGTGGTGTCTTTTAAAAGTTTAACAGAAAAATAAAGAATTCTGAGTTACAATTATTGGCATCTGGATATTACATTGTGTATTTCTGTAAAATTCTCCTTAGCAAAACGTTTCATATTCGTCATATTCTTCTCTGGGATTTGATCTTTGATGTGAGTGGGGGAAGCTGTGTGAAAATACACATAAATCCATGATGAAAGTCCTTTGTCCCTCCTGTTTGCCTCTTGGTTGGTGGCCTGAGCACTGTCTGAACTGGCTGATTGCATTTCAGGCTATCAGGGCTTTGTTCCCAGCTCTGTGAGGCATGAAAGCCTTACCAACCTGTAATAGTCCTGCTCTTGCCACAGGCTCTTTGTGCAGGGAATCATATGATCTCTCCTTAGAGCTTTCTCTGCACTCTCAGGCAATTCTGTGCATAGTCCTTTGTTCATTTTCCTGCTGCTGGGCTGCACAGACTTGGAAAATGTGGTTGCTTTGGGGTTTGTTTTTGTTTTGGTTGTTGTTGTTGTTTTGATTTGGGTATTTTTTGTGGTAACTAAGACAGTGCAGGGTATACAAAACATGTTTTAATTCTTTTCAGAATGACCAACAAATTGTGGCTATCAAAGCTTTGGAGTATTTGTCTGAACATTTACAAGACTGCCGACAATTATTTGTATCCTTAAAGTAAGAATTCAATATACATACAAGGAGAAGCATGAGGAAGAAAAGTGGGATCCTTTCAGGAAAATTAGGGCAAAGTATACCATTGAAAAAAAATCTTATTTCTTCATTGCTTGTTTTTCTCATATTTAGATGTTTGGTCCGTCTGATGTTATCAAAAGTCATGGCAGAAAACGCAGAGAAAAGGTGGGTCTCTTTGAAAAACCATTTTCTTATGGTAGATGTATTGTTCAAATTGTGTAATGTTTTCTTTCTGGGCATTTTTTCTTGTAGAGTAATCAAGAGATTTTTTTATGCTAGTAAAAGTCCACCCAGGTGACTTCCTAGCTTGACCTAATGACATCACATAGGAACATATTTTACAAACTTGTCTAAATTTTTCTTTAAATATTTCCTCTTTGTCTTCTTTTATTAATGCATATCCCTGTCAGGTATTTTTAATGGAGGTTGTGAGCTAAGCAATCTCTGTAACTTTGACACTAGTGGGATATCTTTCCAAAGTTCAGAGTGAGAAGAGTGGATCTATCCATAACTGGGAAAATATATTCCAACATAAATAATGTGTTCTGTTTTTTTTCTGTTGAAAAAAATTAATCAGTTTTCTAAAACTGAATTTTTTCTCTATTCTAGAGATGGAGATATCAACTCAATACTGACTTACTTGAACTTGGGTATGTTGCTTTATTTGCATTTTCTGGAGTTCTTCCATATGTGAGCATTTTATGATATGGTTAGATCCATACCAATGAAATATTTAAACTCCTTATTTCAGTCCAGGCTCTCAACTTCCCAGTAAAATCAAAGAAAACTAGAGCTGGAGATTAAATAGTATTGTGAAGCTGGATCTCAGTGCCACAGGTTTTGCTATCAAAAGCTTGCAATACTGCTGCAAGTAGAAGAGATTTAAGAGCAGAATTAAATCAATAAAATGTTCCTAGAAGAAAGGCCTCAAACTTGTAATTAAATTTACACCCCCTTCTTGTAAGATTAAATAAAACTCCTCTGCATTAGACTTCAGTGTCAGTAAACTTAGAAGAGCAGTACTTGTTGGCATCTTCTCTAAAATGCTGTTTGAGGCACCTTCTGCTGTTTTTACTAGGGCTTTCTGAAGAATATTAGATTTAAGTTGTAAGAATAAGTCTTCATCAGGAATTACCAAGCATTTTGGAAACCTCTGTTTTGTAGTGCAAGGATGAGACTTGGAAATGTTTTTATTCTGCTCCACAAGTGGTACTTTTGTATTGAATTGTATGTTTTCTGCAGCTCACAAGAAACTTGCTGAGTCTTTCACAGAGGAGAAATTTACAGGGGACATGAGGATCCTTGAAGCTCACTGGTTTAGGAAAGTTGGTAGGTTGCTCTCTCAGAATCTAAACTAAATCTCCTGTCTCTATTGATCATTTAAATCTGCAGCCTTGGAGTTTGCCTTAAACTACAGACTGTGAAATCCAAACAGCAAATGTTATCACAGATAAAGTGGTTTCTAGTGGGAAAGGCAGCTCCCATGGGGCTGCCCTAGCTTTATGCATAGTGCTGTCTCTGGATCCCCATGTTGTAGTCCTTGTTACACTGTTTTGGTAAAGGATTAGTGCATTTGCTGTCTATAAATAAAAATGTAAGCACAGAGTAACAAGTTGAACCAATTTTTCAGATTCTTGCTTCTGTCAGAGCATACAGGAGAGCAAACAGTTGCAGTCAGTATCAGAAGGCACCTGCTTTTGCACACATCCTCACAGTGTAACTGAGCTCCAATAAAGAGTAGCAAGGGAGGGGAGAAGCAGCAGAGGTCAAATACAGTGACATAATCATGAATGGAATCATGGCCTTTCAAAGGCAGCATTCTCACTCACAGGATAAACAATTCAGAGACTACAGAAATGTGCCCTACAGAATCAATTAATATGGAAGTTGCTGTAGAATCTAAACATTTAATTGGGTCAAGCTCTCATACATAAATAATTTGATTGCCTTTAGATGCTCATCCATTTATTACTCAGAACTGTGTGCTTAATTGCCACATACTTGACCTCACTGGGGCAAACTGAGGAATGGTTCAAGACATTGTGGGATTTTTTCCTTTTTACTTTTTATTTGCCTTGGGAATACTGTTCAACACTTCCACTCACATGCTGGTTTTGTTAACTAATACAAGAAAATGCTTTTTCCCAATTCATGCTTTTCTTGGCAGGGTACACTCTTAGGGTGTACTAGAATGGGTTCTTGGTTGTGGTGAAATTATCAAGGCAAAATTTGAAAGCATGAATTGGCTATTTTAACAAATCACTAGTAACAGTTTTTCTTGCTGTTGTTAAATGAGCTGTTGGTGACATATTGGGTCAGAAATAGAATTGTAGGACCTGAACTGCTTATTGCTAGAGATTAGATGGGCACACATCTAATGCAGATTTTTATTCTAGTCTCTGTTTTTGTCTCTTTGTTAGCTTGGAACTTAGCTGTACAGTTCAAGGACAGCCCTGAAAAGATGAGGGATTTTTTTGTGCTGTCTTTCAAGGTATTTACTCTTGCTAATAGTGTTTCTAATTGGGGAATATTTTCATCTGTCTAGTTCTTCTAGAAGTCACATCCATGGTTTGGGTATCTCCATGGAGACATGCTTGTATGCTCTGAAGATGGAGCATTTTTGTCACAAGGAGATTGACTTGTAATATAAAATGTGTGCATTATTGTCATACTCTACATTCTGTTTCTTAAGAATGTAATAAATTTAAGATTTCAATGAGAAGTTTCTAAAATAAATGGATTCTAATGTTTGTAAACTATATCATTAATACAGACATGTTAAGTACTTGAGTCCTAGTCTTTATGCAGGACTTCTACCAACACTGTCATCTTTGTTTGTTCTTGTAGAGAGGCACTCCAACTCTGCTTTACACTTTATATTTAAATAATCCTTTTGTATAATTGTACCAGTAAAATTACAATATGAATATATACTACTCATGACTGATTCCTGCAAGTGTCATAGAGGAGGGTCAGCAGTCATCTGTTCACAAGAAAATTGCTTTTTATGGGTAAAATTGTCATTACCTTTTCCTATTTTGGTGTCAGTTGTCCCAGTTTTGTCCCTCTGACAAAGCTGTTCTAATTGCTCAGAAGACATGCCTGTTAATGGCAGCTGCAGTTGATCTGGAAATGGGGAGACAACAAGTAACACCTTCAGAACAGGTAGGGCAAAGCCTGTAAACTATTTCTGAGTGTACCAGTGTAGCATTTTTTCCTTCTGATTTTGAAGTTCACTCAGAACAGGATATTGAGAATGTAAGCAAGGGAATATTTCATAATTACTTAGAAGTGATGCACCTTTCCAGACAATTGTAAGTGTTGAATTTCTGTAAATTAGTTCAGTGTCTTTGAATGGGTTTGTATCAATAAAGGGTCATGGCAGTAACTTCTGAGAGAAATTTCAGTCTACAAGATATATATTGTAAGGAGTCTGCTGCTAAATGTGGGTTAGTCAGAAAGACAATTACTGCTGTTGCTAAAAGTAGTTACCACTGTGGTTGTGATAAAACTTCCTTTTTTTTTTTTTTTTTTAATGTATACATCTTTTTGTGGGTGGGAGGAAGAGGGCATTGTGCTTACTATGATAAGAAGATTAAGGAAGACACAGAGGTTGTGAAGGAAGTACAGAAGTCTGGTGTAGAGTGATTGTAGAAAATTCTGTGGAGAGCAATGCACAGCAATTCTGTTGTGACATTTAGTGGTTTGTCAGTCTCAATATCACTATTTTATGCTTGGGAGCTAAAACAGTTATGTCCCACAGGAGCATGGATGGTTCTTTCTGGGCCAATTAAACGTTCAGTGTGAAGTGGATTTGTCTGAGATGTGGAGGTCTTTGAAAAAGAGAAAAAAAATCCCAAATCCCCTGTAACTGGTATAGGAGATTTACTAATTAGGCTGATTCTTAATTTATTTTATAGTTAGTTCTGATATAATTATTCCTTTTGCTTTTAAAACTGACAAGAATAACTTATTTAATTTTATAAAATAGACAGAGCTTTTTAGTCAGGCCCTTCAACATCTTCAGACCTGCAAGGAGATATGGAAGGTGCTGAAATTAACAGGTAAGCTACAAAGTGTGTGTTCAGCATGTGTAACTCTTAGGCACAATACTAATGGAGAATACAGAGCGTGTGGAATTGCTGTCTTAGATGGAGGTTATTGGAGTAGACAGATGACAGTATGATAAAAGCTGAGGTGTTAAGTGACTGTTAGCCTAGCAGATACATGGTTCACTTTTTTTTGTAGGATATTGGTAGAAAAATTCCATTAGGTAGTCCTTGAATGGCAAATTCCACTTGCTCTAATGTTAAGTCTGAGTTCCTTGGTTGTTTTCCTGCCTGTTGGAAGAAAAAATTACGTTATAGTACATCCTGTGGCTTTGAGAAAGTTCAGCATTACATACAGGGAATCCTGTCTCTTTTTTAGGAGATTTTGCTAAAGACCCAACAGACACATTGTTGCTGCTTTATGAATTTGAAGCAAGATCCAAACTGAATGATCCAACACTTCACAATTTTATGGAGTCAGTTTGGGAGCAACCACAAATAGAGATCAAGACACTTGAAATCATTGCGTGTAAGGATGAAGAAGCTTTCATTTCTCTTTCCTGTTCTTTTGAAGTGACCAGGATTATCATGTATTGTACAACATACAGAAAATGGGTCTAACCATATGTATTTTGTCCTGAAGCAAAGATGCTTAGGATCTCAGCAACGTTAGGAGAGCTGTGTTTTGAAATGTCAGATGACATGGATGATGAACCAGAAAGTTGAGATATCTTTCCATTTCTAGACCCTGAGACACTCATATAGCTTGTGAGCCTGGAAAGGGTTTTTCAGATAAACTTTTACATGCTCCAAACTGGCAAAGGCCAGAGAATAACCCTCACTGATTCATGCCCCAGTGCAGAAGTTTTGGGCTGTGGAGTCTGGATAGATACTTTAAGTATATTTAAGCCACTAAGATAGCATTGTTTCAACTTAAAGTTTTTATAGTCAGCTTGTAAATAGCACTTTCATCACAAAGTCCTAGTCACAAAAATGTGCTTGAGAATCTAGAGCAGGATCCAAGAAAGATGAGGAGCATTTAGAACTACCATGGCAAGTCTTTGGAGGGTGTCCTGTAGGATTGCATAAACACCTTCTGTTCCGCTTGCCCTGAGGGAGAACACTCCAGTGCCTGGAGACACCATTCTCAAATCCCACATAAGGCTTCCATCTGGATTTTTATGTTCAAGGAGACAAACAAAACTCTTTAGACAGTGCCCCCCCACCAGATTTTTTTTTTGTACTACTGCAGTGGAAGTAAACAGCAGAGAATTATGAGACTTTCTGTGCTTCCGCCTTGTTGTCCTCATTGATGATGTGCTGAGTAAGAAAGAGAGAGAGAAGCACCAGCTTGTGACCAGCCCATTAAGCAGATCTCTTTTCAGTTGTTTTTCACAAGGGATCTGGCAACATGCTGTAGTTTATTTTAGTGAACTAAGAGATTGAAGTCGACTTCAGTAATTTGTCTTTTATTCTTCTCTACTTTCTTTTACTTTGAAGCATTAGCAATGGAATCTCCAGCTCGGTATCCTGTACTGTGTAAGAAAGCTCTCAAGAGTGCACTAAACCTTCACAGAAAGCAGGCTGTCATTGATGCTGTGAAATTTAGGTTAGTGTTATCACATAGCTTTGCCATGAGCCTGTGACTGAAAATGCTGACAGGGAATAAAGCCTGCAATTTGAAAAAAAGTGGATTTTACTCTAGATGCAAGGTTCCACTTCTTGCTAGCCCACCAATGTAGCTCTGAAGGATGACTGCCTAACAGATGCCTTAACTGCAGTTTGTTTACTTATTTTCTGGCACAATCCTGTTTCCAAGAAATTAATCTATTGAGGAAGGAAAATGAAAATTTGATCCTGAAGAGGTCTCTGGTTGTTTCTTGTGAGGAAGGTGTTCATTTCAAATATTACTCTGCTGGGTATTTCAAAGACAAAAAAGAGAAATTAAGGGTTGAGAAGAAAGCTATGAGTTGTAAGGTAGTGATGCCACATAGTACATATGTGATTTATTTAGCATATTTTTGTGTTACTTATCCTTTCCAAGTTCCTTGAAGTAAGTACTTGGCAAAGGCAACTGTTGATACTGTCTTTCTCACTTCACACTGAGAAAGACAGAGCTGTTTTCAGAACCCTGTATTTGTTACTGAGTTTCTGAAGATCTGCCTACGCAGCTCTTGTTGAGAAGTTAGAAAAGGTACTTTTTTCTTGCTGTCATGTGTAGCACCCTAGGAAATACTGTGATTTTCTTTCGGTGTTACTGTAGAGACCAGCAATGAAAATAATTAAGTACTATTTGCTCTTGACTCTGTTTCTTCATAGTTTGTATGAATAAGATCTGATAGTACAAAAATGCATGTTCCTGCTACAAGAATATGAGTGTGTTAAGCACCAAGGTAGACATGTCTGACAATCATAGAAACACAACTCAGTGTGCTCCTCATACTAAAAACTGTTTGTGCACATGATATTAAAGTTTCCTCTTTTGCTCTCTTTCAATCCTCAGCAAATGCTTACACAGTTTGATAAACATTTCTTTGCCAACTGGATTGACAGACTTGGATACCTGTGTGCTGCAGGAGGTGTGGGACTACTTTGAAGATGCTCTGAGTGTAGTCAGCAGCACAGTAAGTTGAACAGGAAACCAAGAGATTGGGAGATGATCCTGAGCATGTTTGAAAAAAATTCTCATTAGACTGAGAATAACTGGTAAAATGAACATTACATAGTGTTACATGTGGAGCTGCTAGGACTTCTTCAGTAAAAAATATGCTGAAATTACCTCAAAAGAAAGGTCTCTTGGATATTTAGGACTGCATTACAAGTTTCCTTGGATTTTGTAAGGGCTTTTTCTCTCTTTGCTTAGGAGGAGAGAACCCAACTGTTTTCTTATTCTAAAATTAAACTCTAACACCCTCTTGGCTTGTCAGTTTTGAAGTGAAGATTCTATTTTCTGATGAGGTGCTGCTGCTTGTTTGCTACCTCAGGATGCTTACCCAGAGATGGAGATCCTTTGGTTGATGACAAGAGCCTGGAATACAGGAATATTTCAATATACTGTTGGTAAATACAAGGAAGCTGAGCAGTGGTGTGGATTGGGAATGCGTTTCCTCAATCACTTAGGCTCTCTGAAGAAGAGCTATGAAGGCCATGTAAGTGTGCACAGGGGGATTTGAGGATATGGGATTGGCTGTCTGGCCTGATTTGAGATGTGGATCTGGGTGAAGAAACCACTGCTGATGGTCTTTAGAGTTTCAGGAGAATCATGGTATCTAAATATTTTGGGGGAGCCTGGTGCTAAAAGATGTTTTTAAAGTGAGGCCAGAAAAGTTTTGATAGACAATAGAGAGAATAATGTAGCATTCTTTTACTGGAAGGATGATGTAAATGGGTGATTGGAAATAAACTTCTGACTGTTTATGGCCATGGGAGAACCTTGCACCCTTGCCTGACTTAACTGAAGTCAAGGTGCTGTACCAGTTTAGTTAAATCAGCTGTTATATACTTTAAAGCTTGGTTTCTAGTATAATCTCATGTCTTATAAATAGGGTTTAAGATGGTGTGAAGAAAATCACTAAAGCTCATCTCCTCAGGTGCAGCTAAGCCACTTCCTGTGAGGGAGAAATTTCTAGGCTAGCACTTTTGTAGGTGACACTTTTGCAATGACACTTTTCTTACTCTGTCACAAGTAAGTTTTCTACAGCTTTTGGCTGCTGCTCCTGTCTAGATTGCAACCCAGTGCAGCCTGGCTGGTGTCACCATTCATTCTCTTGTGTACAAGCTGAGCAATCAGGGGGTTGGCTGTAACTCTTACACCATTTTAAATACATCAGTTAAAGCAATGAGAGCTGACAATAAGAAGTCTTCCCCACCCTCAACATCAGCTCCCAGCATCTGTGATTTGGTGAATAGGTTTATGTGCTGATATAAGATTCACATATAAACTACGCTTTATGACTGTAAATAAAACCACTTTTGTTAGGTTGCACTGATCTTTTTCTTTTCATTGTATTTAAACCTGTGCCAAAAATCTTTGCATCAATTTGAAATTTTAGGTTTAGGAGCTGGTGGCAGTCTCCCACGTATTCCCTTAGTTCTGTTCTGTGTTAAATGATACACTTAGTTAAATGGCACATTTTTATCCATTCTTGTTGACAACTGTGGTGCTCACATTCTCCAGATGGTTGGCCTTTATAGTGAGGTTCTGGACAAGCTGGACAGAGCAAAAGGATTTATTCCAAATGAAGAATAATGACAGCCACAACTACAAAAGAAGGAAAGCAGTCTCTCTTGGAAACATTCTGCTGAATGAGAGGCTGTTAGCTTTGTGAAGGCACAGGGCCATGGGAGCAGTGGGAAAGAAACCAGGATCTCCTTGTTGGCAAAGAAGTTATGGACTTTTTAGGAAGTGTTTATTGAATAAATGTAATTGTTTTCCCCTAGGGAATAATTTTTGTTCTCTGGAGCTATTTAACAGTTAGAAATAAATGTTTAACTTTTACATGAGATGCCTCTGCTGTTGTGTAACAGGTTGGTTTAAATATCTGGTTTTAGTAGCAAATGGCAACGGGCACGATAAAAGTCTTTAAAAAGTATTTCATCTCCTCTGGTTGTCATAGCTGCCTTGCTGCATAAATATTTATCAGATTGTTTAGTTTACAGTCCATTTCAGTGGAGACAAGAACTCAGAGCTGTTTGCTGGTTTCACAGTCCCTTGGAATAGAAAAAGCAGCACTGCTGAGCTCAGGGAAGAAGCTGCAGCTGTCACTGGCAGTGCTGGGAGGGCTGCACTCCTCCCTTCCAGCTCCCTGAACCCTGGGCCAGGCAGGTGCTCAGCAAGTCTGAGCACATCTGGGACTTGGCTGTGGGAAACCTGGGGCTGAGCCATGAGGAATCCTGTCTGTGAGTGTGGGGTGTGCAGGGAGCCAAACGGGGACCCACAGGGTCCCTGGAGCTGCCACTGCAAAGGGCCTTTGGTCCCAGCAGGGACAGTGTGGGGTGGTGCCCCTGGGACCCCGGGAGGGGCATTTGAAGGGCCACACAGGGGAGTTCCTTAACAGGAGCATGGATCTGTTTCATGTAAATTCTCCATTTCATGGTGAGCTTAAATCAGTTCACTAGAACTCCTTTGGGTCTCTGAGACACTGCTTTCAGATCTCTAATGCACTGCCTGTTAAACTAAGAAATACCTTTACATCTATAAAAACCCAGGTCTCAAATGCCACAGAAAATCCTTCTGGAGTCATAGTTTTGGAAATCCATGCTGCATCACAGCACTGGGGGACTCTAAACGATGCCACAAACTCAAAGGTTTCCATCCTGCCTGCAGTATCTCCTTGGAGCCTGCTGGGCTGGCTTTAATTACTGCTCAGTTCTGACTTGCACACACACAAACAGGTAAAGGTGTCACATGTACCTGGTGAGAAAGGTCATGTTTGCCCAGCAAGTGCAAGAGGTAATTATATACAGCCAGAGAAGGCAGCAAGCACTAAATGGGGGTTTGCCTATAGCCAGAATGGTTTGAATTTTTTCCTTGCAGATACTCTGATTTCTTTTATTCTACAGAGAGCACTGAAGAGCCCGGATCAGATAAGTTTCAGACTCTGCTGATGGTACTCATCTCTTCCTGGACATTTTTACACAGTACATTTTATTCCAGGCTTAGTATTTACCAAAGTGTTTAAGTAGGGCAAGAATTCCTCTCCTGGTTGAATCAGACTGTAATTAGCTGCATTTCCAGGGGCTGTTCCCAGTAGGCAGTTTGTGTGCAATCACACCTTTGGAGGTGTGTGCTGGTCCAGATGCAGGCTGGTCCAGGTTATTTTACCAGGCTAAATGCTGCTTTGCAGTTCAGTAGCCCATCCAGGGTGATTGTGGTTTATAAATGTTTTCTAAACCAGCAACAGCTGACCTGTAAAAAAACCAGCAGAGCTGTTCATTCCTCCCCCATTCTTACCTTTTCATTGGTCCCTGTTTTCTTTCAGCTCAGAGATGTGTGCTCATCCCTGGATGTGCACAGATGGCTCCAGAGGGTGGCATTGCAGCTGTACGTTCCTATTTACACATCATTGTGGAAGCCCCGGGGTGTGCTGGACACTGGTTCTGTGCTGCAGAGCCCTCCCTGCTTCTGAAAACACAAATGGATCCTCCAGGGCAGGGGCTCACAGACTTCCCTCCCTTTTCCCCAGCCAGTATTTTATGTCCCTTTCCCCCCTAATTTGACTTCTGAACCGTTTGGGGAGGAGCAGCAGTGCAGAGGCACTGTGAATTGAGTGTGACTTGGGAATGGGCCCAGGGAGAGGGCAAGTCCAAACTGACACCTGGGATGGATGGGGCAGGGAGCCTGCCCTGGGAAAAATGTCCTTGCTGAGAAGACCTGGGAATGGGGCAGGCAGGGAAGATAGCAGCCCTGGAGCCCCTCACCCAGAGGCACCTGCAGCAGGAGCAGGGCTTCTCCAGCAGCTCTCCACTGAGGGAGCCCCTCCCTCCCTCCCACCAGACACTGTGGGAAGAGCTTTGCTCCCACTGCTGTGGCTGCATGGAGCACTGGGGAGAGGCGGGGTAGGAAGAGGGGCTGGCCTGGCCACTAACACTTAAAAGTGGTCACAGTAATCAGAAATCAAGGTAATTGGAAGAGGGCTGAAGCTCATTAGAGGATTGGACAGAAGATTTTGTCAAGTAGTGCACTGTAACTAGGGGAGGAAATTCCACAGTCACCCCTGTGCTGAGCCAAGTGTGGCCCCAAGCAGGTATTTCAAGTCCCATAGGTGCTCCCACGTGCTGGTTCCATTCAGAGATGCTGCACTGATTGACTCGAACAATGTGTAATGTTTTTCCTTAGGGTTAAAAACCCCAAGGGTAAACAAATGACCCTCATTTTGGAGGCAAGGGATATAAATAAACACTGAAGGTCAAGGTGTACCCAAGGATTCTGGAAGGAACGAGACACCTTTGACAAGATGATAACTTTACCTGCTTCACAGCAGATGTTTCAGTGCCATGAATCCTGCTGTGACAGCCTGAGGAAAGCAGAGAACAGCAGTTCTTGAAGATTGTGCTGCCAAGCACCATTAGCAACAACGGGCGTATCTAAGACAGCTCCATCAAGGGGAAAATAATTTGGAGAAAATTATAATTACATTCCTTTAAAGCCCCTCTTCCAGTAGCCTCACAGCACAACCTGTGCTCTCCTGCTTAGCCAAGACAGCTAATTACCCAGAGCTGCAGACAGAAGCACAGACATGTTTCTCTATAGCACAAGCAGCTTACAGTCTAATTTTCTAGAAGTGTCTTAGGGCAGATTAGTTTCATGCCTGTTGCAGGCAGCTTTAGCAGGACATCTTGGGAGAGAAAAGAACCAGCTCCTGCATTTCACAGCTAGACAGGACCATTTTCAGGACAGTGCTCTGCTATTTTCTGGGCCAGGACTTTGCAAACATCAGCAGAGCAACTTATCCTTAGGCAGGAAAAGGGGTGGTTACAGCTTTAACAGAGCAAGTTCCTTCTCCACGCCACCCTCTTTCTCTTCACACGATGTTTCTCTTCCAGAGGTTGTTCTGCCTTACAGCAGTGACAGGGTTTGTTTGAGAAGATAACCCCGTGTTCCTCTCCCCCTGGAACCTGAATGTTTCCGTGTCACAGCAGATCAAGGTGACACAGGAGCTCAGGAGAGGCCGTGGGCTGCCATGGCAGGGGTGTCTGCAGCCCCAGCGGGCTGGGCAGAGCAGCCTGGCAGCGCTGGGCAGCAGCAAAGGACAATGTTTCTGTGCTGCTTCATCCCTGACTCCAAATAGTCAGCATGCAAGCAAAGTTTGGTTTTTGAGTGGTAATTCTAGCATCAGATCTGCTTAGCAACTGCTTAATCTTCTGGTGTCTGTGGACAACCACCACCACCAGGCTGTTGGTCTGATCAGTTAAAGGAGTTTCTAAATGGCTTTGAATTTGTCCAGTGAGCTTCACAAACTGAACAGTCAGCAAACTCAGTTGGTACAATATCCTTGCTCTCCTGAAATCACAATTTGCTTCTCTTTTGTGCAGTTTGAAAGTAAAAAAGAAATCTATTATTTAAAAACCAAACCCCTTCACCCTTCCTTCAGCTCAGCTGAATGACAAAGCAGATTCAGGCACAAAGTACTGTGACACTCCTTTAACCACATTTGTCTCAGTGAGCACTCCTCTTCTTTGCATTGAAGGTACTAAAAATTATACCAGTTATCTTTACAACTTTTCTTCTCTCTGATGTTTAAACAGCATGTTAAAACTGTAAAAAGAAGCTCTATATTAGCTGGACTATGTATTTACTTTGTTGTCTTTATGTCCAGTACAAGAACAATTACGTAGCAGCCCACAGACCCTATTATTTGTAAAGCAACCTCCCCAGAGCTCAAGCCATGATCCAAAATACACTATGGTGTTGTGTCATCAGGCCAGACTTAACCTGGGTTAAAGCAACCCAACCAAAAGCACTTTTCAGTGGCTGCGTTGCAGCTCTAAATAAGCCCACTTCCTTTCTTTTATTTTCTATTTTTATTTTTTTTTTTAAGATTTCCTTTTTCCACTAGGCAAGGTCTCAGGCATCACCTTTTATACTAGAAAAGGCTATTTTTTTCCCTTAAACCACTGTCAACACTTCAGTTTGCCATGAAGAGACCATATCAAGAGTTGCTAACACCAGCACCGAAAAAAAAAAAGATCTGGTACACAATGAAGGACTCTACAAGAAGGTCTCAAAGACAAGAGTTCTTTGCAACTCTCTGTTTATTAAAAATATATGTCTCCTTGGAAGAAACACTGTTAACCAACTACTGTTGTCATGATCGATTCGATACTGTCAGCTATGCCATGGAGTACATCATCTTTTTCTCCACGTGACTCGAGAGAGGGAGACAGGCTATTAGGAAAAAACAGAAAAAAGAAAAAAAAAACACAAAAAAAGATAGGAATGTGTGACTAGCACCTTAAGGACTTTTGTTTCACTTACTCCACTTCTTCAGGGACCGACATTTATAGCAGCTGGAGCAGGACCAGCAGGGCAGGGGCTGGATGCCCGACACGAATCCATTGCCAAAGTTCTGTGTGCTCCTTTAGGGTCGGTCCCACCGACAGCAGAATCCTGCTGCCCTCCACTGTGCCCACAGCTGTGGCTCTCCTGCAGTGCCCTGTCCTGGCCCCAGAGCTGCTCGGTCCCTGCAGGGCTCCTGGGATGCAGGATGGGCAAAGGAGGCTTCTCCCCAGGCAGCACAGGGACAGTGTCACTGCAGCTCTGGCTCACGCTGGCAGCCTGTGTGCCACACTGACTGACACACTGAGAGCCATCACCCTGGGGACAGGGACCACAGCTTGTCCCTGCCAAACAGAGGCAGGAGCAGACTTACCTGGGCGTGCTTGGACAGCGACCTCCCGTGCTGTGGGGTTGGCACTGTGTGAGGAACAGCATTCACCAGCTCTTGGTAAGGTGGGAGCACTCGGACCTGAACTCTGAGTACCCAGCACACACTCCTCTCAAAGGCCACATGAGTGTCCCCAGCTCCACACAAGGATCTGGGCCCCACTCAAGCACAGAAGCCAAAGTGTCCCCAAAGACAGACATGTCTCAGCTTAGGGCCAAGTGTCTCGGTGCCTCTCCTGAAAAACGCCAGTGCCCAGCAGATGGGGCAGCTCTGCAGGGCTGTGGGGGGGCTTGGGGGAGGCAGCAGAACCCAGCTCCAGCCACAGATTCACACAGAGATGCCAGAGACAGAGCCAGGCAAGCTGGCCATGCAGTCACCTCTGCTGGAAGGAGGGCCCCTCCCGGGGAGCCAGCCCTGGCACCCGCACACAGCAGGGCAGGGAACTGCATGGGGCAGGGAACAGAGAAGTGTTTCAATTCTGTTACTGATCTGGAAAATGTGAGTGTCCATCCAAGGCACAGCTGGGGGCTTTTCCTGCCAGTGGCTAATGCAGAAGGGAATGCCAGTGTGCTGCCACAAGCCAGAATGGGTCATTCCACCTGCACCCACAGGTACAGGGCCAGTCCAACATCCCAGGTTTTTCACAGCAACACAGGACAGTGAGTACATTTGTTCCATGTGGCCAGTAAAGTATTTCTTAACTAAACACCACAGATCTAGATTCTATTTACAATAGAGCCAGCTTAAAAAATAAGTTAAAAAACTGGATTTTATACCCATTCAGTTCATCATTGACAAGAGAAAAATGGAATAATAATAATAATAATAATAATAATTAAAAAAACCAACACAACAACACAATATGGTTTTGGTTTAAAATCAGCTTAAAAAAATAGAACCAAAAGGAAACCTCTCATGCAAACACATAAGGTGGTGTGTAAAACAATGTGCAATTTAATATGTAGCATCATCCATTCTCTTGCTCCGCAGCCTCCTGCTCAGTCTCTGTCTCCCAGCCTCTCGCAGGCCAGCTGCTGCTCCTTGCTCAGGTCCCTCCTGCACAGGCAGTACCAGTCTTGGCCTGTCCCAGACCCAGGGTGGCTGCAGGGAACTGGCCTGGATGGGAGAAGTTTCCAAAGCACCTGGTACCGTTTTGAGCTCGTCCTGCCCAAGTGGACTCCCTACGCCGAGTGGTTGGGACAGAGGAACTGAAAGAACCTTGCAATAATACAACACCTTCTCAGAGAGGTCCCTCAGACTTCCTAGTCCACATACATATATATATATAATATATATATAATATCTCTCCTCTATATTATATATAAATTACATATACAGATAAATAAAATGCTTTCTGCTGCCCATGTGTCGCACTGTTCAGAGCTGCTAGACGGTCACACTTGGAAAAATGCCCCTGGAGCTCTGATACCAGCTCATGTGTTCAGAGTCCATTGTTTCACTTGTTTTCTTACATTAGTCCTTAGCCGCCTCCTCCCATCTTGATTCTTCGTTTAGTTAATAATAATAATAATAATAATAATATAATAATAATAATAAAAAAACGACCTTGAATGGGTTCTCGTCTGTCTCTACTGGAGCAGTGGGAAGGTCCATGCAGGAATGGTGGGAACAGTCACGTGATGAATGATATGAGTTCATCCCAACAAAAGAAACAGGACTAGAAAACTCAATTTTGCGACGATCTAAAAAAGGGAGCAGGAATAGTTTTCATATCCCTCCCCCTCAGGGCAGAGGGCTCGGATGGGTGGGACTTCAGAGATCTTCTGCTCTCACAGGGAAGCAGGTGGGAGACATCTTCAGAGTTTCTCTGGGGACGGGACCCAGATGTAGTGCCCAGACTGGTCCTCAATGATCTGTTTGATTTTGCTGTAAATTTCTTCAAGAGAGTCTCCTTGTACGATGGCTGGAAGAGGAGAGAGAAAACAAGACCCTGAGCAGCAGGCAGCACTGCCATGAGTTATGGGAGAGCCCTCCTGCTGCCCCACAGGGCTGGAGGGCACAGCCAGCAGGGACCAAACCTGGCGGTGTCACAGGAGCTGCCCCGGGCCCAGTGACACAGAGGGTTAAAGCAGCACCTCGGTGGGGATTAGCCAGTGCTGATCCCAGCTGGCAGAGCTCCTGGCTGCGTGCAGGGCTGGCTGGGCCCTCCACACCAGGCTGCTAATCAGCTTTGCACGCTGTGTCAGGCACCGGGGCTGGCACCGCCACGGCTGCGCTGACCACAGCGAGGAAGGCAGGGCTGGGGCAGCTCATGGGGGGCAGCAAGCACCCACCCCGAGGTGCCAGCTTTGTCCCTTCCCTCTGGTTTTCCTTCTGGCTGGCTGCTGAGGGCTCCTCCTGTTTGCCTCCTGTGCTGCAGGGTGGGAGCAGAGAGCTCTCAGGCTGGGAAAGGCTCCAGCAGCACCCCCTGCCCCGTCCTGCACTCCACTGTGCTGCCTACAGCACAGCAAGATGCTTGAGAAGGGCCAAAGCTTTCTGGTAATCAGCCTGCCTCTGTAAGCCAGCCAGCACCATCCTCCAGCAGCTCTTCTCCCTCATTCTAAGTTGCTGGCACAGAATGTGTGGCAGTGACCATCTCTCTGCCCATTACCCAGTTCTTTCAACACATTTCAGCCAACAGCATTCCTTTTCCACAGGTCAACATCAAACTTGCCCTCCAAGTACACAGTGGCATGTTGAGGGCCTGCAAAACTGTGGCATATCTTCCTGGAAAAACAGCCAGCAGCTCTGGAGCCCAGGACAGGAGGTCTGGGGAAAGCTCATTGTGTTTGTACCCAAGTATTTGCCCAGCTGAAATAAATTTTTGGAAAACATCCTGCTTGGGGTTTTTCCCAGTAGCTGTTAGGTAGGTAATGCACAGTTTGGCAACATTATCATTCCTCAACTTCAGAAGAAACAGCTATTGCACTGGAAAAAGGATGGAAGACCAGTTCCTCTGCCTCTTCACCTGCCTGTGGTTTTCCAGAATTAATCACGTTACAAACATTAGTTCCGTAATGCACAAGGATGCCTGTGTCATGAGCAGTTCATCTCAGCAGGCACAAAGTGTCAGCAACCCCTGACTGGCTCTTGAGCAAAGACTACTTAGGAAGCAAGCCAAACTTCCAGTCTTTTTGGGTAGATGTTTTGTAATAACTCAGGACTGTCTCCACCATTTAGGTGACTAATTTTCTATCATTCCTCTTTAGAAACTTCTCTTTTCTCTTTCTGAAAAAGCTCCCCTTTTCTCCCATGCAGGGAGTTTACTTCCTGTAGACTTGTAGCCCTCTGAAACCCTGTGCTTCCCTTGCTCGGGGATTTTTAGATTTTTATTATTGTTGAAGTTGGTGATAAGCTTTCACAAACTCAGAAAATCCTGCCTGACAACTTGTCTCCTCCTCTATGACTCGTTTACTGCTATCCACTGATCTTGGAGCAGTCCCCTCGCAGAGCCCTCCTGGCAAAGTGCCATTTCTTTCTTGCTTTGATGAAGCTGGATGTTTTCCCATGACCCTGTAGTAGGACAGTGCTGGTAGAGAGGTCACAGCTGCTGGATGGAAAAGTGAAGTAACTCAGATACAACCCTGCTCAGGAACTCACCTGTAAAATATTCTCCAAACTCTTGCTCAAGTTTCATGGCTTTGTCAAAGACCTTGTTGGCCTGTTCATATGTCTGTCTCCGGTTCATCTCCCTGTCATACACAAAAACCAGAAACTTTTTAGCTCTTTTTCTTAGGAATGAACAGAAGCAAAAATAGCCCTCAGAGCCAGGGTGCCTGGGAATCCTCTGCTCACAGGAATGGAAGCTGTGCAGGACCCAGCTCCCAAGGCAGTGCCCTTCCCCACAGACTCCAGGCTGCCTTGGCACTTCATCTCAACTTCCACCAGTTCTTCCCACTGCCACCTCCCCCACCCCTCTGCACCACAGCATGGAAGGGAATTCAAACTCAGACAATCCCTTAAACTTGTGAGACCGCTGCAGAAGTCTCCCTGCTTGCCTAGGGTTTATCATCTCCATAAAACACAGAAATAAGCAATTTGACCCCTTCTGACTAGAGAAGGGCTTTTCCCAGGCCCCTTGGTGCCAGCAGAATTTCTTCTGATCTCAGGGTCAGTCTCAAGCTGTTGACTCTCCTCACAGATAATATCCTCTGCTGCTGCTGCTCAGAAGAGTTGCAAGCTCAGCTCTCCCATTCTTTCCAGCCTGCTCTACCCAGGGCCAGGAGCAGCAGGACAAGCAGCTGGAGAGGCACAGAACACGGTGCTGCACTTACATGAGGGCTTCAATGGATTTTGGTTTGATGAAAATGGCAATGGGATAAAGTTGTGCTTGTCGCAACCTCTTGATAGCATTGCCAGACACATCCAGGATGCAGTGCTTCCCCTGGAAAGGAGACAAGCAGGATCAGACCTACCCACACAGTCTACTCTGTGTGGGAAACAGCTTGCTCATACAGATGTGCTTGAAAAGGGAGGAGCCACAGAAATGAACCCCACTCCCGAGACACAAGCCAGCTCCCAATGGCCTCACATTCCTGCTTGCTCAGGGCAGGACAGCCACAAGGCAAAGGGACTGAGCCTTTGTCTGGACACGTGAAACTATTTACAAGGCCTGGGTAGCCCCAGGACTTTTCCAGAGGAACACTGCTGCTTTGAGGGCACCCAGGTATCTCTATCCTGTGAGCTCCTGAGCACAAAGGTGGGCCACCAGTGCCAGGCTTTTGGGTGGAGTTTGAATGACAGAGGTACCACGCTGAGGTAGAGTAGCACAGCTGAGAAAAGCAGCCACATGGCTTGGCAGGACTCTGGAGGGAGGAGAGCATCGTGCTGTGCTTGCCTAATGTGGTTACAGCCCTTCATTAACACCACAGGGAAAGGAGGGGAGCTGCTGGAGGCGTGTGGGCTCGGGCTGGATGCATCCCAGTGCCAGGACTGGCACTGACACTCACCCGCTCTGCCACCGCTCGCACGGACTGGATGCTGGTCCCATAGAGATTGTCATTGAACTGCCCAGCCTCTATGAACTTGTTGTCCTGGATGTCTTTCTCCATCTGTTCCCTGGATACCACGAAGTGATAGTCCTGGCCGTCCACCTCGTTGTCGCGCCGAGGCCTGGTGGTGTCTGCAGGAGAGTGGGAACCGAGAGTGAGCCCAGAGTGACGCCACAAACCAGGAGGGACAAAACCCACCTGTGCTCCCAGCCCCCTCCCCACGCCACGGGCAAGACCCTGCAAGGAGCAGAGCCACCCCTCTCCCCTCCCTCCAGCAACAGCACCAAGCTGGGACTTACGGGGCACGCAGGAACCAAACTTGTGTGGGAATTCAGAGATGAGGTCGTCGTTAATTCTGTCCTTTGTCGGGCCCAGGATGATCACTGGCCTCGCATAGTGAACTGCAAACAAGAGCCACAACCTGAGGCCCACCTGTGCTGCAGGCAGCTGACCCTACTGCCACTTTTGGCATTGACCTGCCCTCTCCCTGCTGGCAGTGGGTGCTCTGGATCACATGGGCACCCAAAGATGCCTCCTCCATGCGAGTTTATCTCCTCCTGGTCATGGTCAGCATGTCCTTCCCATCTGACCCAAACCATCTGCGTGGCCTCAGGGAAGGTTCTGCAGGTCTCCAGGGTTGTGGATCAGCAAAGCTGCTCCTTTGCTTGGGCAGGAGCCAGGCAACCAGGACAGCTGGGCAAGGATGCCACGGAGCTGGGGGAGTGACGGGAGCCTAAGAGTCAGATCCAGCTCCTGGCAAGGACAGACCACTGAGGCTGGGACTATTCAGCCTGCAAAAGGGCCTGCAGGGTTTGAGCACCAAGCAGGCTGTGGGCTGTGGCCAGGGAGGGGGTGGTCTGCAGCAGGGGCCTGGTCTGAGGTAGGAAGGGATAATCTTGTCCTCAGCTAAGGACTAAAGCCAAGCTCAGTTTTAGCTCTGGATCTCTCCCTTGGTCTTGCAGACCATGACAAAAATCTTTTCTGTTGATTCAAACTGGGCAGTGGAGGCCAGGGAAAGCGGTGCACACCTGGCTCCCCTGCTGCATGCAACACACGGGACTCTTATTGCATCCACCCAGTGCCCTGCTGCTGTGGCAGGAGAGGAGGGCACACAGGACCCCCTGGCTGTGCTGGGGACACAGGTGGCCCCACTGGAGTGGGCATGGGGCAGTTCAGCTCAGGACTTACTTTCTTGCCGTGTCACTGGCTCGTACGACAGGATGGTGTCCTCTTGTCCTTCTGCAACAGAGCCAGGGGGATGTAGGTGAGCACTTGCAGCAGCTCTCCAGCCCCTCTGCAGCTGTGAGGAGCTGGCTCCTGCCCCTTCAGCCTCCCCCAGCTCTGGGGACACTCCAGGCTGTCCCCATCACTCCACCCACGGATGTGAAGCATGACGGGCATGCAGTTATGCGCCCTTGAGCCACTTTAATTATTCATGTCCCAGCTCTGGGTCAAGCCTCCTCTTTCCCTCCCCCACTGCTGCAGGCTCCCAGCCCATTGGGATGTTGTGTCCTCCCTGCAGGTATTTAGAGGACTTTCTGGGGACAAAGGGAGCATCTATTGCAGCTGGATCCCATACTCTTGTAGAGGCTTGGGCTCCAGGAGCCATTTGAGCTGCAGGCCTGGCCTCTGGCCACTGCTTCCTGCAGCAGGCACTGAGGATGGGGGATCACCATGGACTGGGAACCCACCACCCTGCCCTGGAGCAGAGCTGTGCAGCCAGGAGAGAGCAGTGAAGCAGGCAGGCTCATTCCTACTTGCAGCCCCTGCTCTCCCTGGCCCCGAGGAGGGAGCTGGCCGCAGCATCTCAGTGTCACCAGCAGGAAGGACCAGCCTCCGAACAGAACCGCCAGGGACAGGACAAGATGGACGTGCCCAGACATGCACAGTGACACCGGGAACACACACGGACACGGGGCGGGAGAGCAGGTGCACACACACTTACTGGAACTGCTCTCGCTGTCACTGGTGTTTGATGTCACGCCCTCTGCAAAGCAACCAGAGAGATCCCCTTCAGAAGGAGCATGGGCAGGAGGCACGGGGGCACCCGGCTGTCACCCAGCACATGTGACCTAGGGCAGGACAGCGCTGGCCTCCCGAAACACCTGCAGCCCAGCAGCCACCGGGACGAGTCCGTGCCACATGGGCAAGGGCGGCATCTTTCACCCTTCCTGGGAACCCGGGGACATGCAGGGGGAGGCTTCCAGGAGAGGACAGAGAGGCCAGCAGGGCCTGCCTGGCAGATGTGAAGGCTTCCCAGGCCGGGGGAAGGTGCAGTGCACAGGGGATGCTGGCAGGAATGCTGGCAGGGGAGCAGGTGCAGCATGCACACAGCGGGCAGGGGAGGGCACGGCTGTGCTGGCACAGGGATGGGGGAGCCTACCTCTGGGCACGGGGCTGGGATGCACAGAGACAAGACAGTGACAGAATGGGACAGAGTTTGGGGCTTTGCTTGCTCAGGCTGATCCTAGTGCTGCGACCACCCCACAGAGGCTTGCTGGCCGCTGCCTGCCCCAGTCAGGCTCTGCAGTGGCTGGGGGGTCTGGAGCTTGGCAGGGATCTCATGCCCCAGCTGAGAAGCCCATGGGGCTCCTCTCATTATTCTGCAGTTCTGCATATGTGGTAACCCAGAGAAAGGCAGGAACACCTCAAATTGTTGTCACCCACCCCATTCAGAGCAGACCCACCACAGCCACTTCCCACCCACACTGGAAGTGGCTCCGAGTGCTAAAGCACCAACCAACCCAGACAGGAGCAGGAAGAAGAGGATGAGGAGGTGCAGCAGGCACTTAGGGCATGGCCATCACCCCCACCCCGTCCCACGTGCAGCAGTGGCACCTCAAGCCCCGCAGGGTCCCGGCAGTGGAGCAGCCCCGGGGCTCCTCCTGCCCTGCAGCCAGGGAAGCACAGCTGCCCCGGCCAGAGCCCAGCCAGCCACGCCCCAGGCACCGCCAGCCACAGAAAGGGAACAATGTGCATCGGAATTCAACTTACTCAGGTTCTTTGCTCCATAATAATCGTCACTTAACCCAGGGAAGTCCTGATTTCACAGACAGCAAGAAGGGGGAGAGGGGGAGAGAAGACAGTGCAGGAAAGGGGAGTCAGAGGGATGGGGGAGACAGAGCCAGACCAGCATTAGTGACAGGAGTGCAGAACGGCCCAGAGCTGCAACTGCAAGTGAGGTTAAATATCTTCAGAGCTGACACCATCAGCCCGCTGCCAACATCTTGCCTTGTCTGGCTGGACCCCCTCCGCCCCCCAAGCTCACCCTCTCTGCCAAAGAGCCCCCAGGAGCCACCCTGGGCCTGGGGAGGGCAGGGCAGCCACAGCAGCATCGGCTGGCAGCAAGCAGTTGCAGCCCTGAGCTGCTGGCACAGAGGCTGAAGTGTTTCTCCTTGTGGAGTGTACTGGCAGGGCACAGTGGCTCTGTGCCTCCCCAGCACAGCCTGGCCACTCTGGGGCCAGGCACAGCACACAGTTCTGTGACACGTGGCAGGAGGACACATTTTTCCCCAGCTGTGTGCGTCAGCTGCCCCACAGTACAATGCTTGCACAGGCTGTGGAAATGTGAGGCAGAGACCCCCCTCAGTGCAAACTGGGATGGACAGGGGCAGAGCACAGGGAGGGAGCTGGCTGTGTGTCTGTGACACAGGAGCTAGAGAGTGGTCTGCCTCATCCCCACGCTGTGTCATCTCACTGCAGGGCAGCCAAAAGCGAGCCCCAGGTTCAGCACAGATCTCACTGGCGCCCAGCCATGTGCAGGCACTACCAGAGACAGGCAGATACACAGACAACCTTCAGCACGGGCCAGAGGCTTCTGCTGTCTGCTAAAATCACTGGAAGCTGGCACCAGCCTGCCATGGGCAGCACAGGGATGCAAGGAGCCCTTGGAGCAGCCCAGCAGCGACTCCTGCCTCTGTACAACACCCAAGACAGCCCCAGAGGGGAGGGGATGTGCCTGCTGTGCTGGCACTGGGGCACAGACACAGCTCTTGTCCACTGCCCCTTTCCAGAGGTGCGGGCACTGCCAGCCTGGAGCTTGCCCACTGAGTGGATGCAGCTCAGCACTCAGAGGGGCTGGGTTTGGTGAGCAGCTCCAGTGCTGCCCACATCAGGATTTGGGGCAACAAGATAAACACCCTACCTCTACTGGGAGTGCCAGGGTGGTGAGAGCTGTGGACCCCCAACATCTGTAGCCAACTACCAAAGATGTGCCTCAGTCATGGGTGGGCAGCAGGGTCATGGCTGCCCCGTGTCCACAGGGCTCAACCCACTGGAAGGGCTCTCCAGTGGGAATGGGAAGCTGTAAGTCACTTCTAGGGAAGATGGGGCTGGGACCTCCCCAAGCCCTGAGCCCTGGCAGGGACAGGAGAAGCTCTGCAGGAGGCAGCCAGCCCCTCACTTGAGGGAAGCAGGCAGAGGGAGGGAGCAGAGCCTGCAGCAAAGTGGGGAGAGCAGGGGGAGGCAGAGCAGGGAGTTGGGTGGGTGTAAAGTTGGATGAAAAGATGAAGACATTGAACATGAGAGAAAGGAAGAGAGTGCCAGACTGCAGCTGTTGCTTTCATTTCAAGATCCAGTTTTTCCCTAGCTGCTGGCACGAGTGTGGAGCACAGACCTGAATACAGGCAGGTGCCAGGACCCCTGGCTATGGAAATGTGCTGAATCTCTTCCCTCAGGGCAGGGAAGCCGAGGGGTGCAGGCTTGCCCTCTCTGGCCAGCTGCTACTTACGTTCCTGTCCGCTGCTCTCCTGGGCCAGGTTCTCTTTGCTCTTGTAAAATGGGAACTTTCGAGAGAGGCGAAAACTCTTTTTACGTTTCGTTTTGATCGACTGAAGAACACGGAGATGGAAGGAGGACAGAAAAAACAATGGTGTTCAACACATGTGGGGAAAATTAAAATGAAGAGACAATGAGGAGCTGTGTCAGGGCAGTCACCCTCAAATGAAATAATGGAGATTACATGAGAACTGTAATGCAGGAAAAAAATTAAGCATGGAGAAAAACATGTGGTAGGGATGCTGGGAAGCTGATGGGGCAGTCAGTAGCTCTGCAGGGGTAGCCAGGCTGCTCTTCCTTGCTTGTTGGACTGTTAGGCACTGCTCGTGAGGTGTGAGGGCAGCTACCTTCAGGCAGCTCCAAGCCATGAGCTCTGCCACCCCATCACTCCAAACATGGGTCCTTCCCAGTGCTTTCACACCATCCTGGGCTCCTCTGCTCAATCACTGCATATTCATAGAGGGTTTGTGCCACGCAGATGTGGGCCTGGGGCAGGTCAGTCACACAGCTCTTTGCCTTGGGATTGTTTGAGCTGCCCCATGAGGAGCTTTTGCTGCTGGGACTCATCCTGCCCTCCCTAGTTACCAGTTCCAGGTGCCCCACTGAGCCCCAGATCAGCACTTACCCTGTTGGATTCAATCATGCCAGTCCTGGCGTGGAACTTCACTGTTTTCAACCGTGCTCTCTCCTTCTTTTCCACCCTGATCAGGAGAGAAAGAGTTGCTAGTCCCATCCATGTGCCCTCCACGCTGCCCACATGGCTCCTCAGGCAACCAAAGGCACCCCATTGGCAAATGAGGCTCCTTCCAAGGGAGGGTCAGATGTGGAGCTGCCTGCCCAGGGTCTGGCCCAGGCCAGTGTCTGCAGCAGTGGGAGAGGAGCCAAGCCAGCCTTCCCAACAGGGACAGAGAACAGACTCAAGGCTGGCTTTGCAGACCTGAAGGTAGCAGCAGCAGCCAGCTCCTCTGCTCTCTGTGACTTCCCACCTCACAGTGGGACCTGGCTACAGAGCTGGGCAGACTGACAGAGGACACAAGGAGCAGCCCTTGCTGCTGTGACTCTGCTCTCACACAGAGACCCCGACTGGCTAACACCAACTTCCCATCCCCACAGGGACCACAGAGGGGGCTGACCACTCCCCTCCTCACCTGGAGTCTCACCCAGCTTTGAAGAACACCTGCCTAGGGAGACCTGCACACAGCCTCAGCCCAACCAAGCTGCCCTGCATGCTGCACAGGGGCAGGTGGACTGGGACCACGAGGAGATGCCAGCCTGAGCAGGACCCCGGGGGCTGCAGGGCTTGCAGAGTTCAGGGAAATCCTGGGGTCACAAGTGTGACAGCTCTTGCTGATGGACACTCACCTCTTCTTGCTGGGGATGACCCCGATCTGCTCGCTCTCGCCGTGGGGTGTGACCAGCCTGGCCTGCCACCACTCGTCATCCGAGGCATTGATGACGTGCAGGATATCCCCGTAGGAGAAGCTGAGCCCCTGGCTGGGCAGGCAGCTGTCCCGGGTCCGGTCATAGTCAAACAGGGCTCTGAGGAGGAGCAGAGAGCAGCAATGCCTTCTCTGAGCACGGCCAGGCAGCGAGGGCAGCAGCAGTGCCAGCCTCCTGGGGCACTGCCACCTTCACACCTTATGAAGTTTAACCCAAGCCCTGCCAGGGCGAGCAGTGCTGCCAGCCACCTGCACATCCCTGGGCTGGCAGGCTCAGCACAAGCCCAGGAGAGTGCAGTGCAGGAACAAGAGTGACTGAGACTGGACTGAGAGAACTCACTGCCGACCTCAGCTGCAGGATGCACATGAGCCATAGATGCACTGAAAGAGTCTGTGCTTAGTGAGCAGGGCAGGCCCACAGCAGCAGCCTGAGGAAGGGCTGCTCCCCACCATCCATCCCTCCATGGCTGTAGGGCCAAGGAATGGGATGGGGAACATCAGACCCCACTGCTGGTGGGTGGTTGCAGAGGCAGAGACCACCAGATCACCAAGGCATTGAGCACAGCCTTTATTTATGTACAGAGCCTGTGAATGAGGAATGCATCTCAGAGTATATATATCTGCTTCCACAACTGATCCTTTTCATACCCCTAAACACCTCCCTTGAGAACAGTTTATTGAGTTTAAAATTATCTTCAAAATTAAACTAACCAGCTATAGAAAAGAGGTTGTTTTTTTACTAGAGGAGCACTAATACTTTTCCTGCACATGTACATCACACACAGCACTGCAGCCTGTACCCATAAGCTGCTCTCAGTGGCTTCACCTGCAACTTGTTCTACTAATGCCAGATCACAGAAACTGTGTCTGCTTTGATGCATCAACTTGCGAAAAGACAAAGAAAGGAACGAGTCACTAAAAGCACTGGCAGCAAAACCTCTCTATTTGCTCCTGGGACACTGGCCTCACTGGCCCCCAGCCCAGCATGGGCCCAGGCACTGCAAACACTGGCTTGCTGCTGGTTTAATCCTGGCCCTAATAAACCTTCTGCAAGCAGGAGAGACATCCTCTGTCCTGCTCATTACCCCCTTCCACTGTGGGGACTCCAAAGGGGGTCTAAAAGAACACTTTAAGGGGAAGGGCTGTGGGATCATGTGGCATGTCCCTGTGGAGCAGCAGAACTTGGAGGGCATTTCTGCCAGGGGAGTGCTGGGCTATGAAACTTTTCAGGGCACTTGGGGCTGGGTCTTGAATGGGAAGAAGAAGGGCTGTCTCATGGGGAGGGTTCTTTGGGACAAGACCTTTGTGCCCTATGCATCCAGATACATTCAGCCAGCAGATCTGCTCTTCTTGCCCAGCTTGCTCAGGGCTGGGGCAGCTCCTGTGCCTGTCCCCTCTGCAGGGCAGCATGGCTGCAGCAGTGTGCTTTGGCCGGAGGTAATCAAGCCTTGCAGGCAGCTCCAGGCCAGGAGATAAGGCTGCATGTGGCTGACAGGCCACTGTGAGGTCAGTGCCTCTGGCCAAGGCCCTGGGGAACTGGTCAGGCCGGTTCCCAAAGGCAGGCAGGCTGTGAGGAGCCCTGCCCACTCCCTGCAGAGCAGCACAGGGCCCATGCTCCTCTGGCAGCAGCCACTGCACCCCAGGACAGGCAGAGCGAGATCTCTGCAGGGACAGGACACCTGCAGAGCCAGCACAGGAGGCACTGGCCACCCCGAGACACGGTGCCCCAAGAGACCAGCCCTGGCTAGGCAGGCATGCAGGACCCACCGTGGCTCGGTGCTCCTCCGGGGACACAGGGGCAGACGGCAGCTCCGCTCTGTCCCCAGGCCAGCTCCCAGCACCCACGGCCAGGAGAGCAGATGGCTTGGCTGGAGGGCAGGGAAGCAGTGCCAAGGACTCCCATGGCTTCCTCCTGGTGCCCAGGCACAATGCCTACCTGACCTCCATCCCCACCCAGCACGGCCCCAGCGCTGGCAGACTTTGCCCTGCGGCAGTGCAGGGAGGTGACAGGCAGGATGTGAACCTGCCTTGCCCCTGCCTCTGCTGAAACTCCAGCACCCCCAAATCAGCTCCAGCAGGCACTCAGGTGCCCAGCTCCAGCCCTCCCACAGCACACAGGACGCAGTGCAGCCCCACAGGGCTGACTCAGGCAGCAAGTCCTGTAATTGATGTCCTGTCCACAGCGCAGCAGCTCAGCTGGTTTCGGGTAAACTGTGCTTGAAACTACCCCGCCCAGAAGGGCTGGGGCAGCCTGGGCACCCGGCAGCTCTTTCAAGCACGTCTGCAGGGTGTGTGTCGAGCAGAGTGTTGTGATGGGCCACACTGGGGAAAAGCTCTCCGCTGGAATCACCCTCTCAGCAACGCACAGCCCAGCTCCACCTGGGTATGTGTGAGGGACACAGTGCTGTGGAGGCCTCCAAAGCCCCATGGGGGGAATGCACCAAGAATGAAGAAATGCTACTAGTAGTGTGGAGACAACAGGGAGCTCTCTGGTTCACAGGAATACTTTGATACATGAGCACCTTTCCAGGCAGAGAACAGGCTCAACTCAAGCTGGACCCAGCCTAAACCCTCCTCCACACACAGGACAGCAGGGGAGTGAGGGCAGGACTAACAAGATGTTTATTCAACACTGCACCCAGCTGTCACACACCCCCAGGAAGCCCTGAGATGCTAAATCAAGCAAGACGCCTGCAGAGACTTGTGGGAAGGTGTGAACTGCAGGAACCCAGAGCTGCAGCTCTGCCATACCAGGCTTGCAACACATCCACCATGCCTGATGTTCTTCTCATGAAGCAGCCATGCAATGGGAGATGCAGGTGAGGCACATGCAGCCTTGGCCCTTGCCATCCTTCTCACAGGGAAGGAGAAGAAGCATCCCTTGCTCCTGCCAGCCTCACCTGCAACAGGCTGTGCAGAGTAAGGATTTACAGGATTATTTTAATTACCAAGTTAAAATTACTCATTAGCGCTCATCCCACCGGCGCTGTGGCAGGCAGGAGGTGGCAGGAGGCAGGCAGGGATTGTCCTGTCTGCACAGGACTTGCAGCAGTTTGAGCTGCATGGCTGTTTAACCCCTGCCTGCCTGTCCTGCACCTGGCTCCAGACCAAAAGTGCTCTGAGGGCTCAGAGCAGTAATCGTCCTAAGAGCTCATCTCCCATCCAGCCAGATCCTGCCACAGGAGCGGCAGGACGAGACAAGGAGAAGCCTGTTAGCTGGTTCGAGGAGAGTGCCCTGAAAGCTGCCACGAGCTGCCTGGGACAGAAGTAGGGCTGGATGCCCACCATTCCCCTGTTTTCCCCAGTGTGTTGGGCTGGCCAGCAGCCACCCAGGCTCTGCAGAGACCACTGCTTTCCAAACTGGAGCAATCCTTGGGAGAGGCATGCGAGCACCCAGCCTTGCAAAGCCGGTGCACAAGCCCCGCTCTCCCTGCTGCACCCTCTGGGCTTTGTGATGCATCCACGGCACTCACTCCCCATGTCCCCCAACACACCACCCTCCGAGGCACTGCACAGCCCAGGCTGAGCTGTGACCACCCCGCAGCCCTGCAGGGATGTGCCCGTCGCTGCCGGGAGCAGGCGGGGCCTTACCGGACATAGAGCGATCTCTTCTCGCTGGTGCGGAGCGAGCCGGAGCCGGAGCTCATGCTGCTGTTCATCATCTGCTCCCGCAGGTCGTGGATCTTGGACTCGAAGCGGCTGTACTCTGCGGGGACAGGGCTGCTCAGGGCAGGCACAGCTGACCCCGGGCTGATCCCCACAAGGCAGCTTGCCCACCAGCCTGTCTGTCCCCGCACACGAGGGACTAAAGCTGAAGAAGTTACAGAACTCTGCAGGAGTCCAGGCAGGGCATCTGGAGCGGGCAGTGTTCCAGCTGCTCCCAACCCCACCACAACTGCCCACAGCAGCTCAGGCAATGGCTGCTATGACCTCCACTGCTGCTGAGCTGCAGCTCCTTGAGGGAATGGCTGGGACTTGGCAACCTGCTGACCTACAGAGCAGTGCAAAACATGGAGAGAGAGCAAGAACCCCTCCAGGAGTCCACTGCCCCTCAGCTGGAGCAGGGAGATATGACTGCAGCCATTGTGGGAGTCCCCAGCTACCGCTCTGCTGGCAGCAAAGACCTTCTCCTCAGCAGCAATGGGGAAAGGGAGGCAAAACACAAAGTCCCTGCCCTTGGAAGAGGAGCAGGGAGGAGGAATTCACCTTTTGCTTCTACATCCCAGTGACAGAGACTTGCAGGAAGAGCTGGGGAACCCTCCAGAAGACACCAGCAGCTTCCTGCCAGGCAGCTGGGCAGGAGCAGCCGCCACCCCGGCACCCGGCGCTGCACCAGCCCGACCTTCAGCCGGGTGTAAAGGTCGGGCTGACACGCGGAGGGTGGAGGCACCAGGCCTCCCTACCCAGGGCCGAATGAGGAAAGTGCAACTGTGGCTCCAGGAAAGCTGCTGGCACTGCCACAGCCCACACTGCCAGACCTTGCCTCACATCCTTGATTTTGTTCCTTAGGCACATCCTGCAGTTACAGGTGAGAGAGGACGAGGCTCATCCCTGCTGTAAGACTTGCCTAGAAAGTCTTGTCCATGACCCAGTGATTTACATGTGGCTTGGGTTTTAATTCTAGGGAGGGGAGCATGGCAGCTCAGCTGTGGAGGCGAGCGCTCGCTGCAGAGCAGAGCCACAGCAGTGCTGGGCCTGTGGAGCCACATCACATAGGAAGAACAGCAACACTGCTCAGAAATGCTCTGTGGGCTTTGTTTGGGAACCAGCCCCTCTCCCATGCACTGTCAGTGCAGACAAAAGCAGGGCTGGGGTTATGGGATGAGGCAGCTGCAGCTCGGCATTTCCTGACTCCAGCCCTACAGCCTGGGTATCTCCCTGCTACACCCAGCTACCAAAGATACATTTTTACTTAAGGATTGGGAAAAAAAAAAGGCAATACACACAAAAACTGCCAGATGGAACACAGAAACTCCATGCAAAGCCCCTTCTCCTGCCTTACAACACCCAGAGCTGCTGCAGCACCAGGCAGGGTCAGCTGCTTAACGTGGAGACCATGAGAACCCCTGGCTGCCCTGTGCCAAGGGGCACCCACTGCCTCACCTGCCTTCCTGCTGGCAGAGGGAAACACAGATGCAGCAAGGCATGGACAATGCTTATTTTACAAGAAAACTGAATTCTGCCACCCAAGCAGCAGCAGGGTTTTACAGAGCTCTCAGCAGAGGGAAGTGAGCTTCATCTCACTCCACATCTCTTGACCCACACAGCTCATTCTGCCCTGCAATACCCATACGCTCTTGAATCCCAGAGGAGCATCTGTCAGAAGTGGGTACAGCTTCTTTTTAAACCCTCTTTGGTACAGAAGGGCTGTTTTCCCCGAGAAAGCACCACTACAACCCTTGTCCCCAGCCAGGTCATGGCAAACCCTGCTGGGGCACAGATTCCCGGCACACCCCACACTGAGGGGACCACTGCTCCCACTGCACAGACTCACACTCCTCCCACAAAACTCTTCTCCAAGTGTGGAGGATGCACTGCCTGTGACTGGACAGGAAACACAGGGCAAAAGGAGATTTCTCCACGCCTAGCATCAGGGTGGGGGCGTTGGAAGGGCAACTTGTGGGTGCCACTGCCAGAAATGGCATGTGCCTCCCCCTGCAAGCAGCCCAAAGTTCTCAAATGTCCCCATTTCAGCTGGGGCACCCCATGGAAAGGGCCTTTCCTAGTTTTGTTGGGAGTGGGCATACAGCTGGGAGGGGTGGGAAAAGCCCACTAACATGGCAAGGAGCACAAACCAGGCTGGCTGCAGCAAACTGAAGGACAGGGGCTACTCTCAGAGAGCAAACACAGTCCTGCCCTAGGAAAGGTCTGCAAGGAGCCACCAACCCACATTGCTCCAGCTGTGGGAAGGCAGAAATTGGAGGAGCAGCCAGCCCCAAAACAAGCCCACTGCCTCCCTCCCAGAGCAGGGGAAACAAGGTTACCCCAGGATTGAGCATAGGGTACTGCCAGGTGCCATGGGCACCCTTTAAATGCACACTGAACAGTCTGAGACAATTACCAGCAGATCACCCCCAGCAAGGGGTGCTCCTGCCTTTGCTCCCTATCTTAGGGCCACCTTGCTCTGCACCATGACTCTGGAAGACCTGTGCAGCTGAAACCCTCCCAGGAAGCTTGCCCAGGGTGCAGCAGGGAGGTGAGCCAGGGCTGATCTCCACAGTGTTCAACACGTTCAGGACATGTTTATCAAGACTGAAAAGTATGTAACAGGTGAGCTGGCACCTCCTGCCATGAGTGCCATGGCACCGTGTGCCAGGATGTTTGCTCTTCTCACTCAGCAGCTGGATAAAAACACCCCTGCACCCTCCCATTGCTTTTCCCTTTCCAGGGTGTGGGTGTTCCTAGAGCTGGGCCTGATTCTGTCCCCTGGGGTGAGCTCCATCCTGAGTGGAATCCCTGAGTGTGCACATGCTACAGACCACTATCAACAGGCAGGGATCACCTGCCTGCCCCAAGGATCCCAGAACCAGCACACGTGTGTGACACACCTGCAAACACACCCAGCAAAGCCAACAAAGCCCTGGGTCTGCATCTGGGCACCAGGAGACAGCACTAAGGAAAGACGCTGGCAGACAGGGGAGCTACGTTGGAAAGCAACCCCTGAGTACACATAAAGCTCTGTATACAAACACTTCTGCCCAGGCCAGGCCACCAGCACAGCCCAGAAATGCTCAGTCACAGGTTTCAGCCCAGCCACTTACAAAAACTACTGACAGATTCAGCCCAGCATTTTAGCACCCTGACCCCAGACACCTTCCCTCTGCACAGATACCTCCCTCCACAAGCTGAGGAAAGCAGAAGGAAGCACAGCCACAGGGAAAGCCCAGAAGCTTTTAGAACTCATTGCACAGCCCTGGAACTCCCCTTTGAACAGACTGACTCAGAGAAAGGCCATAATGCGACTTTTTATATTTTCAGGTGAGGAATGTCAAAGCTTTGTTGCATGGGGTGTGAGGAGGGGGAATTGCTAAATCCAAGCGCTGGTGACAGCAGCAGGCAAAGGTCAGGGGGAGACGTGCTCAGAGGGAACAGACCTCACAAAAACTCCAAGGAACCATCACTCCCCCTCCTTGACACCAGGCAGCAGTGGTCAAAGGTGCTGGTGCTCAGAAGAAAGGCAGGACAGCAGCTCCTCTTTCTAACCTTTCCTGGTTTGGTCTTTGCTTTTTTTCCCTCCTAGTGTCTGGCAGCACAAAACAAGGAGGGTCCCTCATCCCCCGAGACCTGCACAAGCAGCCTCTCTGCCCCCCTGGAGCCCCAGCGAGGTCAGACACAGAGCACACTGTGCTCATCCAGCACCCCAAGGCAAGCCCTGCCCACGCTCAGGCACGAGAGACAGGTGCCATCCTCCACCTCTGCTAGCGGGGAAGAACTTCTCAAATCTCCTTTCCACCAGCATCTCCTCCTTTGCCATCCTACAATCCAGCTCTCCTGCTCTTTCCACATGACAAACACAGAAAAGGTAAACATTTGAGAGTACACAGCCCATTGAGTGGGTCCAGCCTCACTCACACTGGGAGCTCACACCACGGAGATCTTTCACTATGACTCCCAGCCCTTCAAGCCTCTGGAGCACTGAGGGCAACTTCCAAGTTACAACAGCCTGTACTGCACAGCCACAACGCTGCCTCCCGGGCTGGCTGCAGCCCTGTGCCGGGCGCTGCTGCCCACACCTGCCAGGGACCACCAGGGACATCGAAAGTCACCAGCTACAACACTCTGACATTTCTGCCTGGTCTAAGGGGGTTTCAAAACATCTTGTCCAATCTGACATTTAAGAACCATTCTTGGTTGGTGTCTTTGCCAAATCTCAAGTGGCAAAGGGAGCCAGAAATACGAGAACATTAAGCGCTTCCTGGAAAGAAAGAAAGAAAGAAAAAAAAAGCGGTAACAAACAAACCCCACACCCACAGCACAGCCCTGAGCAGCACCAATGACTCCATGCCCCAGTGGCCTCTGCCATGGGATGGACGAACAGGGGACACCGGGAGCAGCAGGACCTCGCCCAGCGGTGCCACAGAGAGGCACGAGATGAAGGGCATGCCTAGGGGGACATCGGCCTCCTTGGCGAGGACCGGAGCAGCTGCTGGAGAAAGCTGGTGGAGAGCACCAGTGGGGCCCAGCACAGACGCGCTTTCCAGTGGACGGGAACGGCCGCAGCCCCGGGACCAGCCCCGGCCCCCGCGGCCGGCGGGGCGCCCTCCCAGCGCTCCCGCCCAGCCGCGCTGTGTGCAGGCAGCTGCCGCTCCCCTGCCGCTGCCCCCGGCGGGACCACCAGCCCCGGCCGCGGCCAGGGAATCCGAACCCAGCGAAAGGCTGGGGCGGCGCTGCAGGTGGGATGCTCAGAGGGGGAACGAGCCCCAGCTCAGCAGCGGCGCCCCGGTTCCAGCCCCGCCCGCACCGTGGTCGCCCTCCAGGAGCCCCGAGCTCTCCCGACCGCGGGGTCCCGACCGCGAGGCCCGTGGGACCCCACGGAGCCGGGCCTCGCGGCGACGCCCTCCAGCAAACAGAGTTCTTCCCCCTCCCCCGAAGACGACCGCGGCCCGTGGAGCCCCCCGCGGCCCCGCTGCCGGCGGGGTCCCGGCAGGGCTGCCCGGGGGCGCTGGGCGCTCACCTGCAGGCGGGGCGGCCGCGGCCCCGCACCCCCGCCCCCGCCTCCCGACCGCGCGCCAGCCATGCCCCGCCCCCTCATCGGCATATCACAACCAGCTCATCTGCATAGCCACACCCCTCATCTGCATGTCCCGCTCGGTCCCGGTCCCAGTCCCGGTCCCGGTCCCGGTCCCGGTCCCGGTCCCGACCGCGGTCGCCCCGGCGGTACCTTCGGGCCGGTACTGCGCGATGATGGTCACCGTCTGCCCCGCCCGCTTCAGCGCCGCCGCCGCCTGCTCGTGGGTGGCGTTGCGAAGGTTCACGCCGTTCACCTGCGGGACAGAGCGGCTCCGCTGAACCGGACCCGTGGGGCACGAACCACGGGGGTCTGCCCCGCGCCTCGGCCCCGCTGCCCCGCCCCTGCACCGGTACCCACGGTAGCCACTCTCTCAGAGCCTCATCACTGCCACTGCACCCCCAGCACCACGCCTGGTACCGGCACCTCCAGTACCGGCATCCCCGGCACCTGTCCCCGGCCAGCGCAGGCATCAGCGCTGTCCCCACCCCGGGGCCGTGCCAACACACCGGCACCCAGGATGAATCCCACAGAACCGTGCCCAGCCGGGGCTGTGGGGGGCCATGAAGGGGCAGTGGGTGCCCCACCAACTCACCGAAAGAATACGGTCTCCCCTCCGCAGCTCCCCGCTGAGGTCAGCAGGGCCTCCAGCCAGGATGAAGGACACAAAGATCCCCTCGCCATCTTCCCCCCCAACAATGTTGAAGCCCAGGCCGGTGGAGCCTTTGTGTAGGATGATTTTCCGGGGCTCCCTGGAATGACACATAAGGGACAGGGAGACATCGAGGTGAGGAGAAGCAAAGCTGGTGACAGGCTCTTCTGTGCCCAGGGCTCGTGGCACATTGGTGGGGCTGGAGTCACCCGAGTGCAGCCTGGTGTGACTCAGCCCTCAGCACTGTGGAGACTGATAAAGAGTCTGAAGAGGTGGCAGGTGGAGTGACATGAGACACAGCATGGACAGAGCATCCACTGTGAAATGACACACAGAAACACTGAACTGCATGGTGGCATCAGATGCCATGAGCCAGGAGGGCGGGATTAAGCCCCTCCATAGCATGGTAAGTGTGCCTACAGCCCCATGCATCCCTCCAGTGCCACAGACCCTGCACAGCTCAACAGAAGTCCTGCATTTTTTGATGACTTAATTCTGTCACAGCTTAAACAATAGGCAGGCAAAAGCAGAAAGACAGCTTGGCATCGCGAAACTCCTGTGTCAGTTTTTGCCTGGGAGAAAAAACCAGTGTGATGGGAACAATGGCAGCTCCCAGCTGAAGCTCTGGATTGAAATAAGGAATAAATGATGCCAGACAATTAGCACAGGCTGGTGGTGATTGATACATGATACTGGAGACCATCAGTGCATCCACTGTGGCTGGATCCTGGACACTTCCTTGGATACCACAAGGACCAAAGGTCTGACATGGAACTCAGCAGCCTGATCAACCACTCACCTGCCAGGTATCAGAGGGAAATCTCTGGGCTGTGTTAGGAGAGATGCTGCAGCCCAGGCATGGCACCCTAAAATGCTGGCAGACTTGTGCTGAGAGAGCCCTGGGGCACTGGGGTGGGGGGCTGGAACACACCAGAACCAGGAGATCAGGAAAACCATGGAGATGCTCAGTCAAAAGATGCTCAACCCCAAGTCCTCAAGATGTTACAGAACTTGGCTTAGGGGCAATTGTGAGGGGACAGGGAGGGCTGCAGCCAGCAGTCCCTCTGCAGCAAAGCTGTGCCTAGGGCTAGAGCTCTCTCAGGGGAAGAAATAGGTCAGGTTTCTGGGTCTGCAAACCCTGCCTCCAACCAGGAGATGAACTTGCTCTGCCCCATGGGTTTTGCTGCATGCAGCATCCTCAACTCAGTGTTGGGGGGAGCATCCCCAGCACCCATTAGGACCAGACAGTTTGGTGGAAGGTAAAGGGACCCTACAAGATTGAGGGCAGGAAATGAAGCCCCAGACAGGTACATCACAGGTCTCAGTCCTGACGTGCACTCTTGGCTTCCATCCTCCTCACAGGAGGCATGACACAGATCCTCCAGGCAGATGCCATGCTGAATGTCACAGTGTTAACACTGGGACCTCTGCACAGAGCAGCTGAGGGGATCCTGTGGGGCTGCGCTGGGTCTGGGTTGCTGTGGTGGAGCTCACTGGAAAACAGATTCTTTGGTTCCCAGCCCTAGGTGCTGCAGGATGTGAGTGTCACTGGAGCCACAGCCACATCTAAGCAGCACCTGTGCCCGTGGGAGGGGGAGAGGCTGGATACTGGACCTCTGCTTTTCCTAAGGAATGGCTGGCAAGAGCCTCATGGGAGAAAGCTTCTTTTTCAGGGCAGCTGCTGCCTTTCCCCATTCCAGTGAGTTGCATTTGGACCACACTGGTCCCAGTGCACAATCTTGCAGACCCACAGCAATGGAGCTGTCCTGGGTGGTCAGCAATGCACAGGAGGCCTTCAGCAATGTCCTGGGAAGCATGAGCCGAATGCTGAGCCCACTGCAGGCTGTGGACCTGCTGGGTAGCAGGGGGCTGTGTCTGGCACAGTGGCACAGTGGTGTCAGCCTGTGGGGCCTTCCACAAGGCAGCACCATCCTCTAGTGGCCACCAGCACGTGCTGCATCAGGGCCATGCCGAGCCATTGCTGTGCCATGGCCACTGGCAAGCCACCACAAGCCATCGCTGTGCCACTGTCACTGCCAAACCACCAGTGAACCACTGCCGAGCCATCGCTGTGCCACTGTCCCTGCCAAGCCACCAGTGAACCACTGCCGAGCCATCGCTGTGCCACTGTCCCTGCCAAGCCACCAGTGAACCACTGCCGAGCCATCGCTGTGCCACTGTCACTGCAAGCCACCACTGAATCACTGCTGAGCCATCGCTGTGCCACTGCCACTGCCAAGCCACAACTGAGCCACTGCTGGGCCATCACTGTGGCACTGCCACTGCCAAGCCACTGCTGAGCCCTCACTGTGCCATTGCCACTGGCTAAGCCTCAGCTGGGTTGCTTTTTCTGCTCTCTAATCCACAAATGCGAACGTTGGCATGTGCAAGAAGGGACACCTGCTGGGACCAGGGTCTCTGGTGTGTTTTGCAAATATTGGGACTCAGTCCCTTCTGTGGTGCACTGTAATGGCAGACAGCACTGCTCCTGCGTGTGGCATCATCCCCCTGTGCCCTGACAGCACAGAAGTTGCTACACCTGCTGAGGATGCAGTGCCAGAAACAGGCTCTAGAGCTGGCATTGATGGTGCCAAGACCTGTGGGAGAGGTGGGTGAGGGTAGAAGACAGTGCTGCACAGGTCATGGTGTGCAGGGACACCCAGCTGTGGCTGAGCACCAAGAAGTGAGAAAGCCCCATGACAAAGATGAGTGCAGACACTCTCCAGGAGGATGACAGACCTGAGAGCAGATGGCAAGTCAGGGACTCCCACTCCAGCATCCACCACTCATCTGCAGAATGGGAGAATCATGGACAAAGCTACTGCATCTTCCACTGTAGGCACACTCCCAAAACCAGCCTGCAACCTTGTTCTAAACAGCAGAGCCAGCTCTAAGCCTAATTCGAGTGCTGGTCCTCATTAATCAGCCTAAGCCCTACAGTCCTGGCCCTGGGGATAGCACATTCAGAGCACTGGCCCAAGGCTGTGACAACAAGAAGGTAAGCTGTAAGAATCAGCTAGTAGAGCAGGACTTTCCAGGTGTCTCTCTCCCACCCTCAGCTTGAGGCTTTGGAGAAGCTTTATACTTCATTTAGGCTCAGAGCAATGTTTTCTTTGTGATTTTCTTTATTTCCTGGCTTCAGGAAACAAACCTGTTCATGCAGCATGAAGGATTCTCCTGGGGCAAAGGGGCTGTGCCATGGCTGGACAGGAGGCTGTCAGGCCAGGGGCTGGCAGTCATTGGAATTACACCTGAGTGCAGGTGGTTTGGGATGCCAGTCTCAGGGAGCATGGCTTATTGGCAAGGTTGAGCTCCCCCTGGCCCTTCACCCCTGTCACAGCTCCAGCTGGGGACATCCTGGCAGCCTGTGCCAGGATGGCACCATCAGGGCAGGGAACACCTTGTATTGCAGGCATTGTGAAATAAGCAAGAGAACGAAGCTGAAATGCAGTTGTGTAAGGCTTGTGACAGAGTAGGAGAGGGAATGGAGAGGGAGTGAATGCAGCAAGCCAGAGACTGACACAGCAGGGCTGGTCTCAGGGGGTGAGCACAGAGCTCATTATGGGGATCTCAGGCATTGCACCACGCACCTCCAAATGGCCTTTTGAGGCTCTGCACTGGCAGTGGGGATGACACCAAGCCACCACAGAGGGAAAGTGAGGGAATGAGAAGGAGCATGACAAGGATGCTCCTGCCTGGTACTCACCTGGTGAAGTCATCGTCTCCGATCATGTGCCGAGGGATAGGCGAGTACCGGGACGGAGTCACCTGGGGAGGGATGGGATAGGCAGGCTTGCTCTCAACGCTGCCCAGGTAGCCCAGACTGGAGTTATGGCTTATGTGGTTGTCAGCCAAGGCTGAGAAGGCTGCAGGGGAGGAGAAGGTCATCAGGAGCAGAAATCCACACACAATGAGGACACGGAGACCAGCCCAGCCCTGCTCCCCACCCCAGCACTGAGGTGCCCCACAGCCCCGCGTGCCCAGCCAGCGGCGTACGTACTGCTGGCGTAGTCGGGGGGCGCGTACATGTCGTTGAGGTGGATGTTGCCAGGCTTGGCCACTTTCAGGTACACCATGTCAGAGGTGTTCTTCAGGGCGGCCACTGCCTCCTCGTGCCGCACGTCCTGCAGGTTTGTGTTATTCACCTGCCAGAGGAAAGGGCTGGGGCTGAGCAGGAGGGCAGGGACCAGGGCAGCCCTGCGGGAGTGGTTTTCCATAGGGGAGGTGCCACAGTAGCTCCAGAGGCATGGGACCATCACCTTGGGTTTGGCCCTCCTGCCTGCAGCCATAACTGTGCCTGCCCTCCCACAACAACATCCCAGCAGAAGCCCCAGGGAAGAGGGGTGAAGCTGCTGACAGGATGGGTGCTGGGGTTCAGGATCAACACTGCATCACAGTGGAACCTGTTCAGCTTCTTCTCATGGCTGGCTGTGGCCACGGGGCTTACCGCAAGCAGCCGGTCCCCGATCTGCAGGCGCCCGTCCTTCTGGGCAGCACCTCCCTCGATGATCTTGGTGATGTAGATGCTGTTGTCCCCAGGGATGTGCTGGTTCCCGATGCCCCCTGCAATGCTGAACCCCAGGCCTGAGGGAGAGTGAGAAGGCAGATGAGAGACAGACAGATAGACATACAGACAGAGACCACAGCCCCTGTGCCTCATTGGGCTTCACAGCCTGCCCAAACCCAGCAATGAGCCACACCAGCCTGGCCACCGTGCACAGCACTGCGGGTCTGTCCCACACCCCATGTCCCACAGCATTCCACGCTGCTTGGCCACCCTGCAGCATCCTGCACTGCAGCGGTGCCACCTTGCATCCCACATCCCCGCGAGGCTGCCCTGCATCTCATGGCATCTCACACCGAGGGGTCACCCCACACTGTCCTGTGGGGCAGTGGGGCACCTGGCCAAGCGAGCAGAGAGGGGGGCTCACCTTTGGGGCCCTTCATCAGGTTAACCTCCATGATGGTCTCTGGCGGGGGCTGCCGGCGGCGCACCACGAGCCGCACCACGGGGCCTGCTTCCTTCAGGGCCTCCACAGCTTTGCTGTGCACAACCTCAGAGACGTCCACGTCGTTCACCCGCAGCACGCAGTCGTTCACCCTGTGGGCACAGGACGGCCCTGAGCATCCCTGGGGAATGAGCAGCCCACGCCACCCTCCTCTGGTCACCCTCTGCCACCCTGCGCCAGCCACACAAATGAGAGTTGCTCGAGCTGGCCAGATCATGCCCTGCTGGGGTGAGAAAGGGGTCCCTCCCAAAGCGGGGGAGAGCGGAGCTGGTCCCTGTAGTGCAGCCCTGGAGGTGGGAGATGAGAAGGAAGGCTGGATCCCTGCCCTGGGGATGGATGGGAGCAGGAGCCTGATACAGGGAGGGGAGGATGGGTGGCAAAAGACAGGAGGCTGGTGGCCAGCGATGGTGGACATCCCTGTCGTGAGGGGATCTGGCTGTGGGAAAGAGACATATGGAGGCCAAGGACCATATTAGGAAAAGGGGTTAGGCCTAGAGGGTCCATGCAGAGATCCTGAGTGGCACCCTGGCTGCTCCCCCAGCCCTGTACTCACCCTAGACGGCCATCCATGGCTGCTGCTCCCCCGGGGATGATCTTGGTGATGAAGATACCCGGGTCATCTGGAACATGGGGGTTGTCGATGCCTCCCGCTATGCTGAAGCCGAGGCCAGAGTTACCCTGCGGGAAATCAAACGCTGTGCCTTTCCCCCATGGGCAACTGCTTGCTGCCAGCCCTCCTTAAACGGGTCCCCAGCCGTGGGACTGCCTGGGGCGCAGAAGCCCTTGCAGGAGCTATCCCACCCCGGGGTGCCTGGCTCAGGGGGCAGAGGGATGCTGGCTGGAGGAGAGGCTGGCGTTCCTCAGCTGAGTGCTCGGCGCAGCAGCGTGGAGCACTGAACAGATGGAGGGGGGAGTGGGAGCCGCCGAGGACCTCCCTCAGCACCGCGTCTCCACGGAGAGACGAAGGCAGGCGGGGAGCTGGGGGAAGAGGAGGTGGTCCTTGGCGGAGAAAACCTCCCCTTGCTGGCTGCTCCCCAGGAGGAGACACCGATGCTGCAGCCCGCACAGAGCAGCGGGGATTGTGCCAGTCACCAGCATCCCACTCCTGCCCCTCTGCACCCTGGGATGTGGCCCTGGCACAAAGCCCAGCTGGGGACCGGCAACGCTGATGACAAAATTTACAGGTTTGCCTGGAGGTGGCTATCAGGATGGAGTGGGCTCTCCAGTTGTGTCTCCTATTCCTCACAGACATGCTTGGAGCATCACTTGAGCTTCTCCTGCCGAATTACGCCTGCGGGGAATGCAGGGACCACAGCTCATCTCCAGGCCATTCCCCCAGCATCTCAGGATTGAGTGGCCACGGCCCTGTGCTGCCTCTCCCACTTGCAGGATCCTCATTAGTGACACACTCACAGGCACTGCTTCCAGATCCATGCTTGATGCAAGTGGACAATTCCTGCCTTTTTTGCTCTGCCTTGAAAATCAGATGGCTTCTTGCCTTGTTTCCTCATGTGGAAGAGCTGACACTTAGTCACATACAGTTGTGCCTGCCTCTCTCGTACACAAGTGGCTCTCCTGGCTGCCCATGGCCCCAGTGCTCAGTGGCACATGCGGGGGTGCTCTGCTCTTCCAGGGGACCTGTCTCAGTGTGGCTGAGAGGGCCACACTGGAACTCCATCTCCCCAGGATAATTTAGCACCAACAGCCAGCTGGGACTTGCACTTCTCCCCAGCAATTTTGCCCCAGCATCAGCTCCTGCAGCAAGGCAGAGCTGGCTTTATGACACTCGTGACACAGCACCAGGAGCCACCAATGCCTGTCACTGTGCAGCGCTCCCGGATGCTCTCTGGCCAGCTGGGATTTGGCTGGCATGTGACAGAGAGGCATTCAACAGTAAAGGGTCTAGGCTGCTCTCTTTCCTCTACACTGGGCTCTGATTACCCTGTGCCTAGGTCAAAAAAGCTCTTTACTGTCACAGAGACCAAGCCTGGCTGCAGCAAGGCAGGTGAGATTGAAAAATGATCTCCAGCCATTAGCTGTGCCTGTCTATGGCAGGTCTTTGGTTAGCTAGAAAACCTGGAAATATCTGGGAGGTGTTAATTTTTATTTTGACAAACCTCAAAAAGGAGTTCAAGGGATTTCTTAGCTGACATCAGGGTTGATGCCACGATGTCAGGGCAGTTCCTGCTGTGGACACATGTGTGGTGGGTAAATACAAAGCCATGTCCCTCTGCAGATTGTGTTTCTGCTATTGTTGCCCCCAAACTGCTGCTGCATTTACGCTTGTCCTTACATCAAAGACAAGGATTAATAGCAGTGGCTGACCAGCGATTTTGGGGTACACTGAGGTAAATTCTGGTCCCACGGCAAGGGGACAGCCTCGTCTGCAGGCACCAGGGTGCTTCTCCTGCATTAACACAGGACTGTTGGATCCCACCAGGGACCAGGCGAAGGGGAAGGACCTGGGTATGGCCCATGCTAGCCCAGGCTGCTAAGCAGTGAGATTCACTCATGGTTTCTTGCTGTTGGAGAATGAATTGCTGCCTGAGGCTTTGAAATGAGGGCATCAATGAGTGTTGCCTCTGTGTGGTCCTGCCAGCTCTTCCCCTGTTCCCACTATGGGCTGAGAACAGAGGATGCTCTGAATCCCTGAGACAAGGCTTTTGCCTGTGACTTGGGCCCGGAGCAAGAAGCACTTAGCCCAAAAAGGAAGGAACCTCTGGGCTGGTTTCGTCAGGCACGCCGGGGAAGCGGTGGGTGAGGCGGCAGCCCCAGATAACCTTCCGTCCACCCACCTCTGTGATGCAGAGCCAAGGGAAGGAGGGAGATGACTAAAGGCAGAGAGGAACAGAATAATGAGCGCTGCGTCTTCCCCTGCAACGCCGGCCACGCGGCGAGGCTGAGCATGGCAGCGAGGGGGAGGCAAGGTGTGCTGTGGGGAGAGGGGCAGCCTCCCACCACAGCCATTCCCAGCCAGCAGGGCTGTGCCTGGCTTTCAGAGTAAACCCTGGGCCAGCTTTTCCCACTCCCTCTCCATCCCACCTCCCCTGCTGCTTCCTGGGCAACAGAAAGCCCTTGGTGCCCTGTGCGGTGCTGGCTTGCCCCTGGATAAATCCCACACATGGGGGGAGCTGATTCTAGCCACGGCTGATGTGGCACACGCCATCACCTCTGTGTTGCCAAGAAAGAAAAGGCTTGAGCAGGAACTTCCTCTGTTGTGGTTTGTTTCAACCAAATAACCGGTTCCAGCATTCCAAGGCTGTGTGCCCTAGAGTGACAGGGAGCCTGGTGGCAGGGTGGCTTTAGTCCCTGTACCCAGTTGTGGGGTGCACCCACCTGTGTCTGCACGAGCAGGGCTCCCCACACCTCTGTTTTCTGACAAAGGCAATGACAAAGAGCCTCCCTCCGTGCTCTGCACTGATGAGTTTGTGGGGGTGAAGGTGTGAGAGAGGGAGGCAAGGGAGAAGCCCACCTCCCTCCCTTCTGGAGGGGTGTGCAGGGGGAGAGGGGAGCAGCAAGCCCACCCTGTGGGAGCCAGGCTGGCAAAACAGGTGTAAAGCCTCCAGAGAGCAGGGAGCAGAGCCCAAGCTCTCCCCATCAGCTGTGCAGGGATGCGTAGGGGGCCAGCTGTGCCGGGGGTGGGTGAGTGGGAGGAGGCTGCTGGTGGGTGAGCGAGGAGCACTTACCCTTTCCAAGACGATCTCCTCATACTTGAACATCCCATCACTGCCATTCATCTGCAGAGAGGGAGACAGCGTGTTACGACTCTCTGCTGGTCCTGGGGGAATTTGTTTTTCCTCTCTGGTAGCTGAACATGAAGAATCCAACCTAAAAGCTGCACCATCACCGCTGAAAAAGCCTTAAATATATGCAACTGCTTGAGCCTGCCCTGGAATTAAACCATGTGCTGCTTTTCTCTCTGGGCATGAGCCAAAGCCCACTGACTTTAATGCACTTCTGTGCAAAGCCTTTATTCTCCCAGCTCATTTCTCCAGCCATGAAAAGGAACACAGCCGAAGGCACAAAAAGAAATAACACCTTTGTTATGCAGCATATAATTAACCTCAGGAATTCACTGCTTGAGGAGGGGAAGAGAGGGGGTCGGTCCATTTAAAGGGAAAAAAATGTCTGTACATAATAACATAATAAACACCTTTAGCAGCTTATATTTTTTAAATCTTTTCGTAGCGTGACTGTATTAACAGAAAATTCAGGATAATTTATTCTACGAAATTAGTTGGGTGCAAAGGAAACAAGGTGTGAGAGAGTGGGGCACAGTAAGAGGTGAAAACATTGTGATGCCCTTCTGTACAAAAATGGTGTAGCCTGTCTCAGTGCTGTATACCACACTGATCCCCACGCTTAAAAGTCTCCCATACCCAAAGTATCAAAGCAGAGCTCTTGGAAACATAATGAATAGAAACAAAAAGGGATGCAATTGTAGGCTGTAAAATGGTAAATGTAGACTCAAAAAAAAAAAGAAAAAAAAAATCCAATCTCCACATAATCAACAGTGCACAGGAAAAATGTAGCGGTTTCACTCCAGATCATCAGAATCAGGCCGGAAACAGCTGCCAAGGTCTAAAATTTAGCAAGATTTGCAATGCAATTGGCTACTGAAACATCCAACACTTAACAGCAACTGTTTCAAAGAAAACTGAGTTGGAAGGGAACTCAGAGGTCATGGAATCCAACTCCTGGCCCTGCACAGTCCCCCCAACCATCCCACCACGTGCCTGAGAGCGTTGTCCAAATGCTCCTGGAGCCCTGGCAGCCTTGGGGCCATGACCAATCCCTGGGAGCCTGTTCAGTGTCCCACCGCCCTCTGTGTGAAAAACCTTGTCCTAATGTCCAACCCAAACCTCGCCTGACACAGCTTTGTGCCCTTCCCTCAGGTCCTGTCACTGGGCACCTGAGAGAAGAGATCAGCGTCTGCTCCTCTGATTCCCCTCACGGGGAAGCTGCAGACCGGTGAGCTCTGTCCTCAGCCTCCTCTCCTCCAGGCTGAATAAGCCAAGTCACCTCACCCTTTCCTCATATGGTCTCCTCTAGACCCTTCTCTACCTTTGCAGCCTCCTTTGGATGCTCTCTAACAGCTTTATATCCTTTTATTGTGGCCCCAGGACTCGAGGTGAGCTGCCCCAGTGGGAGCAGAGCCGGACAATCCTCCCTTGCCCATCAGGTGATGCTGTCCCCGCTGCACCCCAGGCCAAGGCTGGCCTTTTTGGCTTCCAGGGAACACTGATGACTGACATTTATTTTGGAGGGGATTGAATTCAACCTCATAATTTGAGTCATTCTGGGAAACAAGGGATGGGACATGGGTAGTTCTGTATGACAAGGCAGAGGCAGTGGAACCTGCACTCAGCAGGCAAATACCCCTCTCACTGTGCAGTCCTGCCTCTGCCTGTGGCCTCTGGATAACATGCAGGGTTCCTCATCTGGGTTTTACATCCACCATTAACTGATGGCTCATAGATCACACGGAGTCACTTTCTGTATACACTGTATTCCAAACTGGAGCTGACATGCCTTTGTTTGGACACAGTTCTCCTCATGAGGCACCAGCATGCTGGCTGTGTCCTGTTTCCCAGCTCCTTGCTATCTGCCCCTGCCATCCTCCACACCCCCAGGGTTCTGGGTCATTCCATGGAGGGGACAGCAATCATCATTTATGCTAAAGCCATCATCTGACACCACAGAAGAAAACCCAGCAAGGCAGCAGTGAGGCTCCATTGATAGGCAGGAAGAGGAAACAGGAGTTTTTCTAGGTGGCAACAATCAGGGGCCCAGGCAGAGGAGCAGCGCTGCAGGACAGGATCTGGGGTAGGGCTGTGCCACTTGTGGCACACACACCCTCATGCCCTGCCCTGGGATGCCAAAGCAATCCCACACCCTGTACTGCACTTCAAGGATGAGGCAGGCCAAAGAAATGGGAATGAGGCTTCAGGCAACACAGGCTGAGTGTGCTGTCCCTCCTTGGATGTGCCCTGTGCCTGGTGCCTCTCAGACACAGGAAGATTTCAGGGGAAAGTTCAGGGTTGGGACATCAGATACTCCAACAGTAGGATGCTCAGATCCTTCCAGCTCATTGGGAAAGGCTTTGGCCAGCTCTTACAGAAGGATCTTGCAGCAAAAAAGCACCAGAAGTGGTAGGATTAACCCACAGCAGGATCCCTGCCAGCCTCAGAGGGTCAGGGACACATGGTCAGTGCCACCTTCTGCCACAGTGCCACCTTGTGCTGTGCTCCTGTGGGCAGAGGGGCATTGCCTCCCTTGCCACAGGTTCCCCCTCCGGCATGGGCCGCCTTTCCCTGCTCTCATCTGCCCATACTGACTAATCCTGAGTGCAGCCAGCTTGCTGGCCCGTGCCACCCTCAGAGCCTCCCTCAGAACAGCCCCCATCCCATCCCATCCCATCCCATCCCATCCCATCCCATCCCATCCCATCCCACCCCTCTCTGCAGTTGGCATCCCCGTGCGTGGGGCGCAGCGTTGCCTCTCCCCGGCTTTCCAGCCACTCAGATTGCTGGCACCCTTTGCTACTACACACATTGTCCTCTCTGCTTTGGCATTCAGCACAGTTGCCACACAGCCAGCCATATGCACACCCACGGCCGCAGAGGAACAGCGTACACATCCCTCGGGATGGGATCTGCAGAAAGCTGTGACAATCTGTGAGCCGTGCTGAGAGCCAGCGGCACCCGGGGTGCACCGAGAGCCCAGCACAGACCCCGTCACACACCCCAGTGCTGCCAGGCAGCTGAGCTGGGACAGCCCCTGCTCCCCAAATCCCTGGCTGCCAATGCTGAGCGGTGTTGTGCACTGCTCCCGGAAAAACAGTGGTGTAGGTGCTCGCTTGATGTGGTGTCTGGGGTCAGCCAGGCCTGACCAGGAAGTTTTAGCACTGGTTATGTTTTCAAAATTCAAGCAATGCAATGCCAGTTAATTGTATAAGGAAGTCAAATGAAGAACTTAATATATACCACGTAACCAAGGGAACAAGCCAACAAAGCGAACGTTCCAGCGTCGGAAAATCAAATACCAGTCACTCACTGATGGCAAAAACCTCCCCATGATACCCACTAGAGCTGCCAGGACCTGGCTCTGCCACAGGCAGCTCCCCCTGTCCTTTGCCAGTGCCCTGTGCTCCTTCCCAGCTCCTGTTTGGGGCCATCTCCAGAGGGAAGATGCCTGGGTGGGAAGATGCACCACACCCTACTCTCCTCGTGTAACACCTGCAGAGCTGACAGCAGTGTCAGGGGCCAGTTAGCTGCTCCCAACTTATCCTGATCCAAAGCATCACCTGGTTTCTCATGGGAAGGAGTATGGGTATTTTTTCCAGGCCCTTCCCATACAACAGGCCCAACTGAGGGCTCAGGAAGAGGCGCCTTTGCTGGCCCTCTCCTCTTCTGAGCAGGAGGGAAACAGTTACCGATGACGGCATTTAGCTCATCAACAGAAGGCTGCAGAGCAACACTCATCTGATAAACAGAAGAGCACACACCTTCCAGAGCCACTGCAAGCTGTCTGCACGCTCTGCCGGCCAACACCGCCACAGCCCACGTGGAACACCCCTTGGAATTTGCTGGAGAGTAAGGATTTGAGGTGGGTTTTTCGGGTTGGGGGGTGGTTGGCTGTTTTTTGTGGTTTTGCTCGTTGGCTTGTTTTTTAAATAAAAAAGAAGGCCAGATTCATAAGGCGAAGATGAATCAGGTTCCTCAAATGCAACCCAGACAGACAACCAGGCTGCAAGAGCAAATACCCTGCAGGAAGGATAACACCACTCAGTCCCTTTTGGAGCAAGGTCCTGCCCATATCCTGTGCTTAGGGTGTGAGCACTGGGACCTGCTGGAGGAGCAGCAGTTTATCGAGAAAATGGAGAGGGTCTGAAGACTGCAGAGGCAGCCCTTGGTTGTGCCAGCCAGCCCGGGGTGTGGATGGCACCTGGCAATGCCCCACAGGTGCCGCAGCACGGGGAGAGGGGAGCAGCCCTGTGCCAGGGCACCTCCCCGCTGGCACGGGCACCGCCAGTGCTGGCACGGGAGAGCTCTCCCTGCCTGCTCATGGCAGGGGCCCAGGGAAAATAGGTCAAGAGCTGCCTCCCTTCACCTCCCCGCGTCCTGCCGCAGCACTGAGACCTACTGACTCGCTTCCAGCTACCCCCTGGCCTCAACCCCCTGGTGTGCAGTGCCCACGGTGCTGGCCTCGTGCACACAGTGGATAAATGCCCTGTTTCTGGTCAGCCTTTCGCCAGAGGGCCGTGGGGACCAAACTGCTGAGCTTGGGCAGAGTGAAGGGTTTGCAGCCTGACAGCCCCAGCAACAGCTGGGAGGACAGCACAGCCATGCTGCCTGAGGAACTGGCACTGGGATGTGCCCCAGCCAGCACTTGGACCAAGGTGTGAGGGACTCACTGGCTGAAATCAGGCCTGGAAAGCACTTGCCTTCCTCACACCTGGCTTTTAAGCAACTGAAGGTGATTGCACCTCACTGCTGGGCAATGAGGCACCAAATCAGGCTCCAAGGACCCAGACTCTGAAACCTTCAACTCTTCAAGGGCTTTGGAGTGACTTTCCCTGCTCATTTTGGAGCTACCTAGCAGCAAGAAGTTGTTTTAGGTTCAGAGAGGCAGCTCTAAAATGTGGAGACCTCATCTGCCATGGAAACTCTGTTTCCAATTCTCTGCCTCCCCATTATGGACATGCTGGGCAAAATACACCAAGATGTGAAACTGTGAGCATGGGTGATGCCCTCCAGCACTCTCCTTAAAATCATAAAGGGATGATTTTAATACTGCAGGCATTTTATAACAGGTTATTTGGGTTTTTACACCCTGGGGGTGCTGGGCTCTGCTCAAGCCACACACTGAGCCCCAGCCATCCCAGTGTTGCAGCCCCCACCTTAGAGTGCTGCTGGTGCTACATGCTCCTGGGGATGGAAGTGGGTGGATGGGGACATTGAAATGCAGAACAGACTTCTTGATAAACAGTCAGGGCCAAATCAAGCCCAACAACCAGTCCAATGCAATCAATGGAACTAGAACAGGAAGGAACTAGACTACTTCCATCTGTTTATCATTAAGGAAAGCAATGAATAGTTAAGTAATTAAAGACTGGAAGATGTGACTTTAACCCTTCCAAATACATACTGTACCAACAGGCTTCAGATTTTGGGTTTGTATAAAAACCTCATGTTTACAGATTTGGCATTTTGGGTGTTTGCAGCAAGCTCCTGGTGTGGCTCCTTTGCTGACCTGGGAAACTGCTGAGGTTTTGGGGAGTTGCTTTCTCTGAAGCCTGAGGAATCCAGCACCCAGAGAAGGAAAAGACAGAGCAACGCCTGTTTCCTGGTATAACGTGAAGTGGAAGACAGGAGGGTTTCCAGGCTGGAGCTGAGGAATCAAACTGAGCTGTCTCCCCTGCTCTGGGCACCCAGTGGTGACACACACCAGATCACAGCCAGCAGAGCTCAGCTACAACCTGGAGGCCCTTCTGACCCCTGCAGGACAGTTGCTCCCAGCATGTTCTGCTGTATTTGGATGGATGGGATCAGTGACTGTCACCCCCAGCAGGATGCTGGCATCTGTCTGGGGTGCAGAGCACCCCTGAAACCCAGCCAAAGTGCAGGGAGAAGGGGAGCACAGAAATATGGAGGTGGAGGGAGAGGGAGGGATGTGAAGTTAATGAGCTGGAGCACAGGGAAGCAGCCAGGAGGGCAGGAATGCACTGCAGTGGAGGGAGTGGTTGCTGCCCTGCATGAGGGCTCCCAGAGGTTCCTGGCCTCTGCAGGGCTCAGGAACTGCCTGGGGTGACAGAGCCTGTCCTTGGCCCCTGGGCTCACCTCTCATTGCCCTTGGGCTCACAGGCAGGGAGGAGGGATGGGCATGGATGGAGTGTGGCAAAGGATGCAATGCTGGTGCCTGTAAGGATGAGCAGGCCATGCTCCTCCAAAGGTGTGACATTTTGTACTGAGAGAGAGTAGAAAATGGATGTGAAAGCAGACTTTCCATCCAGGAACACCTCCCTGCCCTGCCCTGCTCACAGCACGGTCTGGTCCAGCACTATGGTGGTCCCATTCTTCAGGAGACACTGCCCTTCTTCCAGTTCCCTGTAGAACAGCCAGGAGAGTGCAGACAGGAAGCTGCAACATGGCACTGCCCTGCAGGGTGCCCAGCACAGTGAGAGAACCTCCAACCCACAACCCCTCTGCCATGCCATGTGTTTGGGGAAGGTAACCTTTGGGGACAGCTGCTCCCCTCTGCCACATTCATACAAGGCTGCTGGACCCAGGGCCAGCACGCTCAGAGATGCACCATTGCCTTCTCCCCAGAGTCAGGTGGCTTTAAGTCAGGCTTAATTAAACCATACAGCCAGGGTTGGAAAGGTGTCAGCCAGGCTTTCGTTCTTTTCTGTAGCTCTTCTCAGCCCAGTGCAGCTCTGATGTGCACTGACCCCACCACAGGCTGTGGGCTGACATCTGCAGTTTTCTGCAGGGGAAATTCAACCCCCAGAAGTCACCTGTGGCCCACTACCCTGACTCCAAAGATGGACCCACCCCAGCTCTGAGTCCTGGCGCTGCTCCACTGCTGTGGAAGGCAGCTGCAGTTTGATGCATCAGAAGTGAACCTGACGCAAAGCACCCAGCCCTGGCAAGCTGTTAAACTGGGCTCCTTTAGGCAAAGAAGGGAAGCACCTCACAAGCACGGAGCCAGTGCTGCTGGCCAGAAACCCATGCTGGCCATCCTGCTCCCTTCATCTGCCCCGCAGGAATGAGTTACAAGTGTTCTGGGGACGGATGCAGCAGGATGCAAACCCCGACTGCAACAAACTGAGGAGGATTATCTCATACTACACCACTACTACACGGTGCCAAATGCACCGTGGCTGCAAACACACTCACCAAGCACTGCTCAGCTGCTGGCAGCCTTCAGTGGGAGAGGAGCAGCACCCAGTGGGCCCTACTGCCCTGAGGACTGGTGAGGGAGATGCCAGCAAGCACCCAGAGAGCCCTGTCCCCCTCCTGAGGGGCCAGGGCTGCCAAAGGAGGCTGAGACAGTGCAGGAAGGTAAAGGATGCTCCAGCAGAGCCTCTCAACTCCCCTGCATGGGAGGCAGAGGAAATGGCTGTATGATTAACCCTGAGCACAACCATCTGGGATCCCCAGCTCCTCTGCTGAGGCCTTTTGCCTTGTACCTCCCTGTGCTGGAGTCCCCAGCACCTCAGTTCTGTGCAGCGTCACCCAGCCCCAGAAAGGTTTGGGGGTGGGATGAGCTGTGGGGACACGGTGTGGGTATCAGGATCTTCTGCTGCCTTACCAGGGCCTCCTTGAGCTGGGAAAGTCTTTCCTGCATTGCTGAGCAGGGAAAATGCAGCACTTGATCAAAGGAAGCAAAATGAAACCGGGAGACTTACAGAGAGCCCTTGTTCCAGCGAGTCTGTATTCACGATAATGGGAGCGGGGTTGGCCTGTGAGGAGACAAAAGTGGGATGTCACCAAGCTGAGCGATGAACCCAGCCCTTCGTGGTGCACTGCCTCTCCCCTGGCCATGCCCTCACAGACCCTCCAGGCCAGGCAGCAGAGAGAGATTCGGGAAGGGCTCTCTTTGTCCCTCCTCCAGATGTCCAACAGCCCCGGGACAGGAGCAGGGCCACAGCACGGCTCTGGGCATCAGTCCTGTCCTCAGAGGTGGCGTGTCCCAAATACCCCATGGCCTTGGCTGCTGGCAGGGAGAGAGGGAAGATTGGAAATTCTCTCAGGCTTGTGTCAGACTCCTACCAGCACCAAAATTTACGTGAAATTCATACTAGTGAGGTGTTAGGAGATATGAGGAGTAGGGAAAGAAGCCTTTCTGAGGGAGGAATTTACTGCCAGCACACCAGGCTTTCAAGCACCTTCCAACAGCTGCTGTTCTTCTAAGCACAGGGCTACCACACCCCGGGGGAGGTGACAGCATTTGGTCCCTTATCCTCGTTACTCCTGTGCTCGGCAGCCTCGGCTCCTCCTGCACAGCAGCACATGCATCCTCCTGTCCTGAAGGGCTCCCCTGAACCTCCTCGTGGGCTGCCTCTGCCCTCGGCTCGCTGCACATGGCAGGGCACACACTGCGGAGGGCAGCCAGGGCAGCCGGGCAGGCACGGAGGAAGGGAGGCCGGAGAAGGGACGGGCCAGGGCGCAGCGCCCAGGCCGGGGACGGGTGAGGCCAGGGGAGGGTCGGGACGGGAGGGAACGGGACGGCTGGAGATTAGGGACGGCCGAAGGAGGGACAGGACAGGACGGCCAGAACGATGGGGCGGCGGAGGAGAGATGGGAGGGGACGGGGACGGGGACGGGGC
>NW_024528821.1:13836264-13874034 GCF_017590135.1 Pyrgilauda ruficollis | reverse complement strand
CCGGTGGGTCGGTGCGGGGCCCGCCCCCGGAGCTGTCCAGCGCCGCCGCTGCTGAAGGCTCCGCGGAGCCTCCCCGGGCACCGGGCGTGAGGGAGGAGCGGCCAAAAGCGAGAGGCAGGAGCCCAAGGCTGACATTCCTCAGTGCAAAGCCTGGAAGGTCAACGGTGGGCTGGAGCTCGCTTCATCATCCCCGGGCTCGTGAGGAGAACAGCAGCCGGAGTGACACACCGGGGAGACACGGACTGCCCGGGGAGGTGAAGTGCCCGCCCGCCCTGGGCATCACGAACATCAGCCAGCACAGCCAGGCAAGGGCTGCGCTGGTGAGGAGCTACCAGCCACCACCGTCTGCCCTTTAACAGGGTGTTGGACCACATGGCCCGACAGCCTCTGAGTCTGTGATATCTTCACAGGAGCCAGCTGCCTCCTCATCGCCCTTGTCTGGGTTTACCCGTCCCTGGCTGAGACCAGCCTGTGAATGCCACACCAGCCTCCCCCATAACCCAGCACAGCAGTCCCACCATGTCCTGTTTTAGCTGACCCTATTTCTAGACTATTCACTCTCCTCAATTAGTGGATGAGAGAGTTAAGGACCAACCAGACTGTGGTTTAAATCCTGCCCTGGAAGGGTCTGCTCTCATATGGATGGAGCAGGAGGTAGTTAATTTGATTTATTCAGATGCTTTCTGATCTTTCCTGCAGCTGTAACTATTGGTTACAAAACCATAGTTTTTATGGCAATTAATTCTCTAACTCAAGCAAATATGACCACTTCCAAGCAGTCTTGCCAAACCCCTCCTCCACACAAAAGAGAATTGCAATTTTCGGGTCCAGTGTCTTGGGATCTCCAAGTCCCAGAAGCAATGTTAAACTGGGAATATCCCCTCTCTGGCAGTACACAGTCCTTGTATTTAATCCAGATAATTTGAGAGATAGAATATATTAAACCTGGCAGTGGCTTTTATTAGTCCCCAGTGCAATTCTAGGAAGGGATTCCACATTTCAAGGCAGAAAAGAAGCACTTCTACTGCCAGCAATTAACAACCGGTAACACATCAAGGTTTGAATATCCAGATGCCAGCTCTTATTAGATGAGTTTCCAGGAAGGATGCAGAAGAGGCAGCCTAAGTGAATGTAGCCCATCATGTGCCCCCTGATTTATAAAAAGAATTCAACTCCACAAATGATGCTTTGGATCCCTCCCAGGGAGAAGTGCTCTATATAATAATGTTATAGAGGCTTTTGCAGGTCCAGCCTGAGTCCTCCACTGAGCCCCACTGCACTCTTTGTTGAATTAATAATAGCCCAAAAATCACACATCACATTGCCTCGCTCACACAGTGGTGAGCCCTAAGGACATATTTTGTTTAGCCTGCTCCCTGTGCACCAAGCATCCTTCACAGCCATTCCACACTAGTGATTTTTTACATCTCAGAATACTGCTAGGAGCACAATTTCCCACTCAGGCTCCAGATGGGACCCAGGAGATACCGAAAGTGAGTCGCTGCTCTAAAACAAAGTCACACATGGTCAGGAGGAACTCAGACCAGGAAATCCTCACTTGCCTCCTACAGCCAGCTATTCCAGCTACTACAAGAAAGGTGTTTGGGCATTAGTTCTGACTTCCACTTGCAAATATTTCAATATTTGCACTTTGCCTGTCCTACTGAAGAGACAGAAAAGACCTAAGACTCAGAAATAAGCAGAGCACCTGAAAAGAAAAAGCTTTTGCCTCCCTCCACCAGTCAGGCAGAGGTACTGAGCAGCTCTGCTAGCCAGGAGAGGAGAGAGACAGTCATAATTTTTTGCTGGGCAGCAGGAACGTGCTGGTGAATTAACCATGCCCTCAATTCTATAGGGAAGGGTAAGTAATTTATGCCCTAAGGAGCAGGGGTTTGCTGCATGCAGGGACGAGAGGGAATAGGGCTGTGCATTCAGACCACATTCAATGGGGGCTGTCAGATCTCTTCCATCTAAACCCCTTCATCACAATATTAGTTACCCAGCCCTGTTTGTGTTTGGAGGGGTTTACAAATAGAAAGAGAAGAGCTCCAAGTCCTACAGTGCTCACTCCAAGGCAGCAGGGTCACTAAAGTCCAGTGGAGATGGAGGTGCCCTGAACTCTCCATCAGGCAGAGACACGGTCTCAGGGGATGGAGGCTCAAGGAAGACCTTGGGGAGTGAGGAGGGCACTGCACAGATGCAGAGAGATTGATCTGGGCACAAAGCCAGTGAGGCAGAGGACAGCTGTTGAGAAAATCTGGGCAGCAACAGGAGTCAAAGGAAGCCACGGTGAAGGGGGATGAAGTTTGAAGGTCAGGATTCAAGAGCTCTCTGGTCTCATGGGGGCTGAGAGAAGCAGAGCCTTGCATTCACTGAGCTCTGCACGGCAGTCCTGATGGCAGCCACAGCCCAGGTGCTGATGGAGGGAGCAGCAATCTGCCCCAGGCAGCCCCCAGAGAGGGACTGGCTCTCTGTGCAGACCTTGGGAGAGCATCGTGCCTGCTTGGGGCAGCTGCCTGTGTGGTTGAAGGCAGGAGGAGCCTGTGGGTCTGTATGCAGGGCAGAAGGGATGTCTCCTCTGCAGGCTGGAGCAATACCACTGCAGCATGTGCAGGGAGCAGCCAGGCAGGCCAGCAGTGCTCGGAAAAAATCTCAGGCACAGCATGTGGTCTGAAAGATATCCCCTCTGGTGGTCTTAGATATCCCCTCTGGGTAGTGATCTGAGAGGGACTGCTGCTATTTGGGCTCCACTTGGGCTGTGGCAGCCCAGTGACACTAACACAGACACCTGGGAGCACCAAAGCCCCAAACGTCTACAGGTATCACCCCTCACCTCAGTTTCTACTGCTGTCATCTGCTGGCACAAAGGTAGAAATGGCAAAACATGATGATTTTCCAAAACTTCCAAGCAAAAGAAAACCTGCAATTACATGCAAATGGTGGAGGCCCACTAGTCTGCTGCTGAGGATTGGGTTCTGCTCTGTGGTATTCCCCCAAGGACTGCTCTCGGGGCTGGCACAGGAGCTGGGCAGGGAGACTCTGAACACAAAGTTCAAGATAATGTCTCCAGAACTGAGATCCCAAAGCTTTGCCACAGCTTCACACCCTCCACAGAAGCAGCATGGGGCCAGCCCACAGAGGTCAAGAGACATGTACCTCCTGGAGGCAAAATACACATGCTACACATGTCCCAGGACAAGGGCAACGGGATTGTGATCACATATAAACACATTTCCATCTTAACCAGCAACAGGATTAACAGCAGCCTTCAGAGACGGCAAATAGCAGGCCAAACACACAGAGCTGCTCCCTGCAGGAGGGTGGTGTGTCCCATGTGTGATGCAAGAAGGAATGTGCAGGACAGAGTGACTACTGGAGACACTGGGCTAATGCATGAGAAGCAAAGCACTAATTTAACTCCTTTATTTCCCCAGACTGGATCAGAGTGAAAATTCAATCTGTCTTTTAATATCCTTTGTTTCCTATCATCTGAGGTATAATAGTAGCACTCAGAAGGAAATGGCTCTGGAGATAAGTGAAATTCCATCTTTACATCCCTTTAAAAGCTCTCAGGAGCAGAGGTCACAAGTGGGGAAATGCCCAACAGAATTATCTAATCAGGGCTGACACTGAGCTGCTTGTAGTCCAGCTCCATCTGCTTTGATTTTTTTTAAAAGGGTGTTAAACCATGGAGAAAGCTGTGCATTTCCAGCTGTGAAAGCAGCTGCAGGACCCAGCCGTGCTGAATCCTGGCTGTGAACAAGCAGGTACAGGCTCGGGGATGCCGAGGGTGCTGTGGGCAGCGGGGTCGGCTGCAGGATGCCCAGACACCAACAGGATCCTGCTGCTGTGGGGAGCGGGTTTGCACCAAGCTGCTGAATTAATTTCACAGGAACCAGCCCAGGTCCTGCCTGCACAGCACACACGGAGAGCCCCTGCTCAGCGCCACTCACCCTGATGAGCACTGACATGCTCTTCTGCTCTGTGCCAGCCTTGCTGCCCTGTGCCCAGGTGCTGCTTTTCCCAACGCTGGGCTACTTCCTGCATCAAGCCAGAGCCCAGCACGAGGCTCCCACTGCACCTGAGAGGACACAGCTCCTCCACAGCAACCTGAACTTGTGGTCAAGGCCAGACAGAAACCCACTCTTTAGGTTCCCTGAGGCAGGAGGGGATGATTCTTGGCTCTGCCCTGGCTGGAGAGCAGGTGTGTAGAGCAGAGAGGTGCTGGCATCTTCCCTCCAGGTTGTTCCTGGCCCCCCACAGACCCCCTTGTTTTTCACTTGGCTGTGCCCAGGGAAGCGACCTCAGAGTCCTCCTGTTAGGAAGCAATGCATGGCATATCCCTTCCCAGACTGAAGCCTGCTCCCAGCTGGCCCATGAGATGTAGGGCTTTTCTGACATCTCAAGACCAAATGCATGCTTTGACCTAACCCTTCCATTCTCAAGGGAAGAAGTGCAGCCAGGGCTGATTCCATCCTCACAGATCCCTGTGCTCATCTCTCTTTGATTTCCTGGGCTTTACATGGTGGCCAGAGCTGAGGTCGCTTGGAAGCATCAGCAGAGCTGGAGACTCTGAGGGAGAGCTGATCCTGCAGGGTTCCCACAGGCTGGGACAGGGAAAGGAGCAAAAGAAAACAGAGGATGGAAACTTTTGGAGGCTGAAGAATTTTTTGGCCAGAGACGAATTACCCTTCCTTTTAACTGGGCTGGATAAAGGAACTCTCTCTGCACTTTTTCTCACCTCCTGCAAGAGCAACCTGTTGGCTGACATGGTTTGGGCAGGGGGAGGACATGACCCAACAAGCGTGTCTGCATGAAGGGGAGTGCTGAGCCTGGCCCCTGCCCTCCTGCACAGCTCAAAACGTGGCATCAGTGATGTAGGGAAGGCTGCTGGGGCTCACTCTGGAGCTTGCAGGTGCCCGCACCCGCTGTGCCAGTCCCATCCAGCCAGGTGCCAGCTGCTGCCTGCCTCCCTGTGCTCCCAGCCAGCCTGCAAGCAAGAACAGCCCTCCTCTCCAGGTTGCTCTGGGAGATGTCTGAGCTGGGCTGTTTTGGTGGCACGAGCAGGCTCTGGGGCCGTGGCAGCAGAGCCCCTGCCCCACGGCTGCACCTCGGCACCGGCTCAAAGCACCGCGGCCATCCGGAAACACCGAACACGGGACTTGAAAGGTCCCTGGTCACAAGGATCTTTGGCAAAGCCACTGAAGTGCCCCAAGTGTAATGTGAACACAAGCAGCTACTGAAGGTTTAATCTTTTGTTTTGGTGCCTTTTTTTTTTTTTTTTTTTTTAAAGAGTAGCTTAAATAGGGACTGGAAAAAGCCTTTACTTGGTAGCACAGGAAGAAAGCTTCCAAAAGTGAAGCTCTGTCGAATATAAGTTTCCATTTAGAAACCATTAAGGCCAGGGTGTTCAAACTTGAAAGTTAGACATCCTGTTCCAGGCTCAGCCCACTAAAATAAGTGACCCAATTTGCAAAGCTTCTGGACTTCAGTAGCTTCTCTTTGACCTGGCGGTACCAAATAAAATTTACTTGATTCTTTTTTACACAGGAAGAGTTGTTATTATCTGAGTCACATGTTTTTACCTTCCTCTCAGACAAATACATATGTATAGGGGAAAAAAGAGAATAAGGAACAGTGTTAAAATAAAGATTTCTCTGGTTCCTGGGATTCGAATATCCTAATTTCTTCTTTTCAGTAAGTTCCAGTGTACACCCAGTTAACAAGTGTTAAGAAACCTGTTTCTGTGGGAAAAAAAGCAAACCAAGGTCCATCAACAGAGATTCAAGAAAAATTCTAGTTAATACAAAGGTGACAAGAAGGCATCTAGGGCCTGGTCCGGGGTGCTCTGAAGCACTACATGTTCCCAAAAATAATTACACCTTTGGAGCAGCTCTTCCCCAAGCCCCATCAAGCAAGCTCTGCAAGTTAAACTGCAAAGTTCATTCCAAATTCAGGTATTCTGAACTTGTTAAACACTGTATTAAAAGTTTTCATCTCTAAGTCCCTGATACATGCTCACAGCATATTGCTGGATTTGCAACGAGGGCCCTTGAGGACTCCCTACATCATCCCATCTTTGCATGTGTTAAAACCAGCTGTGAGCATTAACACAGCCCACTGCACCCACAGTGCTGGCACAACCTCACAGCAAGGGTTACACCCATCCCTGGGTCACAGCTGCCAGGCTGAGCCCCAGGCTCACTGTCCCTCCTGCCTGCACATGGGTTTGGGGTGGCAGGCAGAGCCCCCTCATCCCCCACACTGAGCAGTGCAGGACCTGCCCTCCCCTGGCACTGAGAGCCCACGGTCCCCTTGCAGAGCATCCTGCACCGGGCTGTGCGCAGCGGGCGCCCGCACATCACCAGGGCCCTGATTACGTCCTGATTAGTCTTAATGACTTCCCCTCTCTAAATGAGCATTCACAGCTCTGGAAGGAACGGAAGCTTCTCTCCTCCCATAATAGCACACGACGTGCCGAGGGGCTTACCCGAACAAGGCAACTCTCCAGGAACAGTGACAGCTCCTGCTTCGCTTCCTCCTCCCACCCTCCCCTGCACCAGGGTACCCGGACCGGGCTCTGGCACAGCTGTCCCCTGGGTTTCCCTCTCATGCAACCCCCCGAGGGACCTACACCCTGAGGATGGCCAGCAGATCCCTGCTGAATGCCTGGCACTGCTCAGGACTGGGCTCAGGCAGGTTCCAGTGGTGGTGGAAGGGCTGGTGAGAAGAACAGCCATGGGGGCACGGGACATCCCTCCAACAGGAATGACAGCAGGTGCTGTCACAGTGGAGGCTGATGGGCTTCCTGCTGCCCCCAGGTTCTTCACCAGGAGCAACTTCCTCCACATGGCACACACCCCTGCTGAAACGTGCCCGTGCTTGGCCCTGCATGCCTCACCAATGCACTCTCCACCTCCTCCTCCTCCTCCAGCAGGGTGGCAGGGCCACATCCTCCCATTTCTGGCAGGAACTTTGCTCTTCTTCCACATGTTGCATTGATGGGGTCTCTCCCACCTATGTCGCTTCAGACCTTGCCTCTAGAGCAGCAGCTACATCTCTAGCACAGCCAGTTCAGACAGCAGCTCCAGCATCTCTCCCTGTGCTGCTCCAGGGCTCCCTCCAGCAGCTCAGGACCCCAAACCCAGCAGCCAGGCACAGTCCTGGGGCTGCAGTCTGCACATCAGGGCTGGCTGGCAGGCAGCAGTCAGTAATCCAGCTGGAGAGGAGCTAAGCTCAGTCCTTCAACTCACTTCTCTAATTCCAGCATTATCCCTTACTGTATTAAAGGGATGAGTCAGAAAAGCCAACAAGCACAAGTGTACAGCCCCTGTCCAAGGGACTCACGTGCCCAAAGAAAGGGGGGAAAGCCTTACAGGTGAATAAATAAACTAAGGAGAAAAATGTCCTCAGCTGTTAACCCCTACATGAATTCAACATGTTTTGTGAAGGAGCACTGAGAACATCTGACCCTCCCCAGTCCAGGGGATGGGTGACAGCAGGACACAGGATGCTCCAGGGCGGGTGAGGAGAACCAGCTCACTCAGCATCTGTGTGTTAAGGTTTTCCCAGAAGAGGCACAGGAAGGGGTATGACTTTAAAAAAAAACATTATCTAAGTCTTGATTTCATATGAGGGGCAGGAAAGGAACATCAAAACCATGGGAAAAATCAGCTTCTTCCCAGGGGGCAAGGGGCCGAGGCTGGGTGCGAGGCTGGGTGTGAGGCTGGGCTTGGGGGGAGGAGAGCAGCTCAGTACCTGGTTATAGCAACTCCACTGGGGGATGACGGCAGGATCACCAGATGGAGATGCCCAAGAAACAAGCTGAGAGGTGAGATCAGATGGAGGGGGATATATTAGGAACAGACACGCAGATTTACACATCGTGAGTGAGGAGGTGACAAACAGGTCTGTGGAAGGGGAATCAAACTCTCACGAGGGAGTGGAGTGTGATGAGGAGTGAGGGAGAGGGAAGACTCTCTGGGACTCCGGCTGGCAGGGGGACATGCTGGAAGAGATGCTGGAGGTGGAGGGAGGACAGGGGCACCACCAGTGACCAGAGAGCAGGGGCTGAGCAGATGGATGGGGCCAGGAACAGGCAAGCACTGTGTTCAGCAATGGAGCCAGACGCAAAGGACAAGTTTCACTACAGTTGCATCTACATTTAGGTTGCCAAAAATACCTTTCACAGATTGGCTGTCTTTAATTAAAAGGATGTCTCCTGTGCTCCTGGCACGATACAGAACTCATCCTGCCACGCGGGGCTCTGTGTGGAAGCTCTGCAGGGGGGACTTTCCCATGGGACAGCTCCTCTTTGCCTGCATCCTTCCCATCCTGCCAGTGCTGGGCAGCTCGGGCAGCAGTGCTTCCCTGAAATGCCCCTCCACAGTGCAGGCACAGAGAAAAGAAGGAAAACTTCACCCCCTTCCTGTTTTGGCTTCTCTCCTTCCCTCCAAACACGGAGAACGCCTCTCTCCTCTCTCCTCCTCCACGTTTCAGTGCAAAGATTTAGCTAATTTCTTCTATGAATAGCACGGGAGTAGCCATAGCAACATCACCCTGCCAACCTCACCACCTCCACTGCCTCCATGTCCCCGGCACCCTGTTCCTCTCACCCTCCCTCGCACCTCCCCAGGGAACATCTGGGGCTTCAGCCATTTCCCACAAAGCAACCTGTATTTGGCTTCCTGCCTGCCCCCCTGGTGCTCTCCCTCCTTCCTTCCAGCCATACCTGCCCATCACTCAGACACCTGGTCTGAACCCCCACGGTTTCTCCAAGGCTCTCTCCTCCCTCTGCCACCCATGCCCCAAGAGACAGGAGCCCCAAGTCCAACATGGTCTGAAGGCTCAGCAAAGGCTGGTGCTTTGGCCAAGACGTGCTGTCCTGTGCCCACCTACTGCAGTGAACTGCCCAGGGCTTGGGAGGAACTCAACAAGCAATATTTGTGCATCAAAAACTACCCCTGAAAATCAGTGAAATGCTCACTGCTGAGGGTGGGCGGGGAAGATCTGTCCCACTCCTCCACCTGCCTGGCATTAAACACTTCTGCCAGGGGTGGAGGCCACACAAGCCTGGCATGCTCCGGGCATTTGCAGGTGGTCAAGGTCTCATTGCAATGACCACCCCAAGAGGGAGAAAAGGACCACAGAAAGGGGGGCAGCAGGACTTTGCATTCCTGGCCAGGCGGGGCCAGCAAACCTGGGGCAGCCCTGGGGGCAGAGGGCACTTCCTCACCACATGCCAGGGAACTGCACTGCCCTGGGCCCTTGCCCCAGCCCATGCCCCAGGCACCCAAAATGCACATGAAAATGCTGGTGACACCCTTGAGACCCTCATGGGGGGGGCCTTGCTCTGGTCACTGAGCTTGGCACCAGTCTTCAGAGTGAGCTGAGACTCAGGGCTGGACATTCCCTGTGGGAGGGAAAGCTGCTGCTTCTGGACCCGCAGCTCTTGGAGCAGGGCTGGAGAAGGGGCTTGGGCATGGCCAGGCACTTGAGCACCCCTCTCCTGAGAGGCCCTGGGTGTCGCTGTGCAGGGGAGAGGAGGGGTTTGTGCAGTCTGCTCCTCTAGTCCTGCACATCAGGGATGCTTCCCTGGCTCACACTGCTCTCCAAAGCCAGGAGTCCTCCTGTCACCCCAGTCTGTCAGAGGAGGAATTGAGTTCCTCACCAGCGAGCAAAGGGGGACAAGGAGGGCACAGGGCCAACTGGAGGGAGAGTGATGGGAACAATGGAGGACAGTAATGACATCAAGTGTGGGGACCAGGAGCTAATGAGCAGGGAACATGGATAGATAAGGGAAAAGAAATTGCAGACATCTCAAAGGGGAGAAGAAAAGCAAAGCAAAAAAGATGAGAGATTCCTAGACCTCTGAGATTTCCTCCCTCCCTCTGGTGAGGATTAGGGATTCTCAGTTACTGGCACTGCCTGAGCAAGCTAAAATGTGTCCTAGAGAAGGGGAGAGGCAGGAGGAGAGAACAGACGGGGGCTGGAAGTGGGAGGAGGTGCAGGTTGACGTTGGGACCGTGCTGTGTGTTGGGCAGCACGTGTGGGCACGTCTCACATGCCGTGGAGCTGCACACGGGTATGTGAGTATGCCATGATGTCAGAGAACATACACCACCATATGCAACTGTGAGCATGTTTCTGATGTCAGAGCACCAGCACACGCTTCTCTGCTTGCATAAAGGAGCAAGGAGAGGAAAAATACTTAAATGAGGGCTGGTGAAGCTCCCCAGGAGGGTAACAGATCCCTGCTTATCCGGGAAAGGCTCCCGGCCTGTGCACCCCTTCCCACCTCAGCTGCTGGAAGTGCTTTCAGGGACAGTGAGCTCATTTAAAGGGGCAGCCCTGAAAAATGGCAGCCCTGCCTCCAGCCAAGGCTCTCCTGGAAACAGAGGCAGCCTGTGAAGGAGATTGCTTTGCATCTGCAACCTCCAGCCAAATCTACCCAGAGCCCAACATCTCCCGGCCTCCCAGAGCCAACTGGACCTGCTTGCCTGGGCACAAGCCATGCCTAGATGTTTCCATGTTACCACCTTTGTCCCTCTGCCCACCACTGGGCTGGGAAGAACACGGATTCCTCGGGGCTCAGGCACTTGGCACCCTTGGATGAGGAGGAGAGCGTTGCTGAGGCATTTGCTGCAAGCTTTACTCATGGCATACATTTGCTCCACACCAGGGAGCGGCTGCCTGCTCTGATACAGGCAGTGCACACACCACACACGTCACATTCTACATGCAGACTCCGCTATGCTCACATAGCCTCAAACACTGGCATCCTCTGTTGCTTGCAATGCCGTGAGGAGCTTTTGATTTTCCTTTTTTTTTTTTTTTTTTTTTTTTTCTCCATGTTCAGAAAGGCAAAGGCAGAGCAGAGATTCCCAACGCGGACTTTCCGAGCAGCCCAAGCTCCATGGCAGCACCACAAAGAGACAATGATTTCTCTTCCACCATTGCAAAAACATGAAAGGCTCCCCTGCCCAGCCTGCCACGGCAGCAATGCAGCTGGCATCGCTTCCTTCTCACACTGCTTGCAATTGTCTTACCAGGAATACTGGGCCGGACCTTCCATGCAAGCAGGAGCAGAAAGGAGGGAGCAAACATGCTTCGATTTTCTGCTCCCTGAGCTTGCTGCTTTGGATGGAGGGAAGGAAAGAGATAGGGGAGGAAAGATGGAAGAATGTTTGCCAGGAATCAGCAGGCGAGAGAGAGCTGGGGCTGATTTTGATACAAAGAGTGGCAGAGAAAGAGAGAGAAAGCAGCATCAGGCTCATAGGAAGGTGGCTGGAGTTTTTGGTGCCTTCTGTAAATATAATCTGAGCTATCAGCTACGAATCTAATTATTTCAACCAGAGCTACAGACAGACAGTAATGAAGAAAAAACAGAGGAAGGGAAGAAGAGGGTTGTGTTTGCCGAGAGCAGAGGAGGAGAGAATTCCCATTGATTCCCGTGTGTCTGCCTGCTACAGCATCTTGAAATAATAATTAGAAGGATCAATAAGAAATCATGTGAGGTTTGAAGATAATGAATGAAAGAAGCAGAAGAAGCAAACTGAAATGCCTTTCTCTCAAGCAGGGTAAATTGTTTTTCAGGCAGGGGCTAGCCTCCATTTTAATGCTTTGCAAAAAGATCCAACCATTTTCTAAGCTGGCTTGTGGGTTCTAAATAAGACTGGTCTCTCCATTTAGGGGAGAGAGACACAGCCCAAGGATGGGTCCTGGAGAACACTAATAAAATGAACGTGTGGGAAGAAATGGAGGCAGTGAAATGGGGCAGAATGCACACAGCACGCCAGCGACCAGAGCAGGGTTACGTAATAATCTCGGGGAGCAGGGACGTAGCAGCAGAGCGAGGAAACCACAACTCAATGGAGAGTGGGTGACAGTTTGGGAGCGCTGGCAAGCAACACCGCGAACCCACGAGGCTGCCCAGCGGGCAGCACGCACCATGCCTGCTAAACACAGCCTGACGGGATGCCCTTGGCGCTGCCAGGGCTTCAGGCATCGGCATCGCGAGCGGCGAGCACCTCAGGTGGGGTGTCCAAAATACATCAACGCCCGACGACCACCTTGCGCCAAGCAAGATCCATTTGGCCCCGTTCGGCCCCGGGAAGGCTGCTCCAGTGCCGGGCTCCTACGCTGGGCAGGACCGCGGCAGCCAGCCCGAAGAACGGCAACGCCGACCCGACCGACTCCGACGGCCGACCCGACCCGAGCGACGACGACGGCCAACCGCAGCGACGGCGGTGTCGAGCCCCGGCAGCGGCAGCATCCACCCGGCTGCTCGCGACGCCGCCGAGGTGATGCTGCAGCCGCCAGGAACCCCGCGTTACCCCGACAGCCGCCCGCCCCGTCGCGTCCCGCACCGGGGAGCGCTGCCCGGGGCTGGCCCGTACCTGCTCGTACCAGTCGCGGCTCGAACACGTGCACTCGGGCCACCAGCCCGGGCCGCTCCCGTTCACCTTGGCCGCGCTCTTCCCCGGCGCCGGCGGCGGCGGCTTCAGCGCGGCGGGGTCGCGGGCGGGGGGCCCCAGCTTGGCCTTGCCGCGGGCGGCGGGCGCGGCCCCCCCGGGTGCGGGCAGGGTCTGCGAGCCGTAGCCGCCGTAGCCGTACTGCTCGTGCTGCCACTCGCCGTAGGAGGGGGGGTCCATGCGCCGCAGGGCCGCCATCCGCGTTACCTCGTAGCACTCGGGGCACTTGCAGCAGTGGTGGTGCTTGTGCATCGCTGCCCTCACACCATAGAGCCGGCAGGGAGGGAGGGAGGGAGGCGGCGCGGAGGGGCGGAGGGAGGTAGGGAGGAGGGAGGGAGGGATGCTCAGGGGGCGGCAGCGGCCCCCGCCCCGCGCAAGGCGCGCCTGCCGCCTCTTCGCCCGCTCGGCGCCCCCGGCCCCGTGGGAGGAGGAGGAGGAGGAAGAGGAAGGGAGGGGGATGGTGTTACAGCGCGGTGATCTCCGCGGGGGCGCGCCGCGGCATCGTCCGCAACGCCACTCAGCCCCGGGGCCGCTCCCGGCGCGGGGCGCGGGGCAGCAGCTCCGAAACGCTCCGCTGCATGGGCCGGCTCAGCCCGGTCCGGCTCGGCTCGATGCGGGACCGCGGCACCTGCGGCGGCGCGGAGCATCCCTCGCCCCCCCTCCCACGCAGCGGCCAATCCGCGCCGGCGGAACCTCCGCGCTCCGCCCCGGCGGCGGGGGCGCCGCTCGGCCCCGCGCCCGGCCCCGCTGCCCCCGCGCAGGCGGCATCCAGAAGAGCAGAATCCTGCGCTGCCTCACGCATCACCTTGCGGCTGCCCTCAGCCGTGCCCCGGCGCACCGGGCAGCCCTTGTGCAGCGCCGGCCGCCCCTCCTGCCCTGCGCGGCCGTGGCAGCCCCGCCAGCTTTGGCATTGATGCCAAGAGGGGTTCACTTTGCTCCAGATGTGGTCCGCACTGGAGTAGGAAATAATTTTTCCAGATCTGAACTGGTCGCTAGGCTGGTAACAGCAGCTCTGTTGCATCTCTGTATCAGTTCTCACCTTGCTTTTTTGGAAATGTTACCACATGTGCTCCATCCACTGTCACTGCCCCGTGAGCCACAGGTGCATCGAGGGTGTAGAAACCCCAAGAGCCTTTGCTGGGCCTTCCACCTACTGCCATCAGGGGATGGCAAAAGCAGAGCAGAAATGCCTGCTGGTGCAGCAGGGCAGGGGTGCTGCTCCCAGTGCAGCTCCATTACTATTACACCAGTCCTTCACCTCAAGTGCAGGACTGGAAGAAGTTCAGAAGAGCCATCCAGATAAACTGATGGGCAGAGAGAGAAAAACCATTACAACATCTGACCATTCAGAACCTGAACCTGGCCTCTTAACGCTTAAAGGTTGTAAAAAACACTAGGGTGGACGAAAAACTATTTTAAAGAAATGGTATATAAATATGTAGAAAAGCAATGAAATGTGCACTGGGCTCCCAGAGGATATGGCTAAAAGACATAAGCAGGAGCCACAAGATATGTTGGTGCAACACCTCAATTCATGTTTCAAGGTCTGCAAGGCTCCTCCTGGTCTCCTGCTGCTGGTGTAATATGGCCCTGGGCACGAGGTGGGCTGTGGGAGGAGGAAGTGCAGGATGGCTGGTCAGATAAATGCCCCTGCCCACTCCCTGTTCCTTTAGCTCTTTAAACTGCAGTACAGAATTACTTCTGCACTTCACCTCCGCACACAGAGGTGCTCCTGCAGGGTTTGCTCCCAAGCAGTCAAGTGAAATGGTTGCTTCTGGGTGAAGGGGAGGGGGCAGAAGACACCCCATAATCAGGATTGGCATTGCCCCCAGGTACCATGTTCCCCACTGCACAGTGCAGCACCTGTCCTCTCCAGCACTGCCTGCACTTCACTGTCTCTAGACTGCTCAGATCACCTCAATCACAAGGTGGCTTAATGCCACAGAATGCTGGAGTGGCTCAGACACTGAGATTTCCCTGCTGCAGGCTCAGGACAGTTGCAATGTCCCTGGACAAGCAAGTCTAGAGCACCTGTCCTCACCACGGTGACCTCAAGCAGCCGAGCACAGCAGTGCTGCCGAGCCCTCACGAACAGCTCCACAGGTGAGGCTCACCCCGCTGCTCCCCTGGGCTCTCTCTGCACAGTGATCAGTCCCAGGGGCACTGTGGCACTGACCCAAAGAGATGCACCAAGCCAATGGCTGCACACAAGGCAGTGTTTGCACTGCAGAGCTCAGTGCCAGGACGCTGCAGACCCCAGGAGCCCACTAGGGCAGGGCAGCATGGGATGCCTGCATGCAAAGCAAGCTCGTTCAGAATTAATCAATGAAAAACTGTGTTTGAGTGCATGGCAGGAAAGCGTGAAGTGCTGGCTTTAAGAGAGGACTTTACACTTCAGGTTTTAAGAAATTAGGATTATCTCCACATCTTCTACCTCATCCTCACACCACAGAGCCAGCAGGGAGGGAGGCAGCCGTCCTTGTGCCATCAGATGGGAATGACAGGAGGGACTGAGGCCAGACTGAAGCTGAGATAGAGGATTGCTGCACCAAAGTAGAGCAAAAAGCCCTGAAAAAGGGCAGGTAGCCAGCGTCTCCCCTAGGGGAGCAAAAGGACAAGAATTCCTTGTTGGCTCTCCACCCATTGGCACCTCTGAGATAACTTCATCAGTGAGATGTGCTCAGTACCTGGGCATAGCTGATTACTGCTCCACCCCAGCTGCAAACCTCCTTCCCACTGTGCTTCCCACCCTGGCATGGCATGGTTAGGTTGCAGGGACCCTGCAGTGGCCACCCAGTGAGGCCTGTCCACTGCCATGGCCTCCCCCAAAGTTGTCTTTGACCCAAGGTCAGTCAGGAGCCCCATGTGTGCAAGAGGCTGACTTGGGTGGGAGGAGAGCACCAGGGAACTGCACAAGCAGAGTTTGTCACCCCAGCTGCTCACACCTGCCCTGCCCCAGACACATCCCCTGTCATGCTGTCCTGGGATGGGGGCAAGCAAGGACATGGGCATTCACTCAGGGCGGAAGTGCAGAAGCAAAGGACAAGAGCTGTTAGGGGAAAATGCTTTAATAAGGAGCTGAGTCAACAATAAAGAGAAGAATTTAATTTGATTTTTTTTCCCTCCCATTTTTTTCCCCTTTTTTGGTGCATCCTCCACAAGGAAGGTGTCTGGTCCTCTCTATGCTCGGTCTCTGCAGCCTTCACAGCCATTCATGCAATGGGCATGCCCACATGGGAAACACCCTCACTGCCAGCCCTGAGGGCCAGAATTACAGCCTCCACCCCACAGCACTGCCCCCAGCTCTCTTATCTGTTAGTGCCTCATTGTCAGTTGCAAACAGAGGGGTTTTGAGCCTCAGCTGTCACAGGTCTTTAGAGTCCTTCCTTACCTGCTTGCTTCTCCCCTCCCCAAACCCCATATTTTCCATTTTAGCTGCCATGAGAGTTGTTTTATTCCTGTGCATTTGTAATGAACTGCGTGTGCCACCTGCTAACCCAAATTAAAAAAAGAAAAAAGCAATCCATGGTTGCTGCTGCCGGCTTGCAACGTTCCCTAATGCTGCTGCACAGGACTTTGGATACCTAATCAAGCTTAAGAGGAGGCCACGGCTGGTTGGCCAGGGGCATCCACATTCTGTACTTCTCCAGCTTGTTTTAGTGAGTAGTGGCATTTTGGGAACTGGGGGTGGCTTTGTTGGGAGACCAAGTGGAGTGGGCATCTGCACTGGGAGCCCAGCCTGTGTCTGGCAGGGCAGGCACAGTGCCCAGCACTTTGAGGCAGCTGTGGGCATCTTGCTGCTGTAATGTGAGCTTTGAGCAGGGCTAAAGGAGATGAGAGCTGATTTCCAGGCAGGTGCCTTCATGGAGGGAAGCCATTCAAGAGCTCTCTCATTCTCTACCCTCTTCCTACCGGCATTCCCCCCGTCTTATTTAAATTCAGCTTTGGCAGCTGCTCTTTTTACAGGTGCTAATTTCAGCAAAGTGTCAAGAAATCCCCGGAGCTGATGCTATTTACAAGGCACGGAGATGGCACAGAGCTAGGTTTTATCTGGTGTCACCGGCATTTCAGCCCCTGCTGCCGCTTCCTTCCTCTCGCACGAAATCCTGCGGGAAGAGGAAGGCAAGTGTGAGGCACCAGGCACTGAGGGTTTGCTGTACCTACAGCCCTGCTAGGATGGGGGATGTCTGCTGTACCTACAGCCCTGCTAGGAGCAGGGATGGGAGGCAGGGGCAGGCTGCAGGCAACCAGTTCCTTGCAGAAACAGCAGTCACATGAGGGCTGGACTGTCATCCAAGAGGAGCTGGATCCTGCCAGGGGAACCTAAGCCACAGGTTTGCTCTGAGCCTGGGTGCAGTCAGGGAGGTTTTACAATGCTCAGGAGGAAGGGGAGGACAGTTTTGCATGGGGGAGGTACCTTTCTCCATCAAAATCCCCTGCAAAAAGACACCCAACACATGCAGCCCAGGGAGGCAGCAGGGAAATATATCTGGGTGGGCAGGCTAGGAGGAGATGAGCAGCAAAGAGAAGGACCAGCTGAACTTGGCTCAGTCTGACAGTCAGTTCCTTAGCACTAACACAGACCCCCCCAGCAGGAATTTGCCATTTGCTGGGTCTGGGGCTTCTCAATTGGAACTTGAAGAGGAGCTCTGCAGAGCTGGCTGCACAGCTACTGTGGGCAAATAGGGCTGGAGGCTCCTGTGAGCACTGGAGGGTTTGTGCAGTCACAGCTGGGTGGGAAGGGGCAGGATAAGAACCATCTCACTCCATGGCTGTTCCTTCCTGCCACCAGCAGCAATTCACGCTGGGAAAAGTGCAGCTGGGATAATAATAACCAGGCATACCAAGGGACCAATAGCTCTCAGCACTCTCAGGGCAGATGCCCAACAAATTATTCTCCTCCAGGGCAAAACCATTTTTATTCTATTAATGATCCCTGATACATTGCCCAGTTGCTGCATCCTTGCTGCGGCAGCAATGGCACAAGAGTCTTTATTAGACACCATTGGCTGGTTGCTGCAACTCACATCGTGGACAACTAAATGTCTTCCATGGCTGTCTGGGGGAGGGGAGAGGAGTGATGGAGACCTGAAGCAGGTCCTTACAGAAGGGCTCAGGCTCCCTGCCTGTAAAGGAGAGCCTGGAGGCGTTATTTAATAACAATCAAATGCAGCAGGCTGTATGGAATTCCTGACAGCCTCACAATGCCCACAGCTGCTCTCCCCATCCCTGGCAGGGATGCTCCTGCCCTGAGTTCGAGCACTGGAGGCATGGGCTGGCTGTGGCTGCCTTGATGCACTTCTCTCTGCAGAGGGGGGAGCCTTGCTGCTGCAAGGGCACGGCAATTCCAGCACTGTGCCAACTACCCACAGCCTGTGTGTGCCCACTCCTGTGTGTGCCTCGCTTCCTTTGGAAAATGACAGAGCAGAGGGAAGGTTTGACACTGTGACCAGGGCACAACTTCACCACTCCACACCAGCGTCACAGCAAGGTGTTTTGAAATCTCACTGCCTTTAAGAGAATCGGTTCCTATTTTTTTGGTCCTGTACCTTGATGTCTGGCTTGTGCCTAGCGTGACACCACCAGAAATCCTGTTTCCCTGCACCCTTCACTAGTCCCAAGCCGTCCCTGGGTTTGGTCACATACATCAGCCTTGGTGGGAGCCAAACACACCCCACCTGGGCTGTACAAGCCTGTGAAGATCTCCTGGCTATCTCTGCCTAAGCTGAAATGACCTTGGGGCCACAAAGCCCCACAGGCTGACTCTCAGGGCTCCTCACAGGACCCATCCCGGCAGGGACAGGCACTCTCCTCGGAGCGGGTCAGCACCCGGCTCTGAAAGGGAGGCAGGGCTCAGCAGCACTCTGCCCACACCGGGCAGCACAACCCTGCCCAGCTGGACCTTTTCCCCATCCAAGGCCCAGAGATGTCCCTTCCTCCATTATTCCCACCCTGCCTGGGGAACAAGAAGGGGAACTCCGTGGGGAACACGCATTCCCCCTTTCCCCTGGCCAGCCCTGCTCCAATCTGCCCCTTCCAGATGGAGCAAAGATTCTGCACCTCCCACCGCCCACAGCCAGTGACTCACAGGGATGCTGCTGCCTCATCGGGGCAGTGCTGCCCCAGAACACACTTCCCGGCAGGGAAACCTGCCCAGCCGGGGGAGACAAACCAGTGTTGCTGTCCCCTGCAGCCACGGGCACCCGCGGTGCGCGGGAGGTGCGCGCCTGGTGGCCCGGCGCTGCCCCTTTAAGGGAGGAAGAGCCGCTCGGAATTTGTGAATGGCTGTCCCCGCCCCCGCCGCGCGCGCCGCCCGGCCGGCCAATCAGCGCGCGTGCCTCAGGCTCGCGGCCCGCGCACGGGACCCTCTTAAAGGCGCACTGCCGCCAACCGCCCGTCCCCACACGGCCGCTTCGGAAGCCCCGAGGTGACCTTCACAGCGGGATGAGGAGCCGCTCCTGAGGACAGGCACACCCGTGCCTTCCTCAAGAGCGACACGCCAGCAACACAAGCCCTGGAGGGTGGTGGCGCTGAGGGTGATGTGCCAGCTTCCCTCACGCTGGCTGCAGGGCTCGGACAGGGACGGCCAGGCCGCAGGGACCAGACATCCACACTGGCCAGAGCACACGGCTGGGCTGAGTTCCCCCCAAGGCCATGGGCTGCCAAGCCATGGTGTGAGGGAGAGCCGGCAGCTGGGAGAGCTGTTTCATCACCACGCTCCTGTCCTAGGCCAGACCAGGAATGCAAGAGCGCTCCCACAGCAGCACTAAAGCTTACAAAATCTTCCTGCAGAAACACCCCACGAGACTCAGCTGTGCAAAATCTACCACTGCACAGAGGGGAAACAGCTGTGCAGGATGGGCCAAGGGGGAGGGAATGAACAGCGCAACCGTGGATTGCAATAAGCCCAGCTCCAGCTCCAGCCTGGCCTCCCCTGCACCGCAGTGCAGTGCCCTCTCCTTGCTCTGCCACTGCTCCTCCCTCAGGCTGCTCTAGGCCAGGCTGTGAAATGATCTGGTCTAAAAATACCCCTTCAAAGGGGGGGACAGCCTGGCAGGATGCTGCCGTGTTTCCTGGACGCGTGCAGGTGGGAAGCTGGTGGTGAGGCTGCGGAAGCAGTGTTGGCCAGGCAGAATGGTCTCCATGCCAGTGCTTTGGGCACAGACATTGGTGTACCTGAGCAGTGCCAGCCCCTACAGCTATCCAGGCCACAGACTGCAGGAGGCCTTTGCCTCAGCCTCAGTACTTTGAATAATTTTTAGGTGCCATGGTAGCGAGACTCCTACAAGGTGCTTTGTACCTGCAGGCTGCAGGGCTCTGGCAGGAGCTGCCCTGGGGTGGATCCTTGCTTCGTGCAACAGGGCAGAGACCGGCTTGAAATGCCACCACTGCTGCAGCCACGCATGGTTTAACCCTCCCAGAGCAGGCAGAGCAAGGCAAGAGGAGCCAGCACACAGCAGAGAACACCTTTCCAAGGGCTCACGCTTGGATTCACAAGAGGGATGATTTCCAAACCCACGCTCATTTACTGTCCTCCCCCTACACTTCCCCTAGCTCCTACCAATGCTGAGGATAATACATCTCTCAGCTAGCTTGATACTGATCCTCCAAATCCTAAAGACCATAAACCTTCATGAGCAGTTATTGTGGCTGCTTTATTTATAACAGTGCCAGTACTGCCTCTGCCACCAGAATCCTGATCTCTGTCCAGCCTGATGCTATTAAGATGCAGTGGCGTTCCCCCAGCTCCAGCACTCCAGATAGAAAGCAGCTGGCCTGCCAGGCTCTGCCTTCAAGCTTGGTTTGTTTCTTTAAAAATGGCGAGAAGAGCTCGTTTGTTTCACAGAAAGGCACCTGGGGGATTTGTCCTCACCCTCCTGAGGTGCTGGGCTGGCTGTGAGAGGGAGTGCAATGTGGAGGGGTGGAGGAGAGGGTGGTGCATCCCATGCTCTGGCTCCTGTTTCCTAGCCCCTGGTGGTCTGTGCTACAGGAGACAGGCTCCAGTGCTTTGCTTTGGTTGCAGCAGGAATATGGTCAATCACCTGACAAGGCAGAGCAGGGATGGAGGAACCTGGGTGCTGCTGTGTGGACCCTGCATCAGCACATTTGGGAAACTTGATGAGCAGGGCAGACAGAGACCCGGCAGAGGCAGTGCAGCAGCTCACTGAGCTCCTGGCCAAGACACCAGGGCCTGGCCCCTGATCTGTCCTCATGTTGCTGGAGATGCCTGTGAATGGTCTTGGTTCTTGATTTCAGAGCTACACATGGAACCCCTGAGTGTGAATCTCATCAGTGTGCAAGTTCTCCAGCAGCTGTACTCCCTTGGGGACAGGCAGACAGACACTACATGGAGGCAAAGCTGAATCACTGATCTGGAGGGAGGATGGATGGATGGATGGACTCCAAGCCTGTCTGGATGGCTCTGAAGCATGGCTCTCTGTTGGACACTCCCCAGAGCCCCCTCTCACTGTTCCCTTTCTGCTATGGCGTGGGGAGAGTTGCATGCACTCACACCATCAAAATACCTTCAAAACAGTGACAATGACTTGGGTGAATGAAGACACCACATCCATCAATCTTTTCCTATGCTGCACAGCCAGAAACACCTTGTGTCTGCAAGGATCTTCCTTTTGCTGCTGGTTTTAGACAAAAAGTCCTCAAGTAGAGTAGGAATAAGTGACCATGAGATTTTGGTTTGACAGTCTGGTGGCTCTACTGACTTCTTCATCCTTTACTGAAGCTGGATATTGAGCTGGGAGAACTGAAGTCTAAGCATGTCCATCTATGCAGTAGGAATAGCAAGAGTCTCTAGTAAAGCTGAGGCCATTCAACCCCAAAATGTCCACTGAAGTGACAGCTCTTACTGACACAGCCCCTGCTGACCCCCTCCTTGAGCAGCAGCATCCCTGGGACACAGGCTGCCCAGCTGGGTGTCCCTGCTGTCCAGGGCTGACGTGTGGTTCAGTCTGTGTGTGTTACTACAGACAGACACCCTCTTGAGTTCAGCACTTTGGCTTTTGAGCCTGTGTCTGCAGTGTCAAAACACAAAATCGCTGGAGAGCATCTGAATGCCCTGAAGCGACCTCTGGGCACCAAGTGGCTCAAGTGACACTGGGCAGCAGCCTCTGGGCTGGGGGCTGCTGCTTTTCTTCTCTGCTTCTCCTAAAATAAACATGCTCTCCCTTTTGCATGGGGATGCAATGGGGAGGGGAGAGTTCCCCCTCCCCAGGAGCTGGTTGCTTCTCTGGTCCCATTGCTTGAGCATTAGCCACTTCCTGGGGTTTTGGGGTTGCAGGGCCGATGCTGATGGGCACAGGCTGAGATAAAGCAGTGGCCTGGTAAAGGCTGGCCTGCAGCAATGGCTTCAGCTGCCTGCCCAGTCAGCCCACAGAGAGGGCAGGGGGTGGTGGGGACAGCAGGGCACGTGCAACCAAGCAACCTGACAGGGGCTTCTTGCTGGGGCTGCATTCACTGTCAGACATTCGCCCACACCAGAGATCTGCTTCATTTCCCTGACGCTCCACGCAACAGCAAACAGCTCCTTGGTGCTTCCCCTCTCCTGTATCTCACAGAGAAAATGGAGAGCGGTGAGGCTGCAGCCAAGCCAGAGGAGCAGGGAGCTCACAGCCGGCATCTCTGCAGCTGCAGCATCTGCCACACACCCATCCCATCCTGACCCGCTGCTCCTGGCAGGCAAAGGTGCACAGCACGGGCACGCCCTTCGGTCTGGCCAAAGGCACACTGGGAAATAGGAAAAAACACTTGAGAGAAGGACGGGAGAAGCAGACAGCCGGTCGCCAGGGTGGCGGCACAGCTTGCCTTTCTCTGCCGAATGCCCCAGGGAGCTCCATGGACCTGTCTGGCATTTGAGCCGTGGGTTACGGGGCAGGCGGATGCATCTTCTTCCGCAGCAGGTGCAGCAGAGAGGGCTCCCAACACCCTGACAGGGCGTTTCTGCCGGAGCTGTGTCCTCCCTGGGACACAGGGAGGGGGACCGGGGCATCTGTGGCCTCAGCCCCGCAGGGCTGAAGCGCAGACTGCCCCTCCCGCTGCTCAGAGGCTCCGCACACGGCGGAGCCTGCCGGAGCAGCAGTGACCCCTGCCAGCGAGCTCTCCTGTTCACCGGTGATCGCAGAGCACGCACGGAATGCCTGTCCTCTGAAGCAGCCTCGCTCGGCTCTCCATCATATCAGGAGCTGCTGTTGCTCCGTGTCAGCTGTCAGGCTGAGCCGGGCAGAGCCGTGCGCTGGCAGCACGGCCAGGAACGCCTCGGCAGGCGGGAGGGATGCTCGGGCAGGCGGGGGCGGAGGCGCAGGGGCGGCCCCGCACTGGCGCGGTGACAGGGATGGAGTCACAGTGGCTGCAGAGCCGCGCTGGGGAGCCGGAGAGGGTGGCAGGGGAAGAGCAGCGCTTCCTCGCAGGCGCAAAGCTGCGCTCATCAGCGGCATTGTTCCTCTTTCATTTATCTTTACAGCTGGCTGCTCCCTGCACAGAGGATGAAAACGGCGTTTACCGAGAGCAGCAGCCTCCTTGGCAGCCTGGGAGCGCAGGCGGGTGACACCGGCCACAGGAGCATCCTCCTGATCTTCCCGCAGCACATGAGCACTGAGCAGCCCTGCTGAGGCAACCACAGGGCTCGGGAAAAGGTTGAAATGAAGGATTCAGTAAATAAAACCCCACAAGCCCGAGAACCCAGGCAGGGTTTTGCATCTATTAGCCTCAACAGGGCTTTTTATCTGGCAAATTCCCTTTGCTCTTGCCCCGTTGGGAGCTGAATATCCACTTTGCCATGGAGAGATGGCTTCAGCCCACTAAGCCTCAACAGGAAGCACATGTTGTTGCTGTATTTACCAGCACCTCTTCCTTTGTAGCAGCCATTTGCACGCTGCAGGGCTCTTCAGAGCACACCCATATCCTTGGCAGCAGGCAAAAATTTCCTGTTCCTGTTAGCATTTGTGTGGAGATTTGACATGCATCTTCCTGGCTGAAGCAGGTCATGGTAGCTTTTGCTCTGTTAACATTGCCGTGGAGAGCTGCGGGCAGGGGAGAGGACAAAGCCAGGGCAACGGAAAACTTATTTACATTGATGGATGCAGTAAGAGAATTGCACTTACTTCAGGGAGGAAAAGCCAGTTCATTGTGTTGCCTTTCTTCAGTGGCAGGATGTCCACTAGAGCTCTCATTCCTGGGCTGATGGCACCAGGGTGGCAGCTGGTGCTCCCCTGCCCTAGCATTAACTATCATTAACTTGTAAAAGCTTCCCTGGTTCTTCCAGATGCAATTTGCCAGCTCAGGTATTTTTCTGAAACCTGTTTTGGAAATGCCTGTGGCATAAAAAGCACACACTGAAGGCTGAAAAGCAGTAAGTCCCCATGGAGCAGGGCAGGAGCTGGGTGTGTAGGTGTTGTGCAGCCCTGGTGCTCTCCTGCATGCTGTTGCTGCTGAGAACTGACACGGGATGTGATGCTGGCAGGAGCTGAGGTGTCCTCAGTGCCTTCATGCAGGAGTGAAGGAGGACAAACAGGGCCTGTGCTGTGCTCCAGCAGCACAGCCTGTCCCAGGCACCTGATCCTGTCTCCTGGGGGACTGCTGGAAATGCTTCCCTCTGTCAGGGCAAGGCCTGCATTCAGCAGTGAAGGTGACATCCTGGGAAAGGCTCACCACTGTGATGAAGAACCCTGATCCCAGCACAGGGGCTGCTGCAGAGGAGCTCTGCTCGAGCCTGCAGCTCTCCAGCACTGCTTGGCTCCGGCTTTCAGGAAAGCTGCTGGGTTTCTGCAGAAAGCCAAGTTTCAGGCAGGACTACAGGCATGGCAATACCTGGAACTGAACACTACCATCTTCACAGCTTTTCACCTCCAACTCTCTGCTCTGCCTGCAGCCATGCTGTGAAATGACCATCCTCTGGGATGAAGGAGGCTGCAGATGAGAGCCCTGCCAGAGCACAGTGCTCCAGAGTCCCAGTCTGCCCACCCAGGTCCCCACTGTTCCTCTGTCTCAGGGCAGTGACCCCCTGCTCAGGGCTGGCAGCTGCAGCCCCTGCAAATGGGTGACCCCTAAAGCTCCAGCACCTGGCACCAAGGACTGGCCCCATGCTGACACAGGCTAGGAAAGAAGGAGGCTGAAAAGAATGACAGGAATTATTTCAGGTCTGGAACAACCTGCCTCAACAGCGAGCGAGTGAAGAAGCCAATCTGTTTAGTTTATCTAAGGGAAAGTTGAGAGGGAACTTAGATGCATCTATAAATACCTACATGTTGGGAACATTCTGATTGCCAAGGTCCTTCATCCTAGCAAACAAAGGCAGCAAAATTTCCTGGTGCTGGGAGCTAAACCAAGAGAAATACAGGCTAACAGTAAAATACAGATTTTTAATGTGAAGGATAAATAATCATCAGGCCAGCCAGGCCAGGGACAGAGCAGATTCCCCATTGCATGAAGCCTTAAAATCAAAACTAGGTGTCTGCTGCTAAAGGAGACGTTGCAACTCAGCCAGACATTTGGGGCTGGATGCAAGAGCTGCTGTACTTCATGGCCTGGGACAGTTAGGAGGAAAATCCCTTAAAATCACAACAGAATCTGTTCCCAATTGCTCAGGCTCTCACCCCCTCATGGGTTTTGCCCTGTGACTCCCTTGTGGTGGTGTTTCCCACCCACTGGCAAATGGAAATCAGCAGCCAAACTCATCTTCTTGTCATACTCAGAAAACCACTGTCTCGCCCTTCAAAAACTGCTAAAGATATGGTGAATGATTGAAAATGTAGAGAGAAACAAGAGAAAAGGAGAAATTAAACAGTAAGAGAAAAAAATGGGGTGTTACCCATTTTATTGCAGTCCAGAAAAAGAAGGGAAACATTTAAAAAAGGACAGAAGAGAGGCAGTGCAATTTTTGTATTTAAAATACTTTGGAAGAATACTTAGACTTAGCAAACAAGCATTATATCAAACTTTGCCAAGAAAAACAACATTTTCATATAATTTTAAATCTGTGGTGAGCTCCATTCTTCCTGGCCACTTCATCCTTCCCAAAAGTGCATTTTGCCCTTCACTCATCCCTAAAGCTCCCCTCAAAAGCGTAGCCCAAAGGATTTTCTTGCACCAGGTGGAGGCTGAGCTTTACGATGCACATCCAAATAAATGGTGTTTCCAAGTAAATAAGACAGCAGAGAAAAGCTCCCGGGAAGCTGAGGAACGGACCTGCCATTTAAGAGCTCAGAGAAAAAAATATGGAAATCTGCAACGTGGGAGCGTGCCAGCACTGGGGGCGAGAGGGACGGGCCTGGGAGGATTTCCAGCTCCAGGCAGCCTGGTTATTCCTGCGCCACATCCACCTGCCCTCCGAGCCCTGAGGGCTGACACGGGGCCACAAGTGCAAAGGCAAGGGGATGATTTCAGTGCTGTCCAGCCCCTGGCACAAGTGACCGCTCGATTTTGTGGTGTGAGCATCAGCAGAACAGCCAGGAGGACACACTGCCAGCCCCAGGGGAGGGACGCGCCAGCCCCGCGGTGCTGAGAGCCCGTGGCTCCGGCGCTGTCCCCTCAGTGCCAGCCGCTGGCAGGGCTGGCAGGGCGGGAGGTGGCGTGGGGCCCACGGAGGCTCACCTGGGGCAGGGTGCTGTGAGAGCTGAGCACCAGGCTGCAGACACTGGCTGGTGCCTCTGTCCGCCGTGCTGTCACCCTCACCAGCCGTGGCGCTGTCCCCGCAGCGCTGTCCCCAGCTGCCGTGGCGAGCCTCTGCTCACGGTCCCAGGAGCAGCCCTGAAACGAGACAAGTGGGGGACATGTGGGTAGGGCAGGCCAGCTGCCTCCAGGCTCTCCACTGCTTCTGGAAGGGCCAAAAGGAGCTTTTCCCCATGCAGGGAGAATGGTGGCTTTGACGGGGATCCCATCTCTCACGTCAGCCTGCCTGGCACTGGCCCAGGGCCAGCAGGGTCACTGCAAGCAATGGTGGAGGTTTGCTGGCCCCAGACTCTGGGACTGTGCCATTGCTGGGCTGCATTTCACGTTTCAGCACACAAGACATCTCAAAAACTTTTTTTTTTTGAGAAGGGAGGAGGGATTTGATGGTGTCAGTGGCTTGGGCTGTGTTCAGTGCCAGGAAGCCCTGAGACTGGATGCTTTTTTCATCCCCCTTACAGACAGGGCACAGTGGAAGGAGCAGGGGCACTGCTCACACCAGCTCTGCAAGACCCACAGTTTGCTTCCCTGCTTGTTTCCACATTGATTTTTCAATGTCCTTGTTCAGTCTTGGGGATTCATAGACTGGTCTGGCCACAGAGACTGGTGGCTACTGCCAGCAGAGTTCACTCTTGGGTGGATCAAGGCGACAGGACACCCAAAAAACCAAAGCAGGATCCCACTGCTTATGGCATAACAGCACTAAAGATTTGCTCTTAAACACATAGTAGAGTTGCAGGTTTGACTTTAACTAGAGGGACTGGCAATGTGAAGGTGGTCAAGAAAAAAGGGGACTAAAGCAGCTCCTGAGTCAGAGGAACAAAAATATCTCCTGCAGTGATTGTGGGCTGTTTTGTCCTTTTTCTTGATCCCCAAACTCCTTTAAAGTGTTCTTCCTTAGATTATATCATTCAGCTCCATCTTCCCTGTGTGACACTTAAATTTGGAGTACCCCCAGGTAAATGATGGGAAGCCAGTTCAATCTCTGAGACAGAAAATGGTGTTTACTTGATAGGGTTATTTTGAAAGGAGAAATCCATGAATTTTTGCATTTCTGCACTAGATTAGGGGGATCCTATAGCATCCCATGGCAGGGCAGTCAGTGGGGGATGGAGGCAGTAAGTGGGGGATGGAAAGAAGGCCTGCAAAGACACAAGGCAATTTTATTTACCTTGGTGCCTTTGAGATAACTGAGACCCTACTGCTCAATTCCTGCCTTTCCACCTGGTGCTGTATCTTTTAGAATGCTGTTGAAAATTGAAGAGAATGCAAATAAGAGAGACACAAGTTATCTGAGAGCTGGGAAAAAATCCTGAAAAGGGAAACTTGAAAGACTCAACCTACTTCACTTATCAAAAGTGGTTGGATCAGAGAGCTGAAACACCTCCATGGGAGACAGTGTCAGACAGGAGCAAATAATCCAGCTGCAACTGCAGAGCAGGAGCCAGTGCTAGAGCTGTTCACATTACGAGTAATTCAATTAACACTTGTGAACCAGAGAGGTTGCCTCATTAATGAGACAGGCTATCACAGAGAATGTGTGGGAACAGCCTGGATGTGAGCTGGGCAGGCTCTGGTGCCCCTCGAGTCCCTCTCAGCACAGGAGTGTTCAGGGTCTGGCCCTGCAGCACCACGAGGGTGGCTCTTACCTCAGGCAGGTTTTGGGGCTCTCTGGGTGTGGCTGTGGAGCTGGGCTCGCTGGCCCCAAGCTTCTCCCTGGCTGTGCCGTGACGTGTGTCCAGGCTCGGAGACTGCTCGGGTGCAGAGCGCAGCGTGAAATCGTAGAATTCATGGATATCTGCAAAACAGCAGGAGAAACATCCTCAGGACCAGGGGGCAGCCTGATGCCTGACAGCAGCCTCTGTGGCATGCAGCACCTGTGACCTCCACTCTGCCCCCAGGGTCTGAGCCTCTGTGAGAGGCTGGCACCCTGGGAGAGGGCTCTGTTGGCCTCTGTGCTTGCTGCGTTGCCCACCACAGCCCCTCTGCAAGGTAGGAGGTGTAGTGGGGTGCCTGGCTCACTGTGCAGTGCCCATGGCTCTGGAAGGCATGGGATTGTCCACAGAGCAGTGACCACACACTCCACAGGGACTAAGAGCAAACTCTGCTCTGCAGCATCAATCCAACACCCACCCTGTCCTGCTCTTCTCCAGGCTGTGCCAGCCTCAGGCATGGTCCCCTGTCCCTGCTGCTCTGACAAGCCTCCTGCACCAGGCAGCCCCTGCCTGCCTGCCCTGGCACTGATGGGCTCTTCCCTCCTCATCACAGCTCCCCACCACCCTGTGGAGGGGCTCCCTTCCCAAGGGGAAGCCACAGGGCACTCAGTGCACAAGCTCTAAAGCTGATGACTACAGCTCTGTTAACCCCAGCTCCCTCCCTGATATCTCCCCTCTTCCCACCTGCACACTGCCACAACAGGTATCAAGCACCCCATTCTGGGCTCCAAGGACCTGAGTCTGCTGCTGTAAACCACAGTGGCTCTAGAGAGAGGCATGAAAATGGGGTATGCCAGCCCTCACTGCTCCAGAGACAGTTATGGGGTGAGACTGGGACCTGAGAGCAGCTGTCCAGGTATAGCTCCAGAGGGGCTCTCGGAGCCCAGACCCTCTCCTAGCCCAGCCAGGCAGATTTTACCCTCTCCAGGTCACACACAGGGGATTCCAGGGAGCAGAAGGGCTGCAGTGGGTTCTTCTCCTCCCTAAGGAAGCTCCCACTGCTGCACACAGGCAGCTGCTGGTCCTTGGCAGCCCCTAGTTATCTCCTGAGCCAGCACCTCCAGAGTGGTCAACATATCCACCGCAGAAGTGTTTAATTTGAAAAAGGAAACTACATTCAAAACTGAGAACCTGTTTTTATGAAGAAACTGAAAGGGGTAACAAAAACTCATGGGAGGCTCTGAGCCTATTTAGAGAGACTCACTGGGACATGAGAACAGACATGAAGTGTCTGGCTGGAGGACACTGTAAAGGCAAAAGGGAGGAAAGCAAGGCTTGACTGCAGAGGAAAAGAGGCTATTGAAAATGAGAAGACATTAATCTAAACTGCTGAAGCTGCATCTAAATGAGAAAACCAGAATGGATGGTAAATGGCTGACAGGTTAAAGGTAAAGCTCCAAGAGGTTGGCCAAAAGAGTTTGGTAAACGCCTTCCAAAAGCCATAAAAAAAAGTCATAAATCCCTTCAAGCACCTGGGAAACAGGAAGCCTGGCAGAGCCTGCAGGGCCAAAAAGTCAAGGCAGCGTAAATGAGCACTTGAAGCAGGAAAAGACACAGCAGGAACCTGAGATTATTTTCTGTACCTGCATCTGCTGTGGAGGAAGCTGGAGAGCTCCACTTCTGTGAGCGACTCGAGGGGCAAGCTGTGGCTCTCAGCTTGAGGGGGATGTGGCCATTCCCATGGCACTCCCTGGGAGCTCATGGATGAAGCACCTGCATTTGCCCTCCAGTCTGTGATTTCTCACCTGAAACTATGCCACACCATGGCATCACGAGGTATTAAACACCCACGTCACAAAGATTTCAACAGGAAATCTGGTGAGCATTGGCTGTGTAAGCAGGGACATGCTGGCCACTGCCTGAGGCTGGTCCCTGGCTGCAGCAGGATGCTCTGCCTAAGCAGGGACACAGCAGCTGGAAATTTGTCTTACAGGTTCATCAGTGAAGGCCTGAGAGAGGAGGGTCTGCGAAGCAGTGATAAGATCAAGTGGGGAGGGAGGGTCTGCTGTTCTTAGTGCCGAAAAATACTGAGACCAGCTTGACCAAACTGTCAGACCCCACCACGAGGACAGGCAAGACATGCTCCCTGACTGGAGCTGGGAGCAGCAACAATGTGCATCTGATATGGAAGTGAGAGTCAGGAGTGGTGAGAAGAAGAAATGAAAGAGCTGCTCGCACCTTTTTCAGCACAAAGCATATTTTGCTGACTAATAATCTAAAAATGCACATGACTGACAGTCAATCACGTTACACTATAAAAGGCCAGTCACACTTTTGCACAGTGAGGATTTCTATCATACCTCCCTAAGGTGTGTGAAGATCTTTCTCTTGGGTGGGGACACCCCTCAAGGTCACTCCTCAAGGCTGAGTCAAAGAGATTTGCCCTTGGTCATTGGTATGGACGAGTGACATCAATCTCTACTTAGTAGTTGTTTAGCTAGCTTTAATATAATTGCTTTAATATTCCTTCAAAACCAGTGCATTACACTAGTAGTTATAGCTGTTCATATTGTTTGTAAATAATTCTGATTAAGCTCTTTTTTTTTCTCTAATCCTTATCATTATTGTAATAAATTTAAACACTTAATTTCATATATTTATATAAATACATTAGGTGTATTATCCTTAATCCTGTGGTACAAAGTTGTATAAAGGTTCAATTACCCCTATATAATCCTTCAGACATCTACCATTGACAAAGTCTGGGGCTAAATTTGATCCAGCTGCACCCAGGCTCCCTTCTGAGGATGAGTTTAGAAAGGAAGTGTGTCCTTTCTTCACCTTGTGACTCAACAGGAGGGTTTTTATAATAAAGTTTGTCTGAAGCTCCCACTCTGCCCATGACACCAGGGCTGCTTTCACAGAGCAGGGCTGCACAGCCAGGCACAATTCCCCATCCTCTCTCCCAGTGCTTAACCACGTGCCCAAGCACTGCAGCAGCACATCCCTGATGCAGATGGGATGAGAGCAGCTTCAACCCCCATCTTGCAGCTCCCAGGGGCTGCCTGGTCTGCTGACCTCCCAGCTGTAGGGGCAAAGCTGATAGAAATCTCACTCACTGGCAGACCAGCTGCAGGCTCTGTGGCTGCCCCTGTGCAGGGAGCACCGTGCCACTGCCTGGCATCAGTGCCACTTTTGGAGCCACTGTTTTGTGCCGCCAGTTCTGTCCTGTGCTCTGGGAGACATGTGGCATCTGGCAGCGATGGGAGGAGTGGGAGTCCCCAGATGTACCCACTACACCTGAGGCACCCCTTCTACAGCCCCCCAGCTGCTGGCAGCCCCTGAAACCCTCCCAAACCAGACAGGAGCTCGTAGCAAGCACTCACTTCACAGCCAGAGAAACTGGACTTTGTTTTTATGCTAAAACATCTCTCCCTCTGGTTATAAAAATAATAATTGCGTAACAGGATAGCAGCAGCTTCTGGCTGCACGGATTACGCTGGGAACACACAAAACTTTGCAAGAATGAAAACAGGATTTGAACGGCCCCATTGTGGGGGTGTGCTGCTGCCGGCATCCCCGTTTGTCACCCATCTGCTGCAGGAACACAGCCTTGGGCAGCCCAGCTGGCAAGGAGCCTGAAGGGCAGGAAACTTGTCCCCTGAAGCAGCCACTCTCCACCTCCAAAACCCTCAGCCCAGTTTAGGTGCTTGCCAGAAGAGAGAATTGTTGCTGGCACCAGGGATTAGAGGAGTTTCAGGATTGGTGGACAGGGTTCAGTCAGCAAAGGACAGAAGTACATTTCAGGACACATGCACATGGCTTTAAGATAACTTAAATATATGCTGGTTTCTCTCATTTCTTATGAGCATCACAAATTGCACACAAGTCTGCCTCACCTGTGCACTTTAAGAGCAGCACTACCAGAAAAGCCTCCATAACAGGACCTTGTGGTAGCAAAAGATGAAGCTGCATGTTCTGTCTTACAGCCCAGTTTCTGTCTGATGACATACAAATCCATTCTGGATCTAATAAGGAAAAGTAACTCAAGATTTACAGAGACTAGAATTTTTCGAACCATTTTTTCCTGGGGTTAACACATCAAATAAATGTCATTAAATATTTCTATAGCACCAGCACCTGTGCATTAAAGCAGTGCCCTTGTGCCAGCCAGCACATGCACTTCCAGAAAATTACATTTCTTCCCCAATGCTTGCACTGTCACCAGCTGCAGCACCACAGATTTACCCCGAGCAGAAACCCCAGCCTTGCAGCAGACCCCCAGCCATGGCCCCACTGCCTTTCACAGCCATGGCTGCCACAGCAGGTCTTTTCCAAGCAAGCTGCAAGTTTCCATCCTTGCTATGGGCAAATCTGCAAGAGGAGGAGTCCTCAGGGTTGGGAAGCCTCCAGATTCCTCCAGTTTTCCACGCTGGCTCCTGCAGCCACCCGGTGAAGCCATTACACCATCCCCAGCTGTGCTGTTAGCAAGCTGGTCTTGCTGGGGTTTTGCAGCCAGGGAAGCAGAGCCTGCCTCTTCTTCTGCCTTCACCACATCAAGATGCTCACGAGGAATCTTTTGTGAGGTGAAAGGAGCTGCAGGGGATGACTGGGGGCCCAAGCAGCTGACAGGACCTACAGAGGTCTGCACTGGCCGGTGCTCAGGCACAGGAGAGAAGCTGAGTCCCAGAGGATTTTTGGGAGGAGTTCAGTCCCTTGGGCTGCTGGCACTTGGGACAGCTGGACACACACAAACCCTGCCTGTCCAGCTTCTCCCACTGCAAAGGGCACAACGGCCCCTTTCAGCCCCAGCTCTGGGAAGGAAAGGTCAGGGAGCTGCTCTCCCCAGCAGCACAAGAGACCAAGCATGTCCCTGAGGGGCTCCACCGAGCAAAGGGAAAGCGGGGTCACCATCGCCCCAAGCCGGGCTCCTGGAGCACCCCTTTGCTGGGCTGTTTCCTTGCAAGTCACGCACTTGGCTCCAGAGCCTCAGACACGGAGAGAGGGGCCAGGAGAAGGGAGCCAGCACAGCCTGTTTTCCCTCTGCACAGCCAAGGAATTTCTTTTGTGCGGAGCAGGGTTTGGCACATTCCAGCGCAGAGCAGCTCCCGCAGCGCTGTGCCGTGCCGAGCCAGCCGTGGCACCCGCCGGGACAGGAGCTGCCCTGGCACGGGCAGCGTGCCCCCGGCACAGGCAGCTCCAGGGACAGGGAGGTGGTCACAAGGATTTAAAGGGCTGGGCCATGCTCAGAGGAGTCTGGCAGAACACGGTGCATGTGCAGAGCAACGCTGGGTGTGATCGCAGTGACTGACCCATCCAGCACAACACTGACGCATCTGGGACACAACACAGGCTGGGGCTTCTGGAGACCCCAAACCAGCTTATTCTTTAAAAAAAAAAAAAGCATACAGAAAGTCATATCGCTGGCATTTTTCACGTGGACTAACTTGGCAAACTCCATGATGTTTGGCACTGCTGGTAGCTCTACTATGGCCTGATGTATTTTGATGTTCTAACTCCAACCAGCCAGTGCATGTTCTAGGAGAGCATTACCTGCAGGAGCAGGCGGCCTGAGGACAGGGATGGACCATGCTCACTCATTCATCTTCCCCAGGGGCTGAAAAAAGCAGGGCGGTGTTGCTGAAAGGCTGCAAGAGGAGGGAGCTCTCCAGGCTAAGGCGTCTCCAGAGCCAGAAGCTTCTGGCATGGCATGGGGCAGTGAGATGGGAGCTCTGCACTGAGCAGTGTCTGTGCTCTCCTGCAAATCCTCCTCCCACACCGAGCCAGCCCTGTGACTCGGAGCAGACTTCAGACAGAGACACAGCAGCCCACTGGGAAAAGGAGGGGTGGAAATAAAAATGAAAATAGAAACGTTCTATCACCCTTGCAGTGCTGGTACTGTGCTCCAGTGAGTACGGACATGGACATGAGGCAACCCAGTGTGTGCCAGCCGTGTGTGGCCACAGGGAGCACACAGCCAGACACAATGTCCATGCTGGAACAGAGACATTCACAAACTCACACTCCAAGGGGAAGCAGGGGGAGGGAGCTGAGGAGGGGGGAGCGGAAGTAATTAATGCAAATTCCTAGTTTAGGTAAACACATCTAGAGAAAGGCTCGCTCTGGCACGGGGAATTAATATCCTGTTAAACCAGTTGAAAAGGTCACCAGTAAACAAGAGACACTCCCAACACTCCCTCGTGCCAGGACTGATAGGACACCAAGACAAACGGCTGAGAGCAGGGACTGGGGACGCTGCAGCATCCGCCTGCCAGCGTGCAGCTGCAGCCAGCTCGTGTTCTCTGCAGCCACACTCTCTCCACAGCACTTCTGCACTAACAGCAGCAGCCCTGGGCCTTGGGAAAGCTGCTTTGCTGCCTTCACACAGCCCCAGGGAGGACTGGCCAGCACACAAAAGCAGCCAGGGCTGTTGGGCTATTGTCAGGTTGGTCAAGGTCACAGCCCTGCTGGGGATCCCTGCCTCCAGGCTGGGGATCATTTAGAGAGTGGGTTGTATAAATTAAGAGATAAGAAAGGACATGTACACTGGCTTCTTCAGTATGGGGGCCCACCTGCCCTGGAGAGTCCACCCTTGGCACATGCCTGTGCTGCTGCTGGCATAGACATTCCAGCACAAGACCTTTAAAAGGACATGCTGGGAGAATGTGATGCCAGGTGATGCTCCAACAGCAAGAGAGAAAAAAGGATAGAATAAAATTACTCAGGACACAGCATTCAACTTCATTTTCAATAGAAAACCTGAAGCACAGAGGAGCTGCTGGCAACTCATCTCTGCAGGCACAGAAGTGGAAGTCAGGCTGCAGAGGTGTGAAGAAAAGGTGAGAGCTGCCAAGAGAACAGCGAGGGGGAGCACCAGGGCTGAGACAGCCTTGAGTCAAAACGCACTGAGAGTGAGCCACAGACCATGAGTGGAGCTCTGCACCCTGGGGCCTGGGTCTTCTTCTAAGAGTGCAGAGCCTCTGGGATGCTTTCCCTTCCTTCCCACCAAGGAAACTCAGCTTCTTTCCCAGGAGATTCAGGAACAGAAACCACCAGGGCTGCATGCATTTTCAAGGCCCACAGTGAACAGAACTTAAGGAGAATAGCAAGATAAACTGTGTGTCTTGCACAGAGAAGCTGCTTAGTCCAGAAAGACTTCAGCTGCATTTGTCTCAATCCACATGGAGAACTTTATAATGCTCAAAATGCCATTTTCTGGTGTCCAGCCCCAAGATAAGCCTTGCTGTTAAGTCGTGTGTGAAACGGAACTGCTGGAACAGTGTGTTTCTCACAAGTGCTGGTGGGTCTAAGCACAAGAAAGGACAGAATGACCCAAAGGAGTTTGGGTACATGTGGGTTCTCTCTTAAAGACAGAAAAATCTAATTTTTCTTCCTGGACACACCTGGGCTGCACTGCACAGAAAGTGCTCACAGCAGGGCAGGATCCCTTAGCAGGTGCTGGATAGATCAGGCATGGCCTGATCAAGAAGGTGTTACCCCTTGTCCTCAATCAGACTGAGGAATGCTGTTCTCTACAAACACCCAGTGATTGCAGCCCTGGTATCTCCTGCCTAAGCCCTGGAGGGGAAAGGCAGCCCAGCTCCCTGGCATTGCATGCCATGTGTTTCCACAGAATGCACTGGTCAGTGCCAGGCACTGCTGTGGGATCAGGCTCCCAGGAAACCCCACTGAACACAAAGTTGCAAGGACTGCAAGGGACTGCAAGGCATGGGCTTACCCAGCAGAGCCTGGAAGAGTTCACTTTGGAAGATGTGCGAAACTTTTCCAATGGAAGCTTTTAACTCCTGCTCCTCCGGGGACCGCAGGGTGCTTTGGTATCTGGTCAGAATTTCCACTGCCCGTTCAGTGTCTGCAGAGATGACACAGGAGTAACAAGGCATTAACATTGTAGGATGCTAAGGGAAGGCTTGAGTTCAGCCTGGGATAATGCCTCAAGCTGCCCTCCAGTCTGGATTTTTAAGTCAGACAGCCACAAAAGCAGCCTTCCTTACACACACCTGGGAAAGCTAACCCTGCTGAGAGCCACTGAGGGCCCACAGCAGAGACCTGGGCAGGGGCTGGAAGTGAGGCAGTTCTGCACCAACCCTGAAAATCAGGGGCTAAAATCAGATTGCCTCAACTCTGAACCCTGTGGCACTGGGCAGCCTGAAGACCTCTGCCACCACCCAGGCACAGAAGCTGTTCAGGAGCTGGACACATTCTGGTTGCACAGGGCTATGAATACCACTGCAGGAACTGCAGCCTCCCACATAGGGCCAGATGGCTGCAGCAAAGCTGAGCGTAGGCCCATTCACGTAGTGCAAACAGCTCAGCTACAGGAGTGGCAAAACTTGGGTTGCTACAGGGTGAAGCATAAGAATTGCTCAAAGCAGCAAGCAGGTGTGGGTCAGCAGGAGACAAATGGGAAAGGAACACGATGCCTTGGGGTCAGAGGAGATGCTGGTGAGGAGGGGAGCTGGAGGCTGCCATGAAGCAATGTTCTGGTTAATGACTGGGCTAGACATAGCTATGAGAAAACCCAGGACCTAAAATAGTGGAGCTGTGATCTCCCTGCCTGGACACCTCCACACTTCTCTGGGCAGAAAGCCAGAGCCGCCAGTGCAGCCTCGACCTCAGATGTGACCCATGTCTCAGGCAGGTGGTGAGCTCCTGTGGACCTTCCGACCATCCCTGCCCCATCAGTGGATGTTTCCCTTTGTCACCCAGGCAGACTGCAGACAAAGAGTGTCTGTGTGAGAAGGCAGGGAAGCTGTCCCGCCACTGCTGGAGACTCATCTTTTAAGGCAGGAACTCATGCAGAAAGGATGACCCTGCTCATCACAGGGCTCTTGAGAATTCAGGTCATCAAACAAGGGGGCCTGTGTCTGCTCGGGTCTGTGCCACCTGGTGTCCCAGCTCACCCAGCCTTCCAGCTTCTCCTCAGCCGAAAGGGAAAGGGGGTCCTCCTGCCCGTGTCACCAGCCCACACTGACTCATCATACAGCAGAACAGGGAAAGGAGTCTGGGGAAGCATGAACAGCTCTGACTTGGAGCTGGGCTCCACACTTGCTCCAGGAAAAGCAGGGACTTCCCCGAGCTTTACGGCAATCCTAACCCTGTGCTATTACTAAGAGCTTCCTTCTCTGCAAGATAAACCAGTGGTTTCAGGCACTGCCCAGCATACCATGAGCAGGGCTAAGATGTCACTGCCTGGTCATTCCTTACCTTATCAGCAGAACTAAAGAAGCTCATGGAGAGCTGGAGCCACCACACCAGGACACAAAGACTGCAAACCTGGTGTAAACTTCCCACCGCAGCCCAGGCTGCGCAGCAGGAGCGGCAGGCATCGCGCTGACCCCTGTGCTGCTGGTCACCCGCACCGGGTGACAGCCAGCTGGAGCAGGGGACTGCTGGCTCCCGATCTGGGAAGTGCTGTGCACCCAGCGTGGCAGGGAGACCACAGGACCCTTCCTACAGCTCCCAAGAAATAGCACATGGTGTCCAGGGCTCATCTCCACGTGCCTCAAGGTGCATGCGAGTCCCACGTACAGGAAATCCCTCGTGGCAGAGCCCAAACCCCCATGGCCGCTCTCCTCCCCGCAGCACGCAGGGGATCTGCAAGCAGTGCATCCCCCGGCCACCCACTCTGAGCCACGGCAGCACAACGTGTCCACAGCCCGAGCAGGGCGTGGAGCGAGAGCGCCCAGTCCTCGGGTCTTAACCCGCGGCTCGCACGGCCGCCCGTGGTGGGGAGCGAGGGCGGCAGCTGCCCGGCAGGAGCGCGGAGCAGCGGGCGCGGTCCCAGCTCCGGTCGCGGCGGGGCAGACACTTGTTGAGCGCGGGGCCGCGGTGCCCCGGCGCGGCGGGCAGGGCCGGGCAGTGCGCTCCTTACCTTCCCGGCGGATCATCGCTCCGCCGTGACCGACGGCCGCTCCGCTCCGTGCCAGCCCGCGAGCGGCCGAGCC